>NW_026989819.1:303966-607933 GCF_036321535.1 Camelus dromedarius | reverse complement strand
TTCCTGGAGCTAGCTCGTAGCAGTGAGGGGCGCCGAGGGACTGGGGACACGTCGCGTGGGGGGGCAATCCTGGCCGCCAGCTGCACGGTCCACACAGCTGGCACCCAGTTTGCATGATCAAAAGAACAAGGAGTGGGTGGATAAGTGGGGAAGGGGCTGCCTCAGCACCGGGATCCTGACATGGGCCAGAGCGCCATGACCTCAGCCAATGCGGCTCCACTAGTAAGCCAGAATAAGGAAACTCTGAGGCAAGATATTACAGATTCCACCGCAGCCACACGGATAACTAGATCTCTAAGCTCACAAGATGGAACCATCGGAACCAGGCATTTTTCCTTTTCTCTTCTTTTAGACTTTGGATCAGGAAGCCACACAACTCTGACGGGAAGCATCTTTACTCCGGGCGAGAGATCACTTTTTGAGGAATAAGCATGGAGAAAAAGAGTGCGGGGATGGTTTAGTGGTTCAAAGCCGAAGCCCGTCTGAGAAACGATAAAAACATGCTTCAAATGAAGCTGACTTACGGCAAAAAGCAGGAGGAAGTTTAAGGTATTCTTTATTAATATCAATTCACCATTCAAGACTAGCCAGTCGTAAAAAGGCAGCACTTTCAATATAAAATTTTATTTTATTTTATTTTATTCATTTATTTTTTATTTGGTGATGGAAACAATGCCATATTCTCAAACAAGGCTTGGGGCCCTAGATACGGAGAGTTGAGTGTTGAGGCTGAGGGTTGTTGATGAGGAGAACATAAAGCTGCGTATAGACAGATAAGGGTTCCAAGCCCACCGCTTGAAAAAAACTAGCCAATCATGAGTCCCTTTGATTGTGAAAGAAGTAAATGACTCAAAAATGGGGAAGACATGGGATTAAATAGTGGTAGTGAGCAATTAAATCCAAGAACTTTATACCTATATTTTCATTGTAAATGTAACAATCTTACAGCAACTGTCGAAATAGTAGTAACTGTTCCACGCGCACGTGCAGACACACACTCACACACACAAACAAACACAATTTGGAACAGCAGAGAGGTAAAGTATGCTAAATTTCTCATTATTGAGGACAAGAATCTAATCGATTATTTCATTCTTGAGACTGTTATAGGAATACTGGCCCAATTACATGTAAACTTATGAACTTAGAAATGATTAATAAACATTTAGAGAGAATTTTCATTCAAAGACAATAGAGCTTCCAAACCATTCAAGGGAAAATTAACAAGAAAACAATGAATCAATCCAGCTAGGATGGAGTAACGGAGACCATACTTACCACCCTACAATAAACCCCAAAATGGATAAAATATATGAAGCAATGATTTTTAAGACACGTGAAAACCATCATCCACTTGGACCTTGTCCTGCCTCCCCCATACCAAGGCTGCTAACCCTCCTACTGCCACTACCAAGGATGTCCACCAGGTGGCGCCGATTCCTTCCTCTGCTCCTGCTGTAGAGCCAGTCGTGAGCGGTCCTGTTCCAGGTTTTGGCAAGCAGCTCCCAGAAGCGCTCTCGTGGGCCTTGGTCCCTTTTAGCCACCAGCAAAGGGATCGGGGATGAGCAGTGAGCCTCCTTTCTCATCGAAGATCTAGGAACCCAACTGATTTCTGAGCAGCCCTTTACCCTCGTCTGCTGTCTGGTACTCTCCACCCGACTTCCAGGGTCCGCGGCATGGGCAGGCAGCCTGCACGCTGGCCCCGGCCCATCAGAATCTGTTCCCCCGGCCGAGAGGCCCCGCGCGGTCGTGAGCAGGGCTCCAGGCCTCTGGAGCCCCGCCGCTTGGAACGCGTCCTGTCACTGGGCTCGCGAGCTCCATGCCCTTGGCTGTCACTTAACTTCTCTAAGCTACATTCCTCATCAGTAAAATGAAGGCATAATCAATACTGGGGGGAAAAAAATCAGAATCCGGGGGGACCAAATTTCTGCCGATTGAAGATGACTTTCATTTTGAATTATACAGTGAGGGACACCATACAAACGTTTACTACTTCAGACTTCTAAAGGACAGCTTCTACGATCCTTAAAACTAAAGCATGCACGTACAAACATACACACGCTCAGACACACTGACTCTGCTCCACGTACATCCCCACGCACACACACATGGAGTCATGGGCCACACACACACCCATAACATACACACAACCACACACGTCCTCAGGCGCGCACACACACGCAAAGTCACTGTCACGTACCACACACGTCCCCAGGTGCAGGAGTGCGCACACGCACACACACGTCTCACACACCTTTGGCGGCATTCTAAATCCACTTACAGTCGAGGGTCTCAGGGTCCATTGTTTCATCCGCTCAGAAGCTCCTGACTTCGGAGCATGAAGCAGGAATGCCTCCTCTCTGCAGATGGTCTTTGCCTCTTGCAGTCTCAGCAGAGCCAACACAACTGCCCTAGACCTTTAAAAGTGAGGGCCAGAGCGTACCTGGGAGTTCCCATCCTACATATGTCAACATTTGAAGTGCGGTAGGTTCTAAAGCCCTGCCTTTACAAATACACATTCATTCTAAGGGGGAAGGCCAGGCTCCACTTTAGAATTCCCAGACTCATGGCAGTTGCCCTAAAGAAAGTGATAGTTTGGGGAGAGCAGATTCCCAATCTGACCACTAGCCTGATCCTTTTCTTCCCAAAGCTGGGTCCATCCTATGCCCCAAGGGGCCTTGGATGTTCACAGGATGACACTCAGACTTCCCATCCGGGCTCTGTATATACCCTCCATGCCAACAGCTTCCCGTTGGCCTCTGTGTGAGTCCTGGGAAGCTGAACTCCGGGGAGAGCCGCTGCAGAAACTAGAAGTGGGTCAAGGCTGCTGGGGCAGGGCATTCGGGGTCCTGTGTTTCCAGAGCACGGATTGGAATGAATGGGCGTGTCCCTATGGCCTTGCTGAAACCACCACGTTGAGGGTGTGGCCAGAGGGAGTGTCAGGGCCAGAAGGACCCTATGTAGTGCAGGACACAGGGCAGCGCGGGGGTGTGGAGGAGTCGGGGAGGGGTTAGGGGGGCCCCCTTGCCAGGATCTGAGGGCAGAAGCCCTAAGGAAGGGCCTGAGGAGGCTGGAAGGTATCCTCATTGCCATCAATTAAAAAACAAAAGCTCGCCGCAGGCGAGGGTGGGAAGGGTTTTGTTAGAACAAGGGAAGGCACTCGCAGAGGTCTGGCCAGATAGGGCTGGGGGGCTTGCCAGCCTGATGAGGAACCAAGAGGCCATCAGCCTATAAACGCCGCCCTAATTCCTCCGGGTGACTCTGAGATGCAGTGAGACACGGAAAGCATGATAAACACAGGCCGGACACTCAGCAGCCTCTTGCTTGGGTCACTGTCCGTCTGGCTCCCCCTCTGTAGGAGTCTTTAGCGCATCACCCAGGGCTGACCCGGCTCAGGAGTCCAGCTGATTTCCCACAGGTGGCATCACTTGCTGGTGACACGAAGCAGGCACGTTAGCCACCTCCCAAACACTGAGGCTCCTCCTGGGAGGAGCCTGCGGGCCCCCAGACCAGCCTCTGCCCCACGATGCTCCTCAGTGCCACTCCCGCTTTGCTGCCCCGGCCTCTAGCTCTGGCCACGACCTCGCTGGATGCTCGATAAATGTCACCCATGCACCATGCCTAAGCTTGGGGTCCACATGGGACCATGGCTCTTATCTTCTTCCCATCGATGGAATGTTCGGGCTTCATGTCATCGTGATGGCGGGAAGGCCAGCACCGCCCCCTTGAGGCCTCCCTGAAGACACATAGAAACATAGGACACAATGCAGCCCATCTCTTTTTGTTACAACACCTTTATTGTGGTACGATTTCTGTTCCGTAAATTAGACATATCTCACATGTAGTATTTGATGAATTTTCATAGATGTCTGCACCTAGAAAAGCATCACAACAAGCAAGATAGCTACCATTTCCATCACTCCCCAAGAGGGGCAATTTTCCAGTTCCCATATTTACCACTTCCCAACCCCTTCGTTCCCTGCTAACCATAAGTTGGTTTCTCTATGTCTGTGGTTTTGTTCCTCTATGGTCATTGAGCTCATTTCTGCCTTTTTTTTTTTTACATTCCACATGGAAGTGGTATCATATGGCATTTTTCTCTCTTCTGGCTTACTTCACTCAGAATGACTCTCTCTGTGTCCATCTATGTTGCAACAAAAGACATCGTTTCATCTTTTTCATGGCTGAGTACTATTCCACGGCTTAAATAGACCACTACTTCTTTATCCAGTCCCCAGTAGGTGGACTTTTGGGTTGGTTCCACGTCCTGGCTATTATAAAGAGGGCTGCTGTGAGCATTGAGGTGAATGTGAGAGTTTGAATTAGAGTTTTCTCCTGACATATCCCCAGGCGTGGGAAGACTGGATCATAAGGTAAGTCTATTTGTAGCTTTCTAAGGACCCTGCATCCTGTCTTCTCTAGTGGCAATGCAGCCCGTCTTACTGAAGCAGAGCCGTGCCCAGAATATAACGGGTATTTCTAGAGGTCAGACATGAAGTGCAGTGAGCTTGGCCTGTTCCAGAAGAAGAGGGCAATATGGGAGGGCTGGAGGAGAGTGACCAGGGGAGTGTGGTACAGGCAGGATTCAGACCACGTGGGGACATGACAGGCTGGGATAAGGAGCCTGGGCTTCCAGTCATCCCTTGGTAAGCATGGGGCACTGGTTCCAGGACTCCCCTCAGATGCCAACATCCATGGATGCTGACGCCTCTTTTATAAAATGACCCAGGACTGACATGAAATTACATGGATCCTCCCGTGCACTTTATTTTTTACATGCATACATGTTTTTGTTTTTTTTTTTTTTTGAGTTATAGTCATTTTACAATTTTGTGTCGAATCCCATCGCAGAGCACAATCTTTCAGTTATACATGAAAATACGCATACATTCATTGTCACATACTCTTTCGCCGTGTCCTCCTGTGTACTTGAGGTCATCTCTAGAGGACGCGTGCTATGTAAGGCAACGTGAATGCTACGTAAGCAGTTGCCGGTGTGTGGCAAGTTCAAGTGTTGCTTTTAGAAACTTTCCGTTTTTTCCCGAATATTTTCAACCCACAGTTGGTTGAATCTGCCGGAGCGGGAGCCCCTAGATACGGAGAACCCTCAAGCCCTTCCCACCTCCTAAATCTCCACTGGAAGCGCTGCAGGGGACCAAAGAGTGGAGAAGAGCGCCCTCCAGCGACCGGAAACGCAGAGGAATTCCTTCAGCGTATGCAGCGCAGGAGAGAAGGTTTCGGGCCGACTAGCGCAAATGGAGGGCCCGCCTGGACAGGAAGGGGGAAGGACGGCAGTGGAAGCCAGCTCGCACCCTTCCTGGAGCTAGCTCGTAGCAGTGAGGGGCGCCGAGGGGCTGGGGACACGTCGCGTGGGGGGGGCAATCCTGGCCGCCAGCTGCACGGTCCACACAGCTGGCACCCAGTTTGCATGATCAAAAGAACAAGGAGTGGGTGGATAAGTGGGGAAGGGGCTGCCTCAGCACCGGGATCCTGACATGGGCCAGAGCGCCATGACCTCAGCCAATGCGGCTCCACTAGTAAGCCAGAATAAGGAAACTCTGAGGCAAGATATTACAGAATCCACCGCAGCCACACGGATAACTAGATCTCTAAGCTCACAAAATGGAACCATCGGAACCAGGCATTTTTCCTTTTCTCTTCTTTTAGACTTTGGATCAGGAAGCCACACAACTCTGACGGGAAGCATCTTTACTCCGGGCGAGAGATCACTTTTTGAGGAATAAGCATGGAGAAAAAGAGTGCGGGGATGGTTTAGTGGTTCAAAGCCGAAGCCCGTCTGAGAAACGATAAAAACATGCTTCAAATGAAGCTGACTTACGGCAAAAAGCAGGAGGAAGTTTAAGGTATTCTTTATTAATATCAATTCACCATGCAAGACTAGCCAGTCGTAAAAAGGCAGCACTTTCAATATAAAATTTTATTTTATTTTATTTTATTTTATTCATTTATTTTTTATTTGGTGATGGAAACAATGCCATATTCTCAAACAAGGCTTGGGGCCCTAGATACGGAGAGTTGAGTGTTGAGGCTGAGGGTTGTTGATGAGGAGAACATAAAGCTGCGTATAGACAGATAAGGGTTCCAATCCCACCGCTTGAAAAAAACTAGCCAATCATGAGTCCCTTTTAATTGTGAAAGAAGTAAATGACTCAAAAATGGGGAAGACATGGGATTAAATAGTGGTAGTGAGCAATTAAATCCAAGAACTTTATACCTATATTTTCATTGTAAATGTAACAATCTTACAGCAACTGTCGAAATAGTAGTAACTGTTCCACGCGCACGTGCAGACACACACTCACACACACACACAAACACAATTTGGAACAGCAGAGAGGTAAAGTATGCTAAGTTTCTCATTATTGAGGACAAGAATCTAATCGATTATTTCATTCTTGGACTGTTATAGGAATACTGGCCCAATTACATGTAAACTTATGAACTTAGAAATGATTAATAAACATTTAGAGAGAATTTTCATTCAAAGACAATAGAGCTTCCAAACCATTCAAGGGAAAATTAACAAGAAAACAATGAATCAATCCAGCTAGGATGGAGTAACGGAGACCATACTTACCACCCTACAATAAACCCCAAAATGGATAAAATATATGAAGCAATGATTTTTAAGACACGTGAAAACGATCATCCACTTGGACCTTGTCCTGCCTCCCCCATACCAAGGCTGCTAGCCCTCCTACTGCCACTACCAAGGATGTCCACCGGGTGGCGCCGTTTCCTTCCTCTGCTCCTGCTGCAGAGCCAGTCGTGAGCGGTCCTGTTCCAGGTTTTGGCAAGCAGCTCCCAGAAGCGCTCTCGTGGGCCTTGGTCCCTTTTAGCCACCAGCAAAGGGATCGGGGATGAGCAGTGAGCCTCCTTTCTCATCGAAGATCTAGGAACCCAACTGATTTCTGAGCAGCCCTTTACCCTCGTCTGCTGTCTGGTACTCTCCACCCGACTTCCAGGGTCCGCGGCATGGGCAGGCAGCCTGCACGCTGGCCCCGGCCCATCAGAATCTGTTCCCCCGGCCGAGAGGCCCCGCGCGGTCGTGAGCAGGGCTCCAGGCCTCTGGAGCCCCGCCGCTTGGAACGCGTCCTGTCACTGGGCTCGCGAGCTCCATGCCCTTGGCTGTCACTTAACTTCTCTAAGCTACATTCCTCATCAGTAAAATGAAGGCATAATCAATACTGGGGGGAAAAAAATCAGAATCCGGGGGGACCAAATTTCTGCCGATTGAAGATGACTTTCATTTTGAATTATACAGTGAGGGACACCATACAAACGTTTACTACTTCAGACTTCTAAAGGACAGCTTCTACGATCCTTAAAACTAAAGCATGCACGTACAAACATACACACGCTCAGACACACTGACTCTGCTCCACGTACATCCCCACGCACACACACGTGGAGTCATGGGCCACACACACACCCATAACATACACACAACCACACACGTCCTCAGGCGCGCACACACACGCAAAGTCACTGTCACGTACCACACACGTCCCCAGGTGCAGGAGTGCGCACACGCACACACACGTCTCACACACCTTTGGCGGCATTCTAAATCCACTTACAGTCGAGGGTCTCAGGGTCCATTGTTTCATCCGCTCAGAAGCTCCTGACTTCGGAGCATGAAGCAGGAATGCCTCCTCTCTGCAGATGGTCTTTGCCTCTTGCAGTCTCAGCAGAGCCAACACAACTGCCCTAGACCTTTAAAAGTGAGGGCCAGAGCGTACCTGGGAGTTCACATCCTACATATGTCAACATTTGAAGTGCGGTAGGTTCTAAAGTCCTGCCTTTACAAATACACATTCATTCTAAGGGGGAAGGCCAGGCTCCACTTTAGAATTCCCAGACTCATGGCAGTTGCCGTAAAGAAAGTGATAGTTTGGGGAGAGCAGATTCCCAGTCTGACCACTAGCCTGATCCTTTTCTTCCCAAAGCTGGGTCCATCCTATGCCCCAAGGGGCCTTGGATGTTCACAGGATGACACTCAGACTTCCCATCCGGGCTCTGTATATACCCTCCATGCCAACAGCTTCCCGTTGGCCTCTGTGTGAGTCCTGGGAAGCTGAACTCCGGGGAGAGCCGCTGCAGAAACTAGAAGTGGGTCAAGGCTGCTGGGGCAGGGCATTCGGGGTCCTGTGTTTCCAGAGCACGGATTGGAATGAATGGGCGTGTCCCTATGGCCTTGCTGAAACCACCACGTTGAGGGTGTGGCCAGAGGGAGTGTCAGGGCCAGAAGGACCCTATGTAGTGCAGGACACAGGGCAGCGCGGGGGTGTGGAGGAGTCGGGGAGGGGTTAGGGGGGCCCCCTTGCCAGGATCTGAGGGCAGAAGCCCTAAGGAAGGGCCTGAGGAGGCTGGAAGGTATCCTCATTGCCATCAATTAAAAAACAAAAGCTCGCCGCAGGCGAGGGTGGGAAGGGTTTTGTTAGAACAAGGGAAGGCACTCGCAGAGGTCTGGCCAGATAGGGCTGGGGGGCTTGCCAGCCTGATGAGGAACCAAGAGGCCATCAGCCTATAAACACCGCCCTAATTCCTCCGGGTGACTCTGAGATGCAGTGAGACACGGAAAGCATGATAAACACAGGCCGGACACTCAGCAGCCTCTTGCTTGGGTCACTGTCCGTCTGGCTCCCCCTCTGTAGGAGCCTTTAGCGCATCACCCAGGGCTGACCCGGCTCAGGAGTCCAGCTGATTTCCCACAGGTGGCATCACTTGCTGGTGACACGAAGCAGGCACGTTAGCCACCTCCCAAACACTGAGGCTCCTCCTGGGAGGAGCCTGCGGGCCCCCAGACCAGCCTCTGCCCCACGATGCTCCTCAGTGCCACTCCCGCTTTGCTGCCCCGGCCTCTAGCTCTGGCCACGACCTCGCTGGATGCTCGATAAATGTCACCCATGCACCATGCCTAAGCTTGGGGTCCACATGGGACCATGGCTCTTATCTTCTTCCCATCGATGGAATGTTCGGGCTTCATGTCATCGTGATGGCGGGAAGGCCAGCACCGCCCCCTTGAGGCCTCCCTGAAGACACATAGAAACATAGGACACAATGCAGCCCATCTCTTTTTGTTACAACACCTTTATTGTGGTACGATTTCTGTTCCGTAAATTAGACATATCTCACATGTAGTATTTGATGAATTTTCATAGACGTCTGCACCTAGAAAAGCATCACAACAAGCAAGATAGCTACCATTTCCATCACTCCCCAAGAGGGGCAATTTTCCAGTTCCCATATTTACCACTTCCCAACCCCTTCGTTCCCTGCTAACCATAAGTTGGTTTCTCTATGTCTGTGGTTTTGTTCCTCTATGGTCATTGAGCTCATTTCTGCCTTTTTTATTTTACATTCCACATGGAAGTGGTATCATATGGCATTTTTCTCTCTTCTGGCTTACTTCACTCAGAATGACTCCCTCTGTGTCCATCTATGTTGCAACAGAAGACATCGTTTCATCTTTTTCATGGCTGAGTAGTATTCCACGGCTTAAATAGACCACTACTTCTTTATCCAGTCCCCAGTAGGTGGACTTTTGGGTTGGTTCCACGTCCTGGCTATTATAAAGAGGGCTGCTGTGAGCATTGAGGTGAATGTGAGGGTTTGAATTAGAGTTTTCTCCTGACATATCCCCAGGCGTGGGAAGACTGGATCATAAGGTAAGTCTATTTGTAGTTTTCTAAGGACCCTGCATCCTGTCTTCTCTAGTGGCAATGCAGCCCGTCTTACTGAAGCAGAGCCGTGCCCAGAATATAACGGGTATTTCTAGAGGTCAGACATGAAGTGCAGTGAGCTTGGCCTGTTCCAGAAGAAGAGGGCAATATGGGAGGGCTGGAGGAGAGTGACCAGGGGAGTGTGGTACAGGCAGGATTCAGACCACGTGGGGACATGACAGGCTGGGATAAGGAGCCTGGGCTTCCAGTCATCCCTTGGTAAGCATGGGGCACTGGTTCCAGGACTCCCCTCAGATGCCAACATCCATGGATGCTGACGCCTCTTTTATAAAATGACCCAGGACTGACATGAAATTACATGGATCCTCCCGTGCACTTTATTTTTTACATGCATACATGTTTTTGGGTTTTTTTTTTTGAGTTATAGTCATTTTACAATTTTGTGTCGAATCCCATCGCAGAGCACAATCTTTCAGTTATACATGAAAATACGCATACATTCATTGTCACATACTCTTTCGCCGTGTCCTCCTGTGTACTTGAGGTCATCTCTAGAGGACGCGTGCTATGTAAGGCAACGTGAATGCTACGTAAGCAGTTGCCGGTGTGTGGCAAGTTCAAGTGTTGCTTTTAGAAACTTTCCGTTTTTTCCCAAATATTTTCAACCCACAGTTGGTTGAATCTGCCGGAGCGGGAGCCCCTAGATACGGAGAACCCTCAAGCCCTTCCCACCTCCTAAATCTCCACTGGAAGCGCTGCAGGGGACCAAAGAGTGGAGAAGAGCGCCCTCCAGCGACCGGAAACGCAGAGGAATTACTTCAGCGTATGCAGCGCAGGAGAGAAGGTTTCGGGCCGACTAGCGCAAATGGAGGGCCCGCCTGGACAGGAAGGGGGAAGGACGGCAGTGGAAGCCAGCTCGCACCCTTCCTGGAGCTAGCTCGTAGCAGTGAGGGGCGCCGAGGGGCTGGGGACACGTCGCGTGGGGGGGGCAATCCTGGCCGCCAGCTGCACGGTCCACACAGCTGGCACCCAGTTTGCATGATCAAAAGAACAAGGAGTGGGTGGATAAGTGGGGAAGGGGCTGCCTCAGCACCGGGATCCTGACATGGGCCAGAGCGCCATGACCTCAGCCAATGCGGCTCCACTAGTAAGCCAGAATAAGGAAACTCTGAGGCAAGATATTACAGAATCCACCGCAGCCACACGGATAACTAGATCTCTAAGCTCACAAAATGGAACCATCGGAACCAGGCATTTTTCCTTTTCTCTTCTTTTAGACTTTGGATCAGGAAGCCACACAACTCTGACGGGAAGCATCTTTACTCCGGGCGAGAGATCACTTTTTGAGGAATAAGCATGGAGAAAAAGAGTGCGGGGATGGTTTAGTGGTTCAAAGCCGAAGCCCGTCTGAGAAACGATAAAAACATGCTTCAAATGAAGCTGACTTACGGCAAAAAGCAGGAGGAAGTTTAAGGTATTCTTTATTAATATCAATTCACCATGCAAGACTAGCCAGTCGTAAAAAGGCAGCACTTTCAATATAAAATTTTATTTTATTTTATTTTATTTTATTCATTTATTTTTTATTTGGTGATGGAAACAATGCCATATTCTCAAACAAGGCTTGGGGCCCTAGATACGGAGAGTTGAGTGTTGAGGCTGAGGGTTGTTGATGAGGAGAACATAAAGCTGCGTATAGACAGATAAGGGTTCCAAGCCCACCGCTTGAAAAAAACTAGCCAATCATGAGTCCCTTTTAATTGTGAAAGAAGTAAATGACTCAAAAATGGGGAAGACATGGGATTAAATAGTGGTAGTGAGCAATTAAATCCAAGAACTTTATACCTATATTTTCATTGTAAATGTAACAATCTTACAGCAACTGTCGAAATAGTAGTAACTGTTCCACGCGCACGTGCAGACACACACTCACACACACACACAAACACAATTTGGAACAGCAGAGAGGTAAAGTATGCTAAGTTTCTCATTATTGAGGACAAGAATCTAATCGATTATTTCATTCTTGGACTGTTATAGGAATACTGGCCCAATTACATGTAAACTTATGAACTTAGAAATGATTAATAAACATTTAGAGAGAATTTTCATTCAAAGACAATAGAGCTTCCAAACCATTCAAGGGAAAATTAACAAGAAAACAATGAATCAATCCAGCTAGGATGGAGTAACGGAGACCATACTTACCACCCTACAATAAACCCCAAAATGGATAAAATATATGAAGCAATGATTTTTAAGACACGTGAAAACGATCATCCACTTGGACCTTGTCCTGCCTCCCCCATACCAAGGCTGCTAGCCCTCCTACTGCCACTACCAAGGATGTCCACCGGGTGGCGCCGTTTCCTTCCTCTGCTCCTGCTGCAGAGCCAGTCGTGAGCGGTCCTGTTCCAGGTTTTGGCAAGCAGCTCCCAGAAGCGCTCTCGTGGGCCTTGGTCCCTTTTAGCCACCAGCAAAGGGATCGGGGATGAGCAGTGAGCCTCCTTTCTCATCGAAGATCTAGGAACCCAACTGATTTCTGAGCAGCCCTTTACCCTCGTCTGCTGTCTGGTACTCTCCACCCGACTTCCAGGGTCCGCGGCATGGGCAGGCAGCCTGCACGCTGGCCCCGGCCCATCAGAATCTGTTCCCCCGGCCGAGAGGCCCCGCGCGGTCGTGAGCAGGGCTCCAGGCCTCTGGAGCCCCGCCGCTTGGAACGCGTCCTGTCACTGGGCTCGCGAGCTCCATGCCCTTGGCTGTCACTTAACTTCTCTAAGCTACATTCCTCATCAGTAAAATGAAGGCATAATCAATACTGGGGGGAAAAAAATCAGAATCCGGGGGGACCAAATTTCTGCCGATTGAAGATGACTTTCATTTTGAATTATACAGTGAGGGACACCATACAAACGTTTACTACTTCAGACTTCTAAAGGACAGCTTCTACGATCCTTAAAACTAAAGCATGCACGTACAAACATACACACGCTCAGACACACTGACTCTGCTCCACGTACATCCCCACGCACACACACGTGGAGTCATGGGCCACACACACACCCATAACATACACACAACCACACACGTCCTCAGGCGCGCACACACACGCAAAGTCACTGTCACGTACCACACACGTCCCCAGGTGCAGGAGTGCGCACACGCACACACACGTCTCACACACCTTTGGCGGCATTCTAAATCCACTTACAGTCGAGGGTCTCAGGGTCCATTGTTTCATCCGCTCAGAAGCTCCTGACTTCGGAGCATGAAGCAGGAATGCCTCCTCTCTGCAGATGGTCTTTGCCTCTTGCAGTCTCAGCAGAGCCAACACAACTGCCCTAGACCTTTAAAAGTGAGGGCCAGAGCGTACCTGGGAGTTCCCATCCTACATATGTCAACATTTGAAGTGCGGTAGGTTCTAAAGCCCTGCCTTTACAAATACACATTCATTCTAAGGGGGAAGGCCAGGCTCCACTTTAGAATTCCCAGACTCATGGCAGTTGCCCTAAAGAAAGTGATAGTTTGGGGAGAGCAGATTCCCAATCTGACCACTAGCCTGATCCTTTTCTTCCCAAAGCTGGGTCCATCCTATGCCCCAAGGGGCCTTGGATGTTCACAGGATGACACTCAGACTTCCCATCCGGGCTCTGTATATACCCTCCATGCCAACAGCTTCCCGTTGGCCTCTGTGTGAGTCCTGGGAAGCTGAACTCCGGGGAGAGCCGCTGCAGAAACTAGAAGTGGGTCAAGGCTGCTGGGGCAGGGCATTCGGGGTCCTGTGTTTCCAGAGCACGGATTGGAATGAATGGGCGTGTCCCTATGGCCTTGCTGAAACCACCACGTTGAGGGTGTGGCCAGAGGGAGTGTCAGGGCCAGAAGGACCCTATGTAGTGCAGGACACAGGGCAGCGCGGGGGTGTGGAGGAGTCGGGGAGGGGTTAGGGGGGCCCCCTTGCCAGGATCTGAGGGCAGAAGCCCTAAGGAAGGGCCTGAGGAGGCTGGAAGGTACCCTCATTGCCATCAATTAAAAAACAAAAGCTCGCCGCAGGCGAGGGTGGGAAGGGTTTTGTTAGAACAAGGGAAGGCACTCGCAGAGGTCTGGCCAGATAGGGCTGGGGGGCTTGCCAGCCTGATGAGGAACCAAGAGGCCATCAGCCTATAAACACCGCCCTAATTCCTCCGGGTGACTCTGAGATGCAGTGAGACACGGAAAGCATGATAAACACAGGCCGGACACTCAGCAGCCTCTTGCTTGGGTCACTGTCCGTCTGGCTCCCCCTCTGTAGGAGCCTTTAGCGCATCACCCAGGGCTGACCCGGCTCAGGAGTCCAGCTGATTTCCCACAGGTGGCATCACTTGCTGGTGACACGAAGCAGGCACGTTAGCCACCTCCCAAACACTGAGGCTCCTCCTGGGAGGAGCCTGCGGGCCCCCAGACCAGCCTCTGCCCCACGATGCTCCTCAGTGCCACTTCCGCTTTGCTGCCCCGGCCTCTAGCTCTGGCCACGACCTCGCTGGATGCTCGATAAATGTCACCCATGCACCATGCCTAAGCTTGGGGTCCACATGGGACCATGGCTCTTATCTTCTTCCCATCGATGGAATGTTCGGGCTTCATGTCATCGTGATGGCGGGAAGGCCAGCACCGCCCCCTTGAGGCCTCCCTGAAGACACATAGAAACATAGGACACAATGCAGCCCATCTCTTTTTGTTACAACACCTTTATTGTGGTACGATTTCTGTTCCGTAAATTAGACATATCTCACATGTAGTATTTGATGAATTTTCATAGACGTCTGCACCTAGAAAAGCATCACAACAAGCAAGATAGCTACCATTTCCATCACTCCCCAAGAGGGGCAATTTTCCAGTTCCCATATTTACCACTTCCCAACCCCTTCGTTCCCTGCTAACCATAAGTTGGTTTCTCTATGTCTGTGGTTTTGTTCCTCTATGGTCATTGAGCTCATTTCTGCCTTTTTTATTTTACATTCCACATGGAAGTGGTATCATATGGCATTTTTCTCTCTTCTGGCTTACTTCACTCAGAATGACTCCCTCTGTGTCCATCTATGTTGCAACAGAAGACATCGTTTCATCTTTTTCATGGCTGAGTAGTATTCCACGGCTTAAATAGACCACTACTTCTTTATCCAGTCCCCAGTAGGTGGACTTTTGGGTTGGTTCCACGTCCTGGCTATTATAAAGAGGGCTGCTGTGAGCATTGAGGTGAATGTGAGGGTTTGAATTAGAGTTTTCTCCTGACATATCCCCAGGCGTGGGAAGACTGGATCATAAGGTAAGTCTATTTGTAGTTTTCTAAGGACCCTGCATCCTGTCTTCTCTAGTGGCAATGCAGCCCGTCTTACTGAAGCAGAGCCGTGCCCAGAATATAACGGGTATTTCTAGAGGTCAGACATGAAGTGCAGTGAGCTTGGCCTGTTCCAGAAGAAGAGGGCAATATGGGAGGGCTGGAGGAGAGTGACCAGGGGAGTGTGGTACAGGCAGGATTCAGACCACGTGGGGACATGACAGGCTGGGATAAGGAGCCTGGGCTTCCAGTCATCCCTTGGTAAGCATGGGGCACTGGTTCCAGGACTCCCCTCAGATGCCAACATCCATGGATGCTGACGCCTCTTTTATAAAATGACCCAGGACTGACATGAAATTACATGGATCCTCCCGTGCACTTTATTTTTTACATGCATACATGTTTTTGGGTTTTTTTTTTTGAGTTATAGTCATTTTACAATTTTGTGTCGAATCCCATCGCAGAGCACAATCTTTCAGTTATACATGAAAATACGCATACATTCATTGTCACATACTCTTTCGCCGTGTCCTCCTGTGTACTTGAGGTCATCTCTAGAGGACGCGTGCTATGTAAGGCAACGTGAATGCTACGTAAGCAGTTGCCGGTGTGTGGCAAGTTCAAGTGTTGCTTTTAGAAACTTTCCGTTTTTTCCCAAATATTTTCAACCCACAGTTGGTTGAATCTGCCGGAGCGGGAGCCCCTAGATACGGAGAACCCTCAAGCCCTTCCCACCTCCTAAATCTCCACTGGAAGCGCTGCAGGGGACCAAAGAGTGGAGAAGAGCGCCCTCCAGCGACCGGAAACGCAGAGGAATTACTTCAGCGTATGCAGCGCAGGAGAGAAGGTTTCGGGCCGACTAGCGCAAATGGAGGGCCCGCCTGGACAGGAAGGGGGAAGGACGGCAGTGGAAGCCAGCTCGCACCCTTCCTGGAGCTAGCTCGTAGCAGTGAGGGGCGCCGAGGGGCTGGGGACACGTCGCGTGGGGGGGGCAATCCTGGCCGCCAGCTGCACGGTCCACACAGCTGGCACCCAGTTTGCATGATCAAAAGAACAAGGAGTGGGTGGATAAGTGGGGAAGGGGCTGCCTCAGCACCGGGATCCTGACATGGGCCAGAGCGCCATGACCTCAGCCAATGCGGCTCCACTAGTAAGCCAGAATAAGGAAACTCTGAGGCAAGATATTACAGAATCCACCGCAGCCACACGGATAACTAGATCTCTAAGCTCACAAAATGGAACCATCGGAACCAGGCATTTTTCCTTTTCTCTTCTTTTAGACTTTGGATCAGGAAGCCACACAACTCTGACGGGAAGCATCTTTACTCCGGGCGAGAGATCACTTTTTGAGGAATAAGCATGGAGAAAAAGAGTGCGGGGATGGTTTAGTGGTTCAAAGCCGAAGCCCGTCTGAGAAACGATAAAAACATGCTTCAAATGAAGCTGACTTACGGCAAAAAGCAGGAGGAAGTTTAAGGTATTCTTTATTAATATCAATTCACCATGCAAGACTAGCCAGTCGTAAAAAGGCAGCACTTTCAATATAAAATTTTATTTTATTTTATTTTATTTTATTCATTTATTTTTTATTTGGTGATGGAAACAATGCCATATTCTCAAACAAGGCTTGGGGCCCTAGATACGGAGAGTTGAGTGTTGAGGCTGAGGGTTGTTGATGAGGAGAACATAAAGCTGCGTATAGACAGATAAGGGTTCCAAGCCCACCGCTTGAAAAAAACTAGCCAATCATGAGTCCCTTTTAATTGTGAAAGAAGTAAATGACTCAAAAATGGGGAAGACATGGGATTAAATAGTGGTAGTGAGCAATTAAATCCAAGAACTTTATACCTATATTTTCATTGTAAATGTAACAATCTTACAGCAACTGTCGAAATAGTAGTAACTGTTCCACGCGCACGTGCAGACACACACTCACACACACACACAAACACAATTTGGAACAGCAGAGAGGTAAAGTATGCTAAGTTTCTCATTATTGAGGACAAGAATCTAATCGATTATTTCATTCTTGGACTGTTATAGGAATACTGGCCCAATTACATGTAAACTTATGAACTTAGAAATGATTAATAAACATTTAGAGAGAATTTTCATTCAAAGACAATAGAGCTTCCAAACCATTCAAGGGAAAATTAACAAGAAAACAATGAATCAATCCAGCTAGGATGGAGTAACGGAGACCATACTTACCACCCTACAATAAACCCCAAAATGGATAAAATATATGAAGCAATGATTTTTAAGACACGTGAAAACGATCATCCACTTGGACCTTGTCCTGCCTCCCCCATACCAAGGCTGCTAGCCCTCCTACTGCCACTACCAAGGATGTCCACCAGGTGGCGCCGTTTCCTTCCTCTGCTCCTGCTGCAGAGCCAGTCGTGAGCGGTCCTGTTCCAGGTTTTGGCAAGCAGCTCCCAGAAGCGCTCTCGTGGGCCTTGGTCCCTTTTAGCCACCAGCAAAGGGATCGGGGATGAGCAGTGAGCCTCCTTTCTCATCGAAGATCTAGGAACCCAACTGATTTCTGAGCAGCCCTTTACCCTCGTCTGCTGTCTGGTACTCTCCACCCGACTTCCAGGGTCCGCGGCATGGGCAGGCAGCCTGCACGCTGGCCCCGGCCCATCAGAATCTGTTCCCCCGGCCGAGAGGCCCCGCGCGGTCGTGAGCAGGGCTCCAGGCCTCTGGAGCCCCGCCGCTTGGAACGCGTCCTGTCACTGGGCTCGCGAGCTCCATGCCCTTGGCTGTCACTTAACTTCTCTAAGCTACATTCCTCATCAGTAAAATGAAGGCATAATCAATACTGGGGGGAAAAAAATCAGAATCCGGGGGGACCAAATTTCTGCCGATTGAAGATGACTTTCATTTTGAATTATACAGTGAGGGACACCATACAAACGTTTACTACTTCAGACTTCTAAAGGACAGCTTCTACGATCCTTAAAACTAAAGCATGCACGTACAAACATACACACGCTCAGACACACTGACTCTGCTCCACGTACATCCCCACGCACACACACGTGGAGTCATGGGCCACACACACACCCATAACATACACACAACCACACACGTCCTCAGGCGCGCACACACACGCAAAGTCACTGTCACGTACCACACACGTCCCCAGGTGCAGGAGTGCGCAAACGCACACACACGTCTCACACACCTTTGGCGGCATTCTAAATCCACTTACAGTCGAGGGTCTCAGGGTCCATTGTTTCATCCGCTCAGAAGCTCCTGACTTCGGAGCATGAAGCAGGAATGCCTCCTCTCTGCAGATGGTCTTTGCCTCTTGCAGTCTCAGCAGAGCCAACACAACTGCCCTAGACCTTTAAAAGTGAGGGCCAGAGCGTACCTGGGAGTTCCCATCCTACATATGTCAACATTTGAAGTGCGGTAGGTTCTAAAGCCCTGCCTTTACAAATACACATTCATTCTAAGGGGGAAGGACAGGCTCCACTTTAGAATTCCCAGACTCATGGCAGTTGCCCTAAAGAAAGTGATAGTTTGGGGAGAGCAGATTCCCAATCTGACCACTAGCCTGATCCTTTTCTTCCCAAAGCTGGGTCCATCCTATGCCCCAAGGGGCCTTGGATGTTCACAGGATGACACTCAGACTTCCCATCCGGGCTCTGTATATACCCTCCATGCCAACAGCTTCCCGTTGGCCTCTGTGTGAGTCCTGGGAAGCTGAACTCCGGGGAGAGCCGCTGCAGAAACTAGAAGTGGGTCAAGGCTGCTGGGGCAGGGCATTCGGGGTCCTGTGTTTCCAGAGCACGGATTGGAATGAATGGGCGTGTCCCTATGGCCTTGCTGAAACCACCACGTTGAGGGTGTGGCCAGAGGGAGTGTCAGGGCCAGAAGGACCCTATGTAGTGCAGGACACAGGGCAGCGCGGGGGTGTGGAGGAGTCGGGGAGGGGTTAGGGGGGCCCCCTTGCCAGGATCTGAGGGCAGAAGCCCTAAGGAAGGGCCTGAGGAGGCTGGAAGGTACCCTCATTGCCATCAATTAAAAAACAAAAGCTCGCCGCAGGCGAGGGTGGGAAGGGTTTTGTTAGAACAAGGGAAGGCACTCGCAGAGGTCTGGCCAGATAGGGCTGGGGGGCTTGCCAGCCTGATGAGGAACCAAGAGGCCATCAGCCTATAAACACCGCCCTAATTCCTCCGGGTGACTCTGAGATGCAGTGAGACACGGAAAGCATGATAAACACAGGCCGGACACTCAGCAGCCTCTTGCTTGGGTCACTGTCCGTCTGGCTCCCCCTCTGTAGGAGCCTTTAGCGCATCACCCAGGGCTGACCCGGCTCAGGAGTCCAGCTGATTTCCCACAGGTGGCATCACTTGCTGGTGACACGAAGCAGGCACGTTAGCCACCTCCCAAACACTGAGGCTCCTCCTGGGAGGAGCCTGCGGGCCCCCAGACCAGCCTCTGCCCCACGATGCTCCTCAGTGCCACTTCCGCTTTGCTGCCCCGGCCTCTAGCTCTGGCCACGACCTCGCTGGATGCTCGATAAATGTCACCCATGCACCATGCCTAAGCTTGGGGTCCACATGGGACCATGGCTCTTATCTTCTTCCCATCGATGGAATGTTCGGGCTTCATGTCATCGTGATGGCGGGAAGGCCAGCACCGCCCCCTTGAGGCCTCCCTGAAGACACATAGAAACATAGGACACAATGCAGCCCATCTCTTTTTGTTACAACACCTTTATTGTGGTACGATTTCTGTTCCGTAAATTAGACATATCTCACATGTAGTATTTGATGAATTTTCATAGACGTCTGCACCTAGAAAAGCATCACAACAAGCAAGATAGCTACCATTTCCATCACTCCCCAAGAGGGGCAATTTTCCAGTTCCCATATTTACCACTTCCCAACCCCTTCGTTCCCTGCTAACCATAAGTTGGTTTCTCTATGTCTGTGGTTTTGTTCCTCTATGGTCATTGAGCTCATTTCTGCCTTTTTTATTTTACATTCCACATGGAAGTGGTATCATATGGCATTTTTCTCTCTTCTGGCTTACTTCACTCAGAATGACTCCCTCTGTGTCCATCTATGTTGCAACAGAAGACATCGTTTCATCTTTTTCATGGCTGAGTAGTATTCCACGGCTTAAATAGACCACTACTTCTTTATCCAGTCCCCAGTAGGTGGACTTTTGGGTTGGTTCCACGTCCTGGCTATTATAAAGAGGGCTGCTGTGAGCATTGAGGTGAATGTGAGGGTTTGAATTAGAGTTTTCTCCTGACATATCCCCAGGCGTGGGAAGACTGGATCATAAGGTAAGTCTATTTGTAGTTTTCTAAGGACCCTGCATCCTGTCTTCTCTAGTGGCAATGCAGCCCGTCTTACTGAAGCAGAGCCGTGCCCAGAATATAACGGGTATTTCTAGAGGTCAGACATGAAGTGCAGTGAGCTTGGCCTGTTCCAGAAGAAGAGGGCAATATGGGAGGGCTGGAGGAGAGTGACCAGGGGAGTGTGGTACAGGCAGGATTCAGACCACGTGGGGACATGACAGGCTGGGATAAGGAGCCTGGGCTTCCAGTCATCCCTTGGTAAGCATGGGGCACTGGTTCCAGGACTCCCCTCAGATGCCAACATCCATGGATGCTGACGCCTCTTTTATAAAATGACCCAGGACTGACATGAAATTACATGGATCCTCCCGTGCACTTTATTTTTTACATGCATACATGTTTTTGGGTTTTTTTTTTTGAGTTATAGTCATTTTACAATTTTGTGTCGAATCCCATCGCAGAGCACAATCTTTCAGTTATACATGAAAATACGCATACATTCATTGTCACATACTCTTTCGCCGTGTCCTCCTGTGTACTTGAGGTCATCTCTAGAGGACGCGTGCTATGTAAGGCAACGTGAATGCTATGTAAGCAGTTGCCGGTGTGTGGCAAGTTCAAGTGTTGCTTTTAGAAACTTTCCGTTTTTTCCCGAATATTTTCAACCCACAGTTGGTTGAATCTGCCGGAGCGGGAGCCCCTAGATACGGAGAACCCTCAAGCCCTTCCCACCTCCTAAATTTCCACTGGAAGCGCTGCAGGGGACCAAAGAGTGGAGAAGAGCGCCCTCCAGCGACCGGAAACGCAGAGGAATTCCTTCAGCGTATGCAGCGCAGGAGAGAAGGTTTCGGGCCGACTAGCGCAAATGGAGGGCCCGCCTGGACAGGAAGGGGGAAGGACGGCAGTGGAAGCCAGCTCGCACCCTTCCTGGAGCTAGCTCGTAGCAGTGAGGGGCGCCGAGGGACTGGGGACACGTCGCGTGGGGGGGGCAATCCTGGCCGCCAGCTGCACGGTCCACACAGCTGGCACCCAGTTTGCATGATCAAAAGAACAAGGAGTGGGTGGATAAGTGGGGAAGGGGCTGCCTCAGCACCGGGATCCTGACATGGGCCAGAGCGCCATGACCTCAGCCAATGCGGCTCCACTAGTAAGCCAGAATAAGGAAACTCTGAGGCAAGATATTACAGAATCCACCGCAGCCACACGGATAACTAGATCTCTAAGCTCACAAAATGGAACCATCGGAACCAGGCATTTTTCCTTTTCTCTTCTTTTAGACTTTGGATCAGGAAGCCACACAACTCTGACGGGAAGCATCTTTACTCCGGGCAAGAGATCACTTTTTGAGGAATAAGCATGGAGAAAAAGAGTGCGGGGATGGTTTAGTGGTTCAAAGCCGAAGCCCGTCTGAGAAACGATAAAAACATGCTTCAAATGAAGCTGACTTACGGCAAAAAGCAGGAGGAAGTTTAAGGTATTCTTTATTAATATCAATTCACCATGCAAGACTAGCCAGTCGTAAAAAGGCAGCACTTTCAATATAAAATTTTATTTTATTTTATTTTATTTTATTCATTTATTTTTTATTTGGTGATGGAAACAATGCCATATTCTCAAACAAGGCTTGGGGCCCTAGATACGGAGAGTTGAGTGTTGAGGCTGAGGGTTGTTGATGAGGAGAACATAAAGCTGCGTATAGACAGATAAGGGTTCCAATCCCACCGCTTGAAAAAAACTAGCCAATCATGAGTCCCTTTGATTGTGAAAGAAGTAAATGACTCAAAAATGGGGAAGACATGGGATTAAATAGTGGTAGTGAGCAATTAAATCCAAGAACTTTATACCTATATTTTCATTGTAAATGTAACAATCTTACAGCAACTGTCGAAATAGTAGTAACTGTTCCACGCGCACGTGCAGACACACACTCACACACACACACAAACACAATTTGGAACAGCAGAGAGGTAAAGTATGCTAAGTTTCTCATTATTGAGGACAAGAATCTAATCGATTATTTCATTCTTGGACTGTTATAGGAATACTGGCCCAATTACATGTAAACTTATGAACTTAGAAATGATTAATAAACATTTAGAGAGAATTTTCATTCAAAGACAATAGAGCTTCCAAACCATTCAAGGGAAAATTAACAAGAAAACAATGAATCAATCCAGCTAGGATGGAGTAACGGAGACCATACTTACCACCCTACAATAAACCCCAAAATGGATAAAATATATGAAGCAATGATTTTTAAGACACGTGAAAACGATCATCCACTTGGACCTTGTCCTGCCTCCCCCATACCAAGGCTGCTAGCCCTCCTACTGCCACTACCAAGGATGTCCACCAGGTGGCGCCGTTTCCTTCCTCTGCTCCTGCTGCAGAGCCAGTCGTGAGCGGTCCTGTTCCAGGTTTTGGCAAGCAGCTCCCAGAAGCGCTCTCGTGGGCCTTGGTCCCTTTTAGCCACCAGCAAAGGGATCGGGGATGAGCAGTGAGCCTCCTTTCTCATCGAAGATCTAGGAACCCAACTGATTTCTGAGCAGCCCTTTACCCTCGTCTGCTGTCTGGTACTCTCCACCCGACTTCCAGGGTCCGCGGCATGGGCAGCCTGCACGCTGGCCCCGGCCCATCAGAATCTGTTCCCCCGGCCGAGAGGCCCCGCGCGGTCGTGAGCAGGGCTCCAGGCCTCTGGAGCCCCGCCGCTTGGAACGCGTCCTGTCACTGGGCTCGCGAGCTCCACGCCCTTGGCTGTCACTTAACTTCTCTAAGCTACATTCCTCATCAGTAAAATGAAGGCATAATCAATACTGGGGGGAAAAAAATCAGAATCCGGGGGGACCAAATTTCTGCCGATTGAAGATGACTTTCATTTTGAATTATACAGTGAGGGACACCATACAAACGTTTACTGCTTCAGACTTCTAAAGGACAGCTTCTACGATTCTTAAAACTAAAGCATGCACGTACAAACATACACACGCTCAGACACACTGACTCTGCTCCACGTACATCCCCACGCACACACACATGGAGTCATGGGCCACACACACACCCAGAACATACACACAACCACACACGTCCTCAGGCGCGCACACACACTCAAAGTCACTGTCACGTACCACACACGTCCCCAGGTGCAGGAGTGCGCACACGCACACACACGTCTCACACACCTTTGGCGGCATTCTAAATCCACTTACAGTCGAGGGTCTCAGGGTCCATTGTTTCATCCGCTCAGAAGCTCCTGACTTCGGAGCATGAAGCAGGAATGCCTCCTCTCTGCAGATGGTCTTTGCCTCTTGCAGTCTCAGCAGAGCCAACTCAACTGCCCTAGACCTTTAAAAGTGAGGGCCAGAGCGTACCTGGGAGTTCCCATCCTACATATGTCAACATTTGAAGTGCGGTAGGTTCTAAAGCCCTGCCTTTACAAATACACATTCATTCTAAGGGGGAAGGCCAGGCTCCACTTTAGAATTCCCAGACTCATGGCAGTTGCCGTAAAGAAAGTGATAGTTTGGGGAGAGCAGATTCCCAATCTGACCACTAGCCTGATCCTTTTCTTCCCAAAGCTGGGTCCATCCTATGCCCCAAGGGGCCTTGGATGTTCACAGGATGACACTCAGACTTCCCATCCGGGCTCTGTATATACCCTCCATGCCAACAGCTTCCCGTTGGCCTCTGTGTGAGTCCTGGGAAGCTGAACTCCGGGGAGAGCCGCTGCAGAAACTAGAAGTGGGTCAAGGCTGCTGGGGCAGGGCATTCGGGGTCCTGTGTTTCCAGAGCACGGATTGGAATGAATGGGCGTGTCCCTATGGCCTTGCTGAAACCACCACGTTGAGGGTGTGGCCAGAGGGAGTGTCAGGGCCAGAAGGACCCTATGTAGTGCAGGACACAGGGCAGCGCGGGGGTGTGGAGGAGTCGGGGAGGGGTTAGGGGGGGCCCCCTTGCCAGGATCTGAGGGCAGAAGCCCTAAGGAAGGGCCTGAGGAGGCTGGAAGGTATCCTCATTGCCATCAATTAAAAAACAAAAGCTCGCCGCAGGCGAGGGTGGGAAGGGTTTTGTTAGAACAAGGGAAGGCACTCGCAGAGGTCTGGCCAGATAGGGCTGGGGGGCTTGCCAGCCTGATGAGGAACCAAGAGGCCATCAGCCTATAAACGCCGCCCTAATTCCTCCGGGTGACTCTGAGATGCAGTGAGACACGGAAAGCATGATAAACACAGGCCGGACACTCAGCAGCCTCTTGCTTGGGTCACTGTCCGTCTGGCTCCCCCTCTGTAGGAGCCTTTAGCGCATCACCCAGGGCTGACCCGGCTCAGGATTCCAGCTGATTTCCCACAGGCGGCATCACTTGCTGGTGACACGAAGCAGGCACGTTAGCCACCTCCCAAACACTGAGGCTCCTCCTGGGAGGAGCCTGCGGGCCCCCAGACCAGCCTCTGCCCCACGATGCTCCTCAGTGCCACTCCCGCTTTGCTGCCCCGGCCTCTAGCTCTGGCCACGACCTCGCTGGATGCTCGATAAATGTCACCCATGCACCATGCCTAAGCTTGGGGTCCACATGGGACCATGGCTCTTATCTTCTTCCCATCGATGGAATGTTCGGGCTTCATGTCATCGTGATGGCGGGAAGGCCAGCACCGCCCCCTTGAGGCCTCCCTGAAGACACATAGAAACATAGGACACAATGCAGCCCATCTCTTTTTGTTACAACACCTTTATTGTGGTACGATTTCTGTTCCGTAAATTAGACATATCTCACATGTAGTATTTGATGAATTTTCATAGACGTCTGCACCTAGAAAAGCATCACAACAAGCAAGATAGCTACCATTTCCATCACTCCCCAAGAGGGGCAATTTTCCAGTTCCCATATTTACCACTTCCCAACCCCTTCGTTCCCTGCTAACCATAAGTTGGTTTCTCTATGTCTGTGGTTTTGTTCCTCTATGGTCATTGAGCTCATTTCTGCCTTTTTTATTTTACATTCCACATGGAAGTGGTATCATATGGCATTTTTCTCTCTTCTGGCTTACTTCACTCAGAATGACTCCCTCTGTGTCCATCTATGTTGCAACAGAAGACATCGTTTCATCTTTTTCATGGCTGAGTAGTATTCCACGGCTTAAATAGACCACTACTTCTTTATCCAGTCCCCAGTAGGTGGACTTTTGGGTTGGTTCCACGTCCTGGCTATTATAAAGAGGGCTGCTGTGAGCATTGAGGTGAATGTGAGGGTTTGAATTAGAGTTTTCTCCTGACATATCCCCAGGCGTGGGAAGACTGGATCATAAGGTAAGTCTATTTGTAGTTTTCTAAGGACCCTGCATCCTGTCTTCTCTAGTGGCAATGCAGCCCGTCTTACTGAAGCAGAGCCGTGCCCAGAATATAACGGGTATTTCTAGAGGTCAGACATGAAGTGCAGTGAGCTTGGCCTGTTCCAGAAGAAGAGGGCAATATGGGAGGGCTGGAGGAGAGTGACCAGGGGAGTGTGGTACAGGCAGGATTCAGACCACGTGGGGACATGACAGGCTGGGATAAGGAGCCTGGGCTTCCAGTCATCCCTTGGTAAGCATGGGGCACTGGTTCCAGGACTCCCCTCAGATGCCAACATCCATGGATGCTGACGCCTCTTTTATAAAATGACCCAGGACTGACATGAAATTACATGGATCCTCCCGTGCACTTTATTTTTTACATGCATACATGTTTTTGGGGTTTTTTTTTTGAGTTATAGTCATTTTACAATTTTGTGTCGAATCCCATCGCAGAGCACAATCTTTCAGTTATACATGAAAATACGCATACATTCATTGTCACATACTCTTTCGCCGTGTCCTCCTGTGTACTTGAGGTCATCTCTAGAGGACGCGTGCTATGTAAGGCAACGTGAATGCTACGTAAGCAGTTGCCGGTGTGTGGCAATTTCAAGTGTTGCTTTTAGAAACTTTCCGTTTTTTCCCGAATATTTTCAACCCACAGTTGGTTGAATCTGCCGGAGCGGGAGCCCCTAGATACGGAGAACCCTCAAGCCCTTCCCACCTCCTAAATTTCCACTGGAAGCGCTGCAGGGGACCAAAGAGTGGAGAAGAGCGCCCTCCAGCGACCGGAAACGCAGAGGAATTCCTTCAGCGTATGCAGCGCAGGAGAGAAGGTTTCGGGCCAACTAGCGCAAATGGAGGGCCCGCCTGGACAGGAAGGGGGAAGGACGGCAGTGGAAGCCAGCTCGCACCCTTCCTGGAGCTAGCTCGTAGCAGTGAGGGGCGCCGAGGGACTGGGGACACGTCGCGTGGGGGGGGCAATCCTGGCCGCCAGCTGCACGGTCCACACAGCTGGCACCCAGTTTGCATGATCAAAAGAACAAGGAGTGGGTGGATAAGTGGGGAAGGGGCTGCCTCAGCACCGGGATCCTGACATGGGCCAGAGCGCCATGACCTCAGCCAATGCGGCTCCACTAGTAAGCCAGAATAAGGAAACTCTGAGGCAAGATATTACAGAATCCACCGCAGCCACACGGATAACTAGATCTCTAAGCTCACAAAATGGAACCATCGGAACCAGGCATTTTTCCTTTTCTCTTCTTTTAGACTTTGGATCAGGAAGCCACACAACTCTGACGGGAAGCATCTTTACTCCGGGCAAGAGATCACTTTATGAGGAATAAGCATGGAGAAAAAGAGTGCGGGGATGGTTTAGTGGTTCAAAGCCGAAGCCCGTCTGAGAAACGATAAAAACATGCTTCAAATGAAGCTGACTTACGGCAAAAAGCAGGAGGAAGTTTAAGGTATTCTTTATTAATATCAATTCACCATGCAAGACTAGCCAGTCGTAAAAAGGCAGCACTTTCAATATAAAATTTTATTTTATTTTATTTTATTTTATTCATTTATTTTTTATTTGGTGATGGAAACAATGCCATATTCTCAAACAAGGCTTGGGGCCCTAGATACGGAGAGTTGAGTGTTGAGGCTGAGGGTTGTTGATGAGGAGAACATAAAGCTGCGTATAGACACATAAGGGTTCCAAGCCCACCGCTTGAAAAAAACTAGCCAATCATGAGTCCCTTTGATTGTGAAAGAAGTAAATGACTCAAAAATGGGGAAGACATGGGATTAAATAGTGGTAGTGAGCAATTAAATCCAAGAACTTTATACCTATATTTTCATTGTAAATGTAACAATCTTACAGCAACTGTCGAAATAGTAGTAACTGTTCCACGCGCACATGCAGACACACACTCACACACACACACAAACACAATTTGGAACAGCAGAGAGGTAAAGTATGCTAAGTTTCTCATTATTGAGGACAAGAATCTAATCGATTATTTCATTCTTGGACTGTTATAGGAATACTGGCCCAATTACATGTAAACTTATGAACTTAGAAATGATTAATAAACATTTAGAGAGAATTTTCATTCAAAGACAATAGAGCTTCCAAACCATTCAAGGGAAAATTAACAAGAAAACAATGAATCAATCCAGCTAGGATGGAGTAACGGAGACCATACTTACCACCCTACAATAAACCCCAAAATGGATAAAATATATGAAGCAATGATTTTTAAGACACGTGAAAACGATCATCCACTTGGACCTTGTCCTGCCTCCCCCATACCAAGGCTGCTAGCCCTCCTACTGCCACTACCAAGGATGTCCACCAGGTGGCGCCGTTTCCTTCCTCTGCTCCTGCTGCAGAGCCAGTCGTGAGCGGTCCTGTTCCAGGTTTTGGCAAGCAGCTCCCAGAAGCGCTCTCGTGGGCCTTGGTCCCTTTTAGCCACCAGCAAAGGGATCGGGGATGAGCAGTGAGCCTCCTTTCTCATCGAAGATCTAGGAACCCAACTGATTTCTGAGCAGCCCTTTACCCTCGTCTGCTGTCTGGTACTCTCCACCCGACTTCCAGGGTCCGCGGCATGGGCAGCCTACACGCTGGCCCCGGCCCATCAGAATCTGTTCCCCCGGCCGAGAGGCCCCGCGCGGTCGTGAGCAGGGCTCCAGGCCTCTGGAGCCCCGCCGCTTGGAACGCGTCCTGTCACTGGGCTCGCGAGCTCCACGCCCTTGGCTGTCACTTAACTTCTCTAAGCTACATTCCTCATCAGTAAAATGAAGGCATAATCAATACTGGGGGGAAAAAAATCAGAATCCGGGGGGACCAAATTTCTGCCGATTGAAGATGACTTTCATTTTGAATTATACAGTGAGGGACACCATACAAACGTTTACTACTTCAGACTTCTAAAGGACAGCTTCTACGATTCTTAAAACTAAAGCATGCACGTACAAACATACACACGCTCAGACACACTGACTCTGCTCCACGTACATCCCCACGCACACACACATGGAGTCATGGGCCACACACACACCCATAACATACACACAACCACACACGTCCTCAGGCGCGCACACACACGCAAAGTCACTGTCACGTACCACACACGTCCCCAGGTGCAGGAGTGCGCACACGCACACACACGTCTCACACACCTTTGGCGGCATTCTAAATCCACTTACAGTCGAGGGTCTCAGGGTCCATTGTTTCATCCGCTCAGAAGCTCCTGACTTCGGAGCATGAAGCAGGAATGCCTCCTCTCTGCAGATGGTCTTTGCCTCTTGCAGTCTCAGCAGAGCCAACACAACTGCCCTAGACCTTTAAAAGTGAGGGCCAGAGCGTACCTGGGAGTTCCCATCCTACATATGTCAACATTTGAAGTGCGGTAGGTTCTAAAGTCCTGCCTTTACAAATACACATTCATTCTAAGGGGGAAGGCCAGGCTCCACTTTAGAATTCCCAGACTCATGGCAGTTGCCGTAAAGAAAGTGATAGTTTGGGGAGAGCAGATTCCCAATCTGACCACTAGCCTGATCCTTTTCTTCCCAAAGCTGGGTCCATCCTATGCCCCAAGGGGCCTTGGATGTTCACAGGATGACACTCAGACTTCCCATCCGGGCTCTGTATATACCCTCCATGCCAACAGCTTCCCGTTGGCCTCTGTGTGAGTCCTGGGAAGCTGAACTCCGGGGAGAGCCGCTGCAGAAACTAGAAGTGGGTCAAGGCTGCTGGGGCAGGGCATTCGGGGTCCTGTGTTTCCAGAGCACGGATTGGAATGAATGGGCGTGTCCCTAGGGCCTTGCTGAAACCACCACGTTGAGGGTGTGGCCAGAGGGAGTGTCAGGGCCAGAAGGACCCTATGTAGTGCAGGACACAGGGCAGCGCGGGGGTGTGGAGGAGTCGGGGAGGGGTTAGGGGGGGCCCCCTTGCCAGGATCTGAGGGCAGAAGCCCTAAGGAAGGGCCTGAGGAGGCTGGAAGGTATCCTCATTGCCATCAATTAAAAAACAAAAGCTCGCCGCAGGCGAGGGTGGGAAGGGTTTTGTTAGAACAAGGGAAGGCACTCGCAGAGGTCTGGCCAGATAGGGCTGGGGGGCTTGCCAGCCTGATGAGGAACCAAGAGGCCATCAGCCTATAAACGCCGCCCTAATTCCTCCGGGTGACTCTGAGATGCAGTGAGACACGGAAAGCATGATAAACACAGGCCGGACACTCAGCAGCCTCTTGCTTGGGTCACTGTCCGTCTGGCTCCCCCTCTGTAGGAGCCTTTAGCACATCACCCAGGGCTGACCCGGCTCAGGATTCCAGCTGATTTCCCACAGGCGGCATCACTTGCTGGTGACACGAAGCAGGCACGTTAGCCACCTCCCAAACACTGAGGCTCCTCCTGGGAGGAGCCTGCGGGCCCCCAGACCAGCCTCTGCCCCACGATGCTCCTCAGTGCCACTCCCGCTTTGCTGCCCCGGCCTCTAGCTCTGGCCACGACCTCGCTGGATGCTCGATAAATGTCACCCATGCACCATGCCTAAGCTTGGGGTCCACATGGGACCATGGCTCTTATCTTCTTCCCATCGATGGAATGTTCGGGCTTCATGTCATCGTGATGGCGGGAAGGCCAGCACCGCCCCCTTGAGGCCTCCCTGAAGACACATAGAAACATAGGACACAATGCAGCCCATCTCTTTTTGTTACAACACCTTTATTGTGGTACGATTTCTGTTCCGTAAATTAGACATATCTCACATGTAGTATTTGATGAATTTTCATAGACGTCTGCACCTAGAAAAGCATCACAACAAGCAAGATAGCTACCATTTCCATCACTCCCCAAGAGGGGCAATTTTCCAGTTCCCATATTTACCACTTCCCAACCCCTTCGTTCCCTGCTAACCATAAGTTGGTTTCTCTATGTCTGTGGTTTTGTTCCTCTGTGGTCATTGAGCTCATTTCTGCCTTTTTTATTTTACATTCCACATGGAAGTGGTATCATATGGCATTTTTCTCTCTTCTGGCTTACTTCACTCAGAATGACTCTCTCTGTGTCCATCTATGTTGCAACAAAAGACATCGTTTCATCTTTTTCATGGCTGAGTACTATTCCACGGCTTAAATAGACCACTACTTCTTTATCCAGTCCCCAGTAGGTGGACTTTTGGGTTGGTTCCACGTCCTGGCTATTATAAAGAGGGCTGCTGTGAGCATTGAGGTGAATGTGAGGGTTTGAATTAGAGTTTTCTCCTGACATATCCCCAGGCGTGGGAAGACTGGATCATAAGGTAAGTCTATTTGTAGTTTTCTAAGGACACTGCATCCTGTCTTCTCTAGTGGCAATGCAGCCCGTCTTACTGAAGCAGAGCCGTGCCCAGAATATAACGGGTATTTCTAGAGGTCAGACATGAAGTGCAGTGAGCTTGGCCTGTTCCAGAAGAAGAGGGCAATATGGGAGGGCTGGAGGAGAGTGACCAGGGGAGTGTGGTACAGGCAGGATTCAGACCACGTGGGGACATGACAGGCTGGGATAAGGAGCCTGGGCTTCCAGTCATCCCTTGGTAAGCATGGGGCACTGGTTCCAGGACTCCCCTCAGATGCCAACATCCATGGATGCTGACGCCTCTTTTATAAAATGACCCAGGACTGACATGAAATTACATGGATCCTCCCGTGCACTTTATTTTTTACATGCATACATGTTTTTGTTTTTTTTTTTTTTTCAGTTATAGTCATTTTACAATTTTGTGTCGAATCCCATCGCAGAGCACAATCTTTCAGTTATACATGAAAATACGCATACATTCATTGTCACATACTCTTTCGCCGTGTCCTCCTGTGTACTTGAGGTCATCTCTAGAGGACGCGTGCTATGTAAGGCAACGTGAATGCTACGTAAGCAGTTGCCGGTGTGTGGCAAGTTCAAGTGTTGCTTTTAGAAACTTTCCGTTTTTTCCCGAATATTTTCAACCCACAGTTGGTTGAATCTGCCGGAGCGGGAGCCCCTAGATACGGAGAACCCTCAAGCCCTTCCCACCTCCTAAATCTCCACTGGAAGCGCTGCAGGGGACCAAAGAGTGGAGAAGAGCGCCCTCCAGCGACCGGAAACGCAGAGGAATTCCTTCAGCGTATGCAGCGCAGGAGAGAAGGTTTCGGGCCGACTAGCGCAAATGGAGGGCCCGCCTGGACAGGAAGGGGGAAGGACGGCAGTGGAAGCCAGCTCGCACCCTTCCTGGAGCTAGCTCGTAGCAGTGAGGGGCGCCGAGGGGCTGGGGACACGTCGCGTGGGGGGGGCAATCCTGGCCGCCAGCTGCACGGTCCACACAGCTGGCACCCAGTTTGCATGATCAAAAGAACAAGGAGTGGGTGGATAAGTGGGGAAGGGGCTGCCTCAGCACCGGGATCCTGACATGGGCCAGAGCGCCATGACCTCAGCCAATGCGGCTCCACTAGTAAGCCAGAATAAGGAAACTCTGAGGCAAGATATTACAGATTCCACCGCAGCCACACGGATAACTAGATCTCTAAGCTCACAAAATGGAACCATCGGAACCAGGCATTTTTCCTTTTCTCTTCTTTTAGACTTTGGATCAGGAAGCCACACAACTCTGACGGGAAGCATCTTTACTCCGGGCGAGAGATCACTTTTTGAGGAATAAGCATGGAGAAAAAGAGTGCGGGGATGGTTTAGTGGTTCAAAGCCGAAGCCCGTCTGAGAAACGATAAAAACATGCTTCAAATGAAGCTGACTTACGGCAAAAAGCAGGAGGAAGTTTAAGGTATTCTTTATTAATATCAATTCACCATGCAAGACTAGCCAGTCGTAAAAAGGCAGCACTTTCAATATAAAATTTTATTTTATTTTATTTTATTTTATTCATTTATTTTTTATTTGGTGATGGAAACAATGCCATATTCTCAAACAAGGCTTGGGGCCCTAGATACGGAGAGTTGAGTGTTGAGGCTGAGGGTTGTTGATGAGGAGAACATAAAGCTGCGTATAGACAGATAAGGGTTCCAAGCCCACCGCTTGAAAAAAACTAGCCAATCATGAGTCCCTTTTAATTGTGAAAGAAGTAAATGACTCAAAAATGGGGAAGACATGGGATTAAATAGTGGTAGTGAGCAATTAAATCCAAGAACTTTATACCTATATTTTCATTGTAAATGTAACAATCTTACAGCAACTGTCGAAATAGTAGTAACTGTTCCACGCGCACGTGCAGACACACACTCACACACACACACAAACACAATTTGGAACAGCAGAGAGGTAAAGTATGCTAAGTTTCTCATTATTGAGGACAAGAATCTAATCGATTATTTCATTCTTGGACTGTTATAGGAATACTGGCCCAATTACATGTAAACTTATGAACTTAGAAATGATTAATAAACATTTAGAGAGAATTTTCATTCAAAGACAATAGAGCTTCCAAACCATTCAAGGGAAAATTAACAAGAAAACAATGAATCAATCCAGCTAGGATGGAGTAACGGAGACCATACTTACCACCCTACAATAAACCCCAAAATGGATAAAATATATGTAGCAATGATTTTTAAGACACGTGAAAACGATCATCCACTTGGACCTTGTCCTGCCTCCCCCATACCAAGGCTGCTAGCCCTCCTACTGCCACTACCAAGGATGTCCACCAGGTGGCGCCGTTTCCTTCCTCTGCTCCTGCTGCAGAGCCAGTCGTGAGCGGTCCTGTTCCAGGTTTTGGCAAGCAGCTCCCAGAAGCGCTCTCGTGGGCCTTGGTCCCTTTTAGCCACCAGCAAAGGGATCGGGGATGAGCAGTGAGCCTCCTTTCTCATCGAAGATCTAGGAACCCAACTGATTTCTGAGCAGCCCTTTACCCTCGTCTGCTGTCTGGTACTCTCCACCCGACTTCCAGGGTCCGCGGCATGGGCAGGCAGCCTGCACGCTGGCCCCGGCCCATCAGAATCTGTTCCCCCGGCCGAGAGGCCCCGCGCGGTCGTGAGCAGGGCTCCAGGCCTCTGGAGCCCCGCCGCTTGGAACGCGTCCTGTCACTGGGCTCGCGAGCTCCATGCCCTTGGCTGTCACTTAACTTCTCTAAGCTACATTCCTCATCAGTAAAATGAAGGCATAATCAATACTGGGGGGAAAAAAATCAGAATCCGGGGGGACCAAATTTCTGCCGATTGAAGATGACTTTCATTTTGAATTATACAGTGAGGGACACCATACAAACGTTTACTACTTCAGACTTCTAAAGGACAGCTTCTACGATCCTTAAAACTAAAGCATGCACGTACAAACATACACACGCTCAGACACACTGACTCTGCTCCACGTACATCCCCACGCACACACACGTGGAGTCATGGGCCACACACACACCCATAACATACACACAACCACACACGTCCTCAGGCGCGCACACACACGCAAAGTCACTGTCACGTACCACACACGTCCCCAGGTGCAGGAGTGCGCACACGCACACACACGTCTCACACACCTTTGGCGGCATTCTAAATCCACTTACAGTCGAGGGTCTCAGGGTCCATTGTTTCATCCGCTCAGAAGCTCCTGACTTCGGAGCATGAAGCAGGAATGCCTCCTCTCTGCAGATGGTCTTTGCCTCTTGCAGTCTCAGCAGAGCCAACACAACTGCCCTAGACCTTTAAAAGTGAGGGCCAGAGCGTACCTGGGAGTTCCCATCCTACATATGTCAACATTTGAAGTGCGGTAGGTTCTAAAGCCCTGCCTTTACAAATACACATTCATTCTAAGGGGGAAGGCCAGGCTCCACTTTAGAATTCCCAGACTCATGGCAGTTGCCCTAAAGAAAGTGATAGTTTGGGGAGAGCAGATTCCCAATCTGACCACTAGCCTGATCCTTTTCTTCCCAAAGCTGGGTCCATCCTATGCCCCAAGGGGCCTTGGATGTTCACAGGATGACACTCAGACTTCCCATCCGGGCTCTGTATATACCCTCCATGCCAACAGCTTCCCGTTGGCCTCTGTGTGAGTCCTGGGAAGCTGAACTCCGGGGAGAGCCGCTGCAGAAACTAGAAGTGGGTCAAGGCTGCTGGGGCAGGGCATTCGGGGTCCTGTGTTTCCAGAGCACGGATTGGAATGAATGGGCGTGTCCCTATGGCCTTGCTGAAACCACCACGTTGAGGGTGTGGCCAGAGGGAGTGTCAGGGCCAGAAGGACCCTATGTAGTGCAGGACACAGGGCAGCGCGGGGGTGTGGAGGAGTCGGGGAGGGGTTAGGGGGGCCCCCTTGCCAGGATCTGAGGGCAGAAGCCCTAAGGAAGGGCCTGAGGAGGCTGGAAGGTATCCTCATTGCCATCAATTAAAAAACAAAAGCTCGCCGCAGGCGAGGGTGGGAAGGGTTTTGTTAGAACAAGGGAAGGCACTCGCAGAGGTCTGGCCAGATAGGGCTGGGGGGCTTGCCAGCCTGATGAGGAACCAAGAGGCCATCAGCCTATAAACGCCGCCCTAATTCCTCCGGGTGACTCTGAGATGCAGTGAGACACGGAAAGCATGATAAACACAGGCCGGACACTCAGCAGCCTCTTGCTTGGGTCACTGTCCGTCTGGCTCCCCCTCTGTAGGAGCCTTTAGCGCATCACCCAGGGCTGACCCGGCTCAGGATTCCAGCTGATTTCCCACAGGCGGCATCACTTGCTGGTGACACGAAGCAGGCACGTTAGCCACCTCCCAAACACTGAGGCTCCTCCTGGGAGGAGCCTGCGGGCCCCCAGACCAGCCTCTGCCCCACGATGCTCCTCAGTGCCACTCCCGCTTTGCTGCCCCGGCCTCTAGCTCTGGCCACGACCTCGCTGGATTCTCGATAAATGTCACCCATGCACCATGCCTAAGCTTGGGGTCCACATGGGACCATGGCTCTTATCTTCTTCCCATCGATGGAATGTTCGGGCTTCATGTCATCGTGATGGCGGGAAGGCCAGCACCGCCCCCTTGAGGCCTCCCTGAAGACACATAGAAACATAGGACACAATGCAGCCCATCTCTTTTTGTTACAACACCTTTATTGTGGTACGATTTCTGTTCCGTAAATTAGACATATCTCACATGTAGTATTTGATGAATTTTCATAGATGTCTGCACCTAGAAAAGCATCACAACAAGCAAGATAGCTACCATTTCCATCACTCCCCAAGAGGGGCAATTTTCCAGTTCCCATATTTACCACTTCCCAACCCCTTCGTTCCCTGCTAACCATAAGTTGGTTTCTCTATGTCTGTGGTTTTGTTCCTCTATGGTCATTGAGCTCATTTCTGCCTTTTTTTTTTTTACATTCCACATGGAAGTGGTATCATATGGCATTTTTCTCTCTTCTGGCTTACTTCACTCAGAATGACTCTCTCTGTGTCCATCTATGTTGCAACAAAAGACATCGTTTCATCTTTTTCATGGCTGAGTACTATTCCACGGCTTAAATAGACCACTACTTCTTTATCCAGTCCCCAGTAGGTGGACTTTTGGGTTGGTTCCACGTCCTGGCTATTATAAAGAGGGCTGCTGTGAGCATTGAGGTGAATGTGAGAGTTTGAATTAGAGTTTTCTCCTGACATATCCCCAGGCGTGGGAAGACTGGATCATAAGGTAAGTCTATTTGTAGCTTTCTAAGGACCCTGCATCCTGTCTTCTCTAGTGGCAATGCAGCCCGTCTTACTGAAGCAGAGCCGTACCCAGAATATAACGGGTATTTCTAGAGGTCAGACATGAAGTGCAGTGAGCTTGGCCTGTTCCAGAAGAAGAGGGCAATATGGGAGGGCTGGAGGAGAGTGACCAGGGGAGTGTGGTACAGGCAGGATTCAGACCACGTGGGGACATGACAGGCTGGGATAAGGAGCCTGGGCTTCCAGTCATCCCTTGGTAAGCATGGGGCACTGGTTCCAGGACTCCCCTCAGATGCCAACATCCATGGATGCTGACGCCTCTTTTATAAAATGACCCAGGACTGACATGAAATTACATGGATCCTCCCGTGCACTTTATTTTTTACATGCATACATGTTTTTTGTTTTTTTTTTGAGTTATAGTCATTTTACAATTTTGTGTCGAATCCCATCGCAGAGCACAATCTTTCAGTTATACATGAAAATACGCATACATTCATTGTCACATACTCTTTCGCCGTGTCCTCCTGTGTACTTGAGGTCATCTCTAGAGGACGCGTGCTATGTAAGGCAACGTGAATGCTACGTAAGCAGTTGCCGGTGTGTGGCAAGTTCAAGTGTTGCTTTTAGAAACTTTCCGTTTTTTCCCGAATATTTTCAACCCACAGTTGGTTGAATCTGCCGGAGCGGGAGCCCCTAGATACGGAGAACCCTCAAGCCCTTCCCACCTCCTAAATTTCCACTGGAAGCGCTGCAGGGGACCAAAGAGTGGAGAAGAGCGCCCTCCAGCGACCAGAAACGCAGAGGAATTCCTTCAGCGTATGCAGCGCTGGAGAGAAGGTTTCAGGCCGACTAGCGCAAATGGAGGGCCCGCCTGGACAGGAAGGGGGAAGGACGGCAGTGGAAGCCAGCTCGCACCCTTCCTGGAGCTAGCTGGTAGCAGTGAGGGACGCCGAGGGACTGGGGACACGTCACGTGGGGGGGCAATCCTGCCCGCCAGCTGCACGGTCCACACAGCTGGCACCCAGTTTGCATGATCAAAAGAACAAGGAGTGGGTGGATATGTGGGGAAGGGGCTGCCTCAGCACCGGGATCCTGACATGGGCCAGAGCGCCATGACCTCAGCCAATGCGGCTCCACTAGTAAGCCAGAATAAGGAAACTCTGAGGCAAGATATTACAGATTCCACCGCAGCCACACGGATAACTAGATCTCTAAGCTCACAAAATGGAACCATCGGAACCAGGCATTTTTCCTTTTCTCTTTTTTAGACTTTGGATCAGGAAGCCACACAACTCTGACGGGAAGCATCTTTACTCCGGTCGAGAGATCACTTTTTGAGGAATAAGCATGGAGAAAAAGAGTGCGGTGATGCTTTAGTGGTTCAAAGCCGAAGCCCGTCTGAGAAACGATAGAAACATGCTTCAAATGAAGCCGACTTATGGCAAAAAGCAGGAGGAAGTTTAAGGTATTATTTATTAGTATCAATTCACCATTCAAGACTAGCCAGTCGTATAAAGGCAGCACTTAAAATATAAAATTATATTTTATTTTTTATTTTATTTTATTTTTTTGTGATGGAAACAATGCCATATTCTCAAACAAGGCTTGGGGACCTAGGTACGGAGAGTTGAGTGTTGAGGCTGAGGGTTGTTGATGTGGAGAACATAAAGCTGCGTATAGACAGATAAGGGTTCCAAGCCCACCGCTTGAAAACAACTAGCCAATCATGAGTCCCTTTGATTGAGAAAGAAGTAAATGACTCAAAAATGGGGAAGACATGGGATTAAATAGTGGTAGTGAGCAATTAAATCCAAGAACTTTATACCTATATTTTCATTGTAAATATAACAATCTTACAGCAACTGTCGAAATAGTAGTAACTGTTCCACGCGCACGTGCAGACACACACTCACACACACACACAAACCCAATTTGGAACAGCAGAGAGGTAAAGTATGCTAAATTTCTCATTATTGAGGACAAGAATCTAATCGATTATTTCATTCTTGAGACTGTTATAGGAATACTGGCCCAATTACATGTAAACTTATGAACTTAGAAATGATTAATAAACATTTAGAGAGAATTTTCATTCAAAGACAATAGAGCTTCCAAATCATTCAAGGGAAAATTAACAAGAAAACAATGAATCAATCCAGCTAGGATGGAGTAACGGAGACCATACTTACCACCCTACAATAAACCCGAAAATGGATAAAATATATGAAGCAATGATTTTTAAGACACGTGAAAACGATCATCCACTTGGACTTTGTCCTGCCTCCCACATACCGAGGCTGCTAGCCCTCCTACTGCCGCTACCAAGGATGTCCACCAGGTGGCGCCGTTTCCTTCCTCTGCTCCTGCTGCAGAGCCAGTCGTGAGCGGTCCTGTTCCAGGTTTTGGCAAGCAGCTCCCAGAAGCGCTCTCGTGGGCCTTGGTCCCTTTTAGCCACCAGCAAAGGGATCGGGGATGAGCAGTGAGCCTCCTTTCTCATCGAAGATCTAGGAACCCAACTGATTTCTGAGCAGCCCTTTACCCTCGTCTGCTGTCTGGTACTCTCCACCCGACTTCCAGGGTCCGCGGCATGGGCAGCCTGCACGCTGGCCCCGGCCCTTCAGAATCTGTTCCCCGGCCGAGAGGCCCCGCGCGGTCGTGAGCAGGGCTCCAGGCCTCTGGAGCCCCGCCGCTTGGAACGCGTCCTGTCACTGGGCTTGCGAGCTCCATGCCCTTGGCTGTCACTTAACTTCTCTAAGCTACATTCCTCATCAGTAAAATGAAGACATAATCAATATTGGTGGGAAAAAAATCAGAATCCGGGGGGACCAAATTTCTGCCGATTGAAGATGACTTTCATTTTGAATTATACAGTGAGGTACACCATAGAAAAGTTTACTACTTCAGACCTCTAAAGGGCAGCTTCTACGATTCTTAAAACTAAAGCATGCACGTACAAACATACACACGCTCAGACACACTGACTCTGCTCCACATACATCCCCACGCACACACACGTGGAGTCATGGGCCACACACACACCCATAACATACACACAACCACACACGTCCTCAGGCGCGCACACACACGCAAAGTCACTGTCACGTACCACACACGTCCCCAGGTGCAGGAGTGGGCACACGCACACACACGTCTCACACACCTTTGGCGTCATTCTAAATCAACTTACAGTCGAGGGTCTCAGGGTCCATTGTTTCATCCGCTCAGAAGCTCCTGACTTCGGAGCATGAAGCAGGAATGCCTCCTCTCTGCAGATGGTCTTTGCCTCTTGCAGTCTCAGCAGAGCCAACACAACTGCCCTAGACCTTTAAAAGTGAGGGCCAGAGCGTACCTCGGAGTTCCCATCCTACATATGTCAACATTTGAAGTGCGGTAGGTTCTAAAGTCCTGCCTTTACAAATACACATTCATTCTAAGGGGGAAGGCCAGGCTCCACTTTAGAATTCCCAGACTCATGGCAGTTGCCGTAAAGAAAGTGATAGTTTGGGGAGAGCAGATTCCCAGTCTGACCACTAGCCTGATCCTTTTCTTCCCAAAGCTGGGTCCATCCCATGCCCCAAGGGGCCTTGGATGTTCACAGGATGACCCTCAGACATCCAATCCGGGCTCTGTATAACCCTCCATGCCAACAGCTTCCCGTTGGCCTCTGTGTGAGTCCTGGGAAGCTGAACTCCGGGGAGAGCCTGTACAGAAACTAGAAGTGGGTCAAGGCTGCTGGGGCAGGGCATTCGGGGTCCTGTGTTTCCAGAGCACGGATTGGAATGAATGGGCGTGTCCCTATGGCCTTGCTGAAACCACCACGTTGAGGGTGTGGCCAGAGGGAGAGTCAGGGCCAGAAGGACCCTATGTAGTGCAGGACACAGGGCAGCATGGGGGTGTGGAGGAGTCGGGGAGGGGATAGGGGGGCCCCCTTGCCAGGATCTGAGGGCAGAATCCCTAAGGAAGGGCCTGAGGAGGCTGGAAGGTATCCTCATTGCCATCAATTAAAAAACAAAAGCTCGCCGCAGGCGAGGGTGGGAAGGGATTTGTCAGAACAAGGGAAGGCACTCGCAGAGGTCTGGCCAGATAGGGCTGGGGGGCTTGCCAGCCTGATGAGGAACCAAGAGGCCATCAGCCTATAATTGCGGCCCTAATTCCTCCGGGTGACACTGAGATGCAGTGAGACACGGAAAGCATGATAAACACAGGCCAGACACTCAGCAGCCTCTTGCTTGGGTCACTGTCCGTCTGGCGCACCCTCTGGTAGGAGCCTTTAGCGCATCACCCAGGGCTGATCCGGCTCAGGATTCCAGCTGCTTTTCCACAGGTGGCATCACTTGCTGGTGACACGAAGCAGGCACGTTAGCCACCTCCCAAACACTGAGGCTCCTCCTGGGAGGAGCCTGCGGGCCCCCAGACCAGCCCCTGCCCCACGATGCTCCTCAGTGCCACTCCCGCTTTGCTGCCCCGGCCTCTAGCTCTGGCCACGACCTCGCTGGATGCTCGATAAATGTCACCCATGCACCATGCCTAAGCTTGGGGTCCACATGGGACCATGGCTCTTATCTTCTTCCCATCGATGGAATGTTCGGGCTTCATGTCATCGTGATGGCGGGAAGGCCAGCACCGCCCCCTTGAGGCCTCCCTGAAGACACATAGAAACATAGGACACAATGCAGCCCATCTCTTTTTGTTACAACACCTTTATTGTGGTACGATTTCTGTTCCGTAAATTAGACATATCTCACATGTAGTATTTGATGAATTTTCATAGACGTCTGCACCTAGAAAAGCATCACAACAAGCAAGATAGCTACCATTTCCATCACTCCCCAAGAGGGGCAATTTTCCAGTTCCCATATTTACCACTTCCCAACCCCTTCGTTCCCTGCTAACCATAAGTTGGTTTCTCTATGTCTGTGGTTTTGTTCCTCTGTGGTCATTGAGCTCATTTCTGCCTTTTTTATTTTACATTCCACATGGAAGTGGTATCATATGGCATTTTTCTCTCTTCTGGCTTACTTCACTCAGAATGACTCTCTCTGTGTCCATCTATGTTGCAACAAAAGACATCGTTTCATCTTTTTCATGGCTGAGTACTATTCCACGGCTTAAATAGACCACTACTTCTTTATCCAGTCCCCAGTAGGTGGACTTTTGGGTTGGTTCCACGTCCTGGCTATTATAAAGAGGGCTGCTGTGAGCATTGAGGTGAATGTGAGGGTTTGAATTAGAGTTTTCTCCTGACATATCCCCAGGCGTGGGAAGACTGGATCATAAGGTAAGTCTATTTGTAGTTTTCTAAGGACCCTGCATCCTGTCTTCTCTAGTGGCAATGCAGCCCGTCTTACTGAAGCAGAGCCGTGCCCAGAATATAACGGGTATTTCTAGAGGTCAGACATGAAGTGCAGTGAGCTTGGCCTGTTCCAGAAGAAGAGGGCAATATGGGAGGGCTGGAGGAGAGTGACCAGGGGAGTGTGGTACAGGCAGGATTCAGACCACGTGGGGACATGACAGGCTGGGATAAGGAGCCTGGGCTTCCAGTCATCCCTTGGTAAGCATGGGGCACTGGTTCCAGGACTCCCCTCAGATGCCAACATCCATGGATGCTGACGCCTCTTTTATAAAATGACCCAGGACTGACATGAAATTACATGGATCCTCCCGTGCACTTTATTTTTTACATGCATACATGTTTTTGTTTTTTTTTTTTTTTCAGTTATAGTCATTTTACAATTTTGTGTCGAATCCCATCGCAGAGCACAATCTTTCAGTTATACATGAAAATACGCATACATTCATTGTCACATACTCTTTCGCCGTGTCCTCCTGTGTACTTGAGGTCATCTCTAGAGGACGCGTGCTATGTAAGGCAACGTGAATGCTACGTAAGCAGTTGCCGGTGTGTGGCAAGTTCAAGTGTTGCTTTTAGAAACTTTCCGTTTTTTCCCGAATATTTTCAACCCACAGTTGGTTGAATCTGCCGGAGCGGGAGCCCCTAGATACGGAGAACCCTCAAGCCCTTCCCACCTCCTAAATCTCCACTGGAAGCGCTGCAGGGGACCAAAGAGTGGAGAAGAGCGCCCTCCAGCGACCGGAAACGCAGAGGAATTCCTTCAGCGTATGCAGCGCAGGAGAGAAGGTTTCGGGCCGACTAGCGCAAATGGAGGGCCCGCCTGGACAGGAAGGGGGAAGGACGGCAGTGGAAGCCAGCTCGCACCCTTCCTGGAGCTAGCTCGTAGCAGTGAGGGGCGCCGAGGGGCTGGGGACACGTCGCGTGGGGGGGGCAATCCTGGCCTCCAGCTGCACGGTCCACACAGCTGGCACCCAGTTTGCATGATCAAAAGAACAAGGAGTGGGTGGATAAGTGGGGAAGGGGCTGCCTCAGCACCGGGATCCTGACATGGGCCAGAGCGCCATGACCTCAGCCAATGCGGCTCCACTAGTAAGCCAGAATAAGGAAACTCTGAGGCAAGATATTACAGAATCCACCGCAGCCACACGGATAACTAGATCTCTAAGCTCACAAAATGGAACCATCGGAACCAGGCATTTTTCCTTTTCTCTTCTTTTAGACTTTGGATCAGGAAGCCACACAACTCTGACGGGAAGCATCTTTACTCCGGGCGAGAGATCACTTTTTGAGGAATAAGCATGGAGAAAAAGAGTGCGGGGATGGTTTAGTGGTTCAAAGCCGAAGCCCGTCTGAGAAACGATAAAAACATGCTTCAAATGAAGCTGACTTACGGCAAAAAGCAGGAGGAAGTTTAAGGTATTCTTTATTAATATCAATTCACCATGCAAGACTAGCCAGTCGTAAAAAGGCAGCACTTTCAATATAAAATTTTATTTTATTTTATTTTATTTTATTCATTTATTTTTTATTTGGTGATGGAAACAATGCCATATTCTCAAACAAGGCTTGGGGCCCTAGATACGGAGAGTTGAGTGTTGAGGCTGAGGGTTGTTGATGAGGAGAACATAAAGCTGCGTATAGACAGATAAGGGTTCCAAGCCCACCGCTTGAAAAAAACTAGCCAATCATGAGTCCCTTTTAATTGTGAAAGAAGTAAATGACTCAAAAATGGGGAAGACATGGGATTAAATAGTGGTAGTGAGCAATTAAATCCAAGAACTTTATACCTATATTTTCATTGTAAATGTAACAATCTTACAGCAACTGTCGAAATAGTAGTAACTGTTCCACGCGCACGTGCAGACACACACTCACACACACACACAAACACAATTTTTAACAGCAGAGAGGTAAAGTATGCTAAGTTTCTCATTATTGAGGACAAGAATCTAATCGATTATTTCATTCTTGGACTGTTATAGGAATACTGGCCCAATTACATGTAAACTTATGAACTTAGAAATGATTAATAAACATTTAGAGAGAATTTTCATTCAAAGACAATAGAGCTTCCAAACCATTCAAGGGAAAATTAACAAGAAAACAATGAATCAATCCAGCTAGGATGGAGTAACGGAGACCATACTTACCACCCTACAATAAACCCCAAAATGGATAAAATATATGAAGCAATGATTTTTAAGACACGTGAAAACGATCATCCACTTGGACCTTGTCCTGCCTCCCCCATACCAAGGCTGCTAGCCCTCCTACTGCCACTACCAAGGATGTCCACCAGGTGGCGCCGTTTCCTTCCTCTGCTCCTGCTGCAGAGCCAGTCGTGAGCGGTCCTGTTCCAGGTTTTGGCAAGCAGCTCCCAGAAGCGCTCTCGTGGGCCTTGGTCCCTTTTAGCCACCAGCAAAGGGATCGGGGATGAGCAGTGAGCCTCCTTTCTCATCGAAGATCTAGGAACCCAACTGATTTCTGAGCAGCCCTTTACCCTCGTCTGCTGTCTGGTACTCTCCACCCGACTTCCAGGGTCCGCGGCATGGGCAGGCAGCCTGCACGCTGGCCCCGGCCCATCAGAATCTGTTCCCCCGGCCGAGAGGCCCCGCGCGGTCGTGAGCAGGGCTCCAGGCCTCTGGAGCCCCGCCGCTTGGAACGCGTCCTGTCACTGGGCTCGCGAGCTCCATGCCCTTGGCTGTCACTTAACTTCTCTAAGCTACATTCCTCATCAGTAAAATGAAGGCATAATCAATACTGGGGGGAAAAAAATCAGAATCCGGGGGGACCAAATTTCTGCCGATTGAAGATGACTTTCATTTTGAATTATACAGTGAGGGACACCATACAAACGTTTACTACTTCAGACTTCTAAAGGACAGCTTCTACGATCCTTAAAACTAAAGCATGCACGTACAAACATACACACGCTCAGACACACTGACTCTGCTCCACGTACATCCCCACGCACACACACGTGGAGTCATGGGCCACACACACACCCATAACATACACACAACCACACACGTCCTCAGGCGCGCACACACACGCAAAGTCACTGTCACGTACCACACACGTCCCCAGGTGCAGGAGTGCGCACACGCACACACACGTCTCACACACCTTTGGCGGCATTCTAAATCCACTTACAGTCGAGGGTCTCAGGGTCCATTGTTTCATCCGCTCAGAAGCTCCTGACTTCGGAGCATGAAGCAGGAATGCCTCCTCTCTGCAGATGGTCTTTGCCTCTTGCAGTCTCAGCAGAGCCAACACAACTGCCCTAGACCTTTAAAAGTGAGGGCCAGAGCGTACCTGGGAGTTCCCATCCTACATATGTCAACATTTGAAGTGCGGTAGGTTCTAAAGCCCTGCCTTTACAAATACACATTCATTCTAAGGGGGAAGGCCAGGCTCCACTTTAGAATTCCCAGACTCATGGCAGTTGCCCTAAAGAAAGTGATAGTTTGGGGAGAGCAGATTCCCAATCTGACCACTAGCCTGATCCTTTTCTTCCCAAAGCTGGGTCCATCCTATGCCCCAAGGGGCCTTGGATGTTCACAGGATGACACTCAGACTTCCCATCCGGGCTCTGTATATACCCTCCATGCCAACAGCTTCCCGTTGGCCTCTGTGTGAGTCCTGGGAAGCTGAACTCCGGGGAGAGCCGCTGCAGAAACTAGAAGTGGGTCAAGGCTGCTGGGGCAGGGCATTCGGGGTCCTGTGTTTCCAGAGCACGGATTGGAATGAATGGGCGTGTCCCTATGGCCTTGCTGAAACCACCACGTTGAGGGTGTGGCCAGAGGGAGTGTCAGGGCCAGAAGGACCCTATGTAGTGCAGGACACAGGGCAGCGCGGGGGTGTGGAGGAGTCGGGGAGGGGTTAGGGGGGCCCCCTTGCCAGGATCTGAGGGCAGAAGCCCTAAGGAAGGGCCTGAGGAGGCTGGAAGGTATCCTCATTGCCATCAATTAAAAAACAAAAGCTCGCCGCAGGCGAGGGTGGGAAGGGTTTTGTTAGAACAAGGGAAGGCACTCGCAGAGGTCTGGCCAGATAGGGCTGGGGGGCTTGCCAGCCTGATGAGGAACCAAGAGGCCATCAGCCTATAAACGCCGCCCTAATTCCTCCGGGTGACTCTGAGATGCAGTGAGACACGGAAAGCATGATAAACACAGGCCGGACACTCAGCAGCCTCTTGCTTGGGTCACTGTCCGTCTGGCTCCCCCTCTGTAGGAGCCTTTAGCGCATCACCCAGGGCTGACCCGGCTCAGGAGTCCAGCTGATTTCCCACAGGTGGCATCACTTGCTGGTGACACGAAGCAGGCACGTTAGCCACCTCCCAAACACTGAGGCTCCTCCTGGGAGGAGCCTGCGGGCCCCCAGACCAGCCTCTGCCCCACGATGCTCCTCAGTGCCACTCCCGCTTTGCTGCCCCGGCCTCTAGCTCTGGCCACGACCTCGCTGGATTCTCGATAAATGTCACCCATGCACCATGCCTAAGCTTGGGGTCCACATGGGACCATGGCTCTTATCTTCTTCCCATCGATGGAATGTTCGGGCTTCATGTCATCGTGATGGCGGGAAGGCCAGCACCGCCCCCTTGAGGCCTCCCTGAAGACACATAGAAACATAGGACACAATGCAGCCCATCTCTTTTTGTTACAACACCTTTATTGTGGTACGATTTCTGTTCCGTAAATTAGACATATCTCACATGTAGTATTTGATGAATTTTCATAGATGTCTGCACCTAGAAAAGCATCACAACAAGCAAGATAGCTACCATTTCCATCACTCCCCAAGAGGGGCAATTTTCCAGTTCCCATATTTACCACTTCCCAACCCCTTCGTTCCCTGCTAACCATAAGTTGGTTTCTCTATGTCTGTGGTTTTGTTCCTCTATGGTCATTGAGCTCATTTCTGCCTTTTTTTTTTTTACATTCCACATGGAAGTGGTATCATATGGCATTTTTCTCTCTTCTGGCTTACTTCACTCAGAATGACTCTCTCTGTGTCCATCTATGTTGCAACAAAAGACATCGTTTCATCTTTTTCATGGCTGAGTAGTATTCCACGGCTTAAATAGACCACTACTTCTTTATCCAGTCCCCAGTAGGTGGACTTTTGGGTTGGTTCCACGTCCTGGCTATTATAAAGAGGGCTGCTGTGAGCATTGAGGTGAATGTGAGAGTTTGAATTAGAGTTTTCTCCTGACATATCCCCAGGCGTGGGAAGACTGGATCATAAGGTAAGTCTATTTGTAGCTTTCTAAGGACCCTGCATCCTGTCTTCTCTAGTGGCAATGCAGCCCGTCTTACTGAAGCAGAGCCGTACCCAGAATATAACGGGTATTTCTAGAGGTCAGACATGAAGTGCAGTGAGCTTGGCCTGTTCCAGAAGAAGAGGGCAATATGGGAGGGCTGGAGGAGAGTGACCAGGGGAGTGTGGTACAGGCAGGATTCAGACCACGTGGGGACATGACAGGCTGGGATAAGGAGCCTGGGCTTCCAGTCATCCCTTGGTAAGCATGGGGCACTGGTTCCAGGACTCCCCTCAGATGCCAACATCCATGGATGCTGACGCCTCTTTTATAAAATGACCCAGGACTGACATGAAATTACATGGATCCTCCCGTGCACTTTATTTTTTACATGCATACATGTTTTTTGTTTTTTTTTTGAGTTATAGTCATTTTACAATTTTGTGTCGAATCCCATCGCAGAGCACAATCTTTCAGTTATACATGAAAATACGCATACATTCATTGTCACATACTCTTTCGCCGTGTCCTCCTGTGTACTTGAGGTCATCTCTAGAGGACGCGTGCTATGTAAGGCAACGTGAATGCTACGTAAGCAGTTGCCGGTGTGTGGCAAGTTCAAGTGTTGCTTTTAGAAACTTTCCGTTTTTTCCCGAATATTTTCAACCCACAGTTGGTTGAATCTGCCGGAGCGGGAGCCCCTAGATACGGAGAACCCTCAAGCCCTTCCCACCTCCTAAATTTCCACTGGAAGCGCTGCAGGGGACCAAAGAGTGGAGAAGAGCGCCCTCCAGCGACCAGAAACGCAGAGGAATTCCTTCAGCGTATGCAGCGCTGGAGAGAAGGTTTCAGGCCGACTAGCGCAAATGGAGGGCCCGCCTGGACAGGAAGGGGGAAGGACGGCAGTGGAAGCCAGCTCGCACCCTTCCTGGAGCTAGCTGGTAGCAGTGAGGGACGCCGAGGGACTGGGGACACGTCACGTGGGGGGGCAATCCTGCCCGCCAGCTGCACGGTCCACACAGCTGGCACCCAGTTTGCATGATCAAAAGAACAAGGAGTGGGTGGATATGTGGGGAAGGGGCTGCCTCAGCACCGGGATCCTGACATGGGCCAGAGCGCCATGACCTCAGCCAATGCGGCTCCACTAGTAAGCCAGAATAAGGAAACTCTGAGGCAAGATATTACAGATTCCACCGCAGCCACACGGATAACTAGATCTCTAAGCTCACAAAATGGAACCATCGGAACCAGGCATTTTTCCTTTTCTCTTTTTTAGACTTTGGATCAGGAAGCCACACAACTCTGACGGGAAGCATCTTTACTCCGGTCGAGAGATCACTTTTTGAGGAATAAGCATGGAGAAAAAGAGTGCGGTGATGCTTTAGTGGTTCAAAGCCGAAGCCCGTCTGAGAAACGATAGAAACATGCTTCAAATGAAGCCGACTTATGGCAAAAAGCAGGAGGAAGTTTAAGGTATTATTTATTAGTATCAATTCACCATTCAAGACTAGCCAGTCGTATAAAGGCAGCACTTAAAATATAAAATTATATTTTATTTTTTATTTTATTTTATTTTTTTGTGATGGAAACAATGCCATATTCTCAAACAAGGCTTGGGGACCTAGGTACGGAGAGTTGAGTGTTGAGGCTGAGGGTTGTTGATGTGGAGAACATAAAGCTGCGTATAGACAGATAAGGGTTCCAAGCCCACCGCTTGAAAACAACTAGCCAATCATGAGTCCCTTTGATTGAGAAAGAAGTAAATGACTCAAAAATGGGGAAGACATGGGATTAAATAGTGGTAGTGAGCAATTAAATCCAAGAACTTTATACCTATATTTTCATTGTAAATATAACAATCTTACAGCAACTGTCGAAATAGTAGTAACTGTTCCACGCGCACGTGCAGACACACACTCACACACACACACAAACCCAATTTGGAACAGCAGAGAGGTAAAGTATGCTAAATTTCTCATTATTGAGGACAAGAATCTAATCGATTATTTCATTCTTGAGACTGTTATAGGAATACTGGCCCAATTACATGTAAACTTATGAACTTAGAAATGATTAATAAACATTTAGAGAGAATTTTCATTCAAAGACAATAGAGCTTCCAAATCATTCAAGGGAAAATTAACAAGAAAACAATGAATCAATCCAGCTAGGATGGAGTAACGGAGACCATACTTACCACCCTACAATAAACCCGAAAATGGATAAAATATATGAAGCAATGATTTTTAAGACACGTGAAAACGATCATCCACTTGGACTTTGTCCTGCCTCCCACATACCGAGGCTGCTAGCCCTCCTACTGCCGCTACCAAGGATGTCCACCAGGTGGCGCCGTTTCCTTCCTCTGCTCCTGCTGCAGAGCCAGTCGTGAGCGGTCCTGTTCCAGGTTTTGGCAAGCAGCTCCCAGAAGCGCTCTCGTGGGCCTTGGTCCCTTTTAGCCACCAGCAAAGGGATCGGGGATGAGCAGTGAGCCTCCTTTCTCATCGAAGATCTAGGAACCCAACTGATTTCTGAGCAGCCCTTTACCCTCGTCTGCTGTCTGGTACTCTCCACCCGACTTCCAGGGTCCGCGGCATGGGCAGCCTGCACGCTGGCCCCGGCCCTTCAGAATCTGTTCCCCGGCCGAGAGGCCCCGCGCGGTCGTGAGCAGGGCTCCAGGCCTCTGGAGCCCCGCCGCTTGGAATGCGTCCTGTCACTGGGCTTGCGAGCTCCATGCCCTTGGCTGTCACTTAACTTCTCTAAGCTACATTCCTCATCAGTAAAATGAAGACATAATCAATATTGGTGGGAAAAAAATCAGAATCCGGGGGGACCAAATTTCTGCCGATTGAAGATGACTTTCATTTTGAATTATACAGTGAGGTACACCATAGAAAAGTTTACTACTTCAGACCTCTAAAGGGCAGCTTCTACGATTCTTAAAACTAAAGCATGCACGTACAAACATACACACGCTCAGACACACTGACTCTGCTCCACATACATCCCCACGCACACACACGTGGAGTCATGGGCCACACACACACCCATAACATACACACAACCACACACGTCCTCAGGCGCGCACACACACGCAAAGTCACTGTCACGTACCACACACGTCCCCAGGTGCAGGAGTGGGCACACGCACACACACGTCTCACACACCTTTGGCGTCATTCTAAATCAACTTACAGTCGAGGGTCTCAGGGTCCATTGTTTCATCCGCTCAGAAGCTCCTGACTTCGGAGCATGAAGCAGGAATGCCTCCTCTCTGCAGATGGTCTTTGCCTCTTGCAGTCTCAGCAGAGCCAACACAACTGCCCTAGACCTTTAAAAGTGAGGGCCAGAGCGTACCTGGGAGTTCCCATCCTACATATGTCAACATTTGAAGTGCGGTAGGTTCTAAAGTCCTGCCTTTACAAATACACATTCATTCTAAGGGGGAAGGCCAGGCTCCACTTTAGAATTCCCAGACTCATGGCAGTTGCCGTAAAGAAAGTGATAGTTTGGGGAGAGCAGATTCCCAGTCTGACCACTAGCCTGATCCTTTTCTTCCCAAAGCTGGGTCCATCCCATGCCCCAAGGGGCCTTGGATGTTCACAGGATGACCCTCAGACATCCAATCCGGGCTCTGTATAACCCTCCATGCCAACAGCTTCCCGTTGGCCTCTGTGTGAGTCCTGGGAAGCTGAACTCCGGGGAGAGCCTGTACAGAAACTAGAAGTGGGTCAAGGCTGCTGGGGCAGGGCATTCGGGGTCCTGTGTTTCCAGAGCACGGATTGGAATGAATGGGCGTGTCCCTATGGCCTTGCTGAAACCACCACGTTGAGGGTGTGGCCAGAGGGAGAGTCAGGGCCAGAAGGACCCTATGTAGTGCAGGACACAGGGCAGCATGGGGGTGTGGAGGAGTCGGGGAGGGGATAGGGGGGCCCCCTTGCCAGGATCTGAGGGCAGAATCCCTAAGGAAGGGCCTGAGGAGGCTGGAAGGTATCCTCATTGCCATCAATTAAAAAACAAAAGCTCGCCGCAGGCGAGGGTGGGAAGGGATTTGTCAGAACAAGGGAAGGCACTCGCAGAGGTCTGGCCAGATAGGGCTGGGGGGCTTGCCAGCCTGATGAGGAACCAAGAGGCCATCAGCCTATAATTGCGGCCCTAATTCCTCCGGGTGACACTGAGATGCAGTGAGACACGGAAAGCATGATAAACACAGGCCAGACACTCAGCAGCCTCTTGCTTGGGTCACTGTCCGTCTGGCGCACCCTCTGGTAGGAGCCTTTAGCGCATCACCCAGGGCTGATCCGGCTCAGGATTCCAGCTGCTTTTCCACAGGTGGCATCACTTGCTGGTGACACGAAGCAGGCACGTTAGCCACCTCCCAAACACTGAGGCTCCTCCTGGGAGGAGCCTGCGGGCCCCCAGACCAGCCCCTGCCCCACGATGCTCCTCAGTGCCACTCCCGCTTTGCTGCCCCGGCCTCTAGCTCTGGCCACGACCTCGCTGGATTCTCGATAAATGTCACCCATGCACCATGCCTAAGCTTGGGGTCCACATGGGACCATGGCTCTTATCTTCTTCCCATCGATGGAATGTTCGGGCTTCATGTCATCGTGATGGCGGGAAGGCCAGCACCGCCCCCTTGAGGCCTCCCTGAAGACACATAGAAACATAGGACACAATGCAGCCCATCTCTTTTTGTTACAACACCTTTATTGTGGTACGATTTCTGTTCCGTAAATTAGACATATCTCACATGTAGTACTTGATGAATTTTCATAGATGTCTGCACCTAGAAAAGCATCACAACAAGCAAGATAGCTACCATTTCCATCACTCCCCAAGAGGGGCAATTTTCCAGTTCCCATATTTACCACTTCCCAACCCCTTCGTTCCCTGCTAACCATAAGTTGGTTTCTCTATGTCTGTGGTTTTGTTCCTCTATGGTCATTGAGCTCATTTCTGCCTTTTTTATTTTACATTCCACATGGAAGTGGTATCATATGGCATTTTTCTCTCTTCTGGCTTACTTCACTCAGAATGACTCTGTCTGTGTCCATCTATGTTGCAACAAAAGACATCGTTTCATCTTTTTCATGGCTGAGTAGTATTCCACGGCTTAAATAGACCACTACTTCTTTATCCAGTCCCCAGTAGGTGGACTTTTGGGTTGGTTCCACGTGCTGGCTATTATAAAGAGGGCTGCTGTGAGCATTGAGGTGAATGTGAGAGTTTGAATTAGAGTTTTGTCCTGACATATCCCCAGGCGTGGGAAGACTGGATCATAAGGTAAGTCTATTTGTAGTTTTCTAAGGACCCTGCATCCTGTCTTCTCTAGTGGCAATGTAGCCCGTCTTACTGAAGCAGAGCCGTGCCCAGAATATAACGGGTATTTCTAGAGGTCAGACATGAAGTGCAGTGAGCTTGGCCTGTTCCAGAAGAAGAGGGCAATATGGGAGGGCTGGAGGAGAGTGACCAGGGGAGTGTGGTACAGGCAGGATTCAGACCACGTGGGGACATGACAGGCTGGGATAAGGAGCCTGGGCTTCCAGTCATCCCTTGGTAAGCATGGGGCACTGGTTCCAGGACTCCCCTCAGATGCCAACATCCATGAATGCTGACGCCTCTTTTATAAAATGACCCAGGACTGACATGAAATTACATGGATCCTCCCGTGCACTTTATTTTTTACATGCATACATTTTTTTTTTTTTGAGTTATAGTCATTTTACAATTTTGTGTCGAATCCCATCGCAGAGCACAATCTTTCAGTTATACATGAAAATACGCATATATTCATTGTCAAATACTCTTTCGCCGTGTCCTCCTGTGTACTTGAGGTCATCTCTAGAGGACGCGTGCTATGTAAGGCAACGTGAATGCTACGTAAGCAGTTGCCGGTGTGTGGCATGTTCAAGTGTTGCTTTTTGAAACTTTCCGTTTTTTCCCGAATATTTTCAACCCACAGTTGGTTGAATCTGCCGGAGCGGGAGCCCCTAGATACGGAGAACCCTCAAGCCCTTCCCACCTCCTAAATTTCCACTGGAAGCGCTGCAGGGGACCAAAGAGAGGAGAAGAGCGCCCTCTAGCGGCTGGAAACGCTGAGGAATTCCTTCAGCGTATGCAGCGCTGGAGAGAAGGTTTCAGGCCGACTAGCGCAAATGGAGGGCCCGCCTGGACAGGAAGGGGGAAGGACGGCAGTGGAAGCCAGCTCGCACCCTTCCTGGAGCTAGCTGGTAGCAGTGAGGGACGCCGAGGGACTGGGGACACGTCACGTGGGGGGGCAATCCTGCCCGCCAGCTGCACGGTCCACACAGCTGGCACCCAGTTTGCATGATCAAAAGAACAAGGAGTGGGTGGATATGTGGGGAAGGGGCTGCCTCAGCACCGGGATCCTGACATGGGCCAGAGCGCCATGACCTCAGCCAATGCGGCTCCACTAGTAAGCCAGAATAAGGAAACTCTGAGGCAAGATATTACAGATTCCACCGCAGCCACACGGATAACTAGATCTCTAAGCTCACAAAATGGAACCATCGGAACCAGGCATTTTTCCTTTTCTCTTTTTTAGACTTTGGATCAGGAAGCCACACAACTCTGACGGGAAGCATCTTTACTCCGGTCGAGAGATCACTTTTTGAGGAATAAGCATGGAGAAAAAGAGTGCGGTGATGCTTTAGTGGTTCAAAGCCGAAGCCCGTCTGAGAAACGATAGAAACATGCTTCAAATGAAGCCGACTTATGGCAAAAAGCAGGAGGAAGTTTAAGGTATTATTTATTAGTATCAATTCACCATTCAAGACTAGCCAGTCGTATAAAGGCAGCACTTAAAATATAAAATTATATTTTATTTTTTATTTTATTTTATTTTTTTGTGATGGAAACAATGCCATATTCTCAAACAAGGCTTGGGGACCTAGGTACGGAGAGTTGAGTGTTGAGGCTGAGGGTTGTTGATGTGGAGAACATAAAGCTGCGTATAGACAGATAAGGGTTCCAAGCCCACCGCTTGAAAACAACTAGCCAATCATGAGTCCCTTTGATTGAGAAAGAAGTAAATGACTCAAAAATGGGGAAGACATGGGATTAAATAGTGGTAGTGAGCAATTAAATCCAAGAACTTTATACCTATATTTTCATTGTAAATATAACAATCTTACAGCAACTGTCGAAATAGTAGTAACTGTTCCACGCGCACGTGCAGACACACACTCACACACACACACAAACCCAATTTGGAACAGCAGAGAGGTAAAGTATGCTAAATTTCTCATTATTGAGGACAAGAATCTAATCGATTATTTCATTCTTGAGACTGTTATAGGAATACTGGCCCAATTACATGTAAACTTATGAACTTAGAAATGATTAATAAACATTTAGAGAGAATTTTCATTCAAAGACAATAGAGCTTCCAAATCATTCAAGGGAAAATTAACAAGAAAACAATGAATCAATCCAGCTAGGATGGAGTAACGGAGACCATACTTACCACCCTACAATAAACCCGAAAATGGATAAAATATATGAAGCAATGATTTTTAAGACACGTGAAAACGATCATCCACTTGGACTTTGTCCTGCCTCCCACATACCGAGGCTGCTAGCCCTCCTACTGCCGCTACCAAGGATGTCCACCAGGTGGCGCCGTTTCCTTCCTCTGCTCCTGCTGCAGAGCCAGTCGTGAGCGGTCCTGTTCCAGGTTTTGGCAAGCAGCTCCCAGAAGCGCTCTCGTGGGCCTTGGTCCCTTTTAGCCACCAGCAAAGGGATCGGGGATGAGCAGTGAGCCTCCTTTCTCATCGAAGATCTAGGAACCCAACTGATTTCTGAGCAGCCCTTTACCCTCGTCTGCTGTCTGGTACTCTCCACCCGACTTCCAGGGTCCGCGGCATGGGCAGCCTGCACGCTGGCCCCGGCCCTTCAGAATCTGTTCCCCGGCCGAGAGGCCCCGCGCGGTCGTGAGCAGGGCTCCAGGCCTCTGGAGCCCCGCCGCTTGGAACGCGTCCTGTCACTGGGCTTGCGAGCTCCATGCCCTTGGCTGTCACTTAACTTCTCTAAGCTACATTCCTCATCAGTAAAATGAAGACATAATCAATATTGGTGGGAAAAAAATCAGAATCCGGGGGGACCAAATTTCTGCCGATTGAAGATGACTTTCATTTTGAATTATACAGTGAGGTACACCATAGAAAAGTTTACTACTTCAGACCTCTAAAGGGCAGCTTCTACGATTCTTAAAACTAAAGCATGCACGTACAAACATACACACGCTCAGACACACTGACTCTGCTCCACATACATCCCCACGCACACACACGTGGAGTCATGGGCCACACACACACCCATAACATACACACAACCACACACGTCCTCAGGCGCGCACACACACGCAAAGTCACTGTCACGTACCACACACGTCCCCAGGTGCAGGAGTGGGCACACGCACACACACGTCTCACACACCTTTGGCGTCATTCTAAATCAACTTACAGTCGAGGGTCTCAGGGTCCATTGTTTCATCCGCTCAGAAGCTCCTGACTTCGGAGCATGAAGCAGGAATGCCTCCTCTCTGCAGATGGTCTTTGCCTCTTGCAGTCTCAGCAGAGCCAACACAACTGCCCTAGACCTTTAAAAGTGAGGGCCAGAGCGTACCTGGGAGTTCCCATCCTACATATGTCAACATTTGAAGTGCGGTAGGTTCTAAAGTCCTGCCTTTACAAATACACATTCATTCTAAGGGGGAAGGCCAGGCTCCACTTTAGAATTCCCAGACTCATGGCAGTTGCCGTAAAGAAAGTGATAGTTTGGGGAGAGCAGATTCCCAGTCTGACCACTAGCCTGATCCTTTTCTTCCCAAAGCTGGGTCCATCCCATGCCCCAAGGGGCCTTGGATGTTCACAGGATGACCCTCAGACATCCAATCCGGGCTCTGTATAACCCTCCATGCCAACAGCTTCCCGTTGGCCTCTGTGTGAGTCCTGGGAAGCTGAACTCCGGGGAGAGCCTGTACAGAAACTAGAAGTGGGTCAAGGCTGCTGGGGCAGGGCATTCGGGGTCCTGTGTTTCCAGAGCACGGATTGGAATGAATGGGCGTGTCCCTATGGCCTTGCTGAAACCACCACGTTGAGGGTGTGGCCAGAGGGAGAGTCAGGGCCAGAAGGACCCTATGTAGTGCAGGACACAGGGCAGCATGGGGGTGTGGAGGAGTCGGGGAGGGGATAGGGGGGCCCCCTTGCCAGGATCTGAGGGCAGAATCCCTAAGGAAGGGCCTGAGGAGGCTGGAAGGTATCCTCATTGCCATCAATTAAAAAACAAAAGCTCGCCGCAGGCGAGGGTGGGAAGGGATTTGTCAGAACAAGGGAAGGCACTCGCAGAGGTCTGGCCAGATAGGGCTGGGGGGCTTGCCAGCCTGATGAGGAACCAAGAGGCCATCAGCCTATAATTGCGGCCCTAATTCCTCCGGGTGACACTGAGATGCAGTGAGACACGGAAAGCATGATAAACACAGGCCAGACACTCAGCAGCCTCTTGCTTGGGTCACTGTCCGTCTGGCGCACCCTCTGGTAGGAGCCTTTAGCGCATCACCCAGGGCTGATCCGGCTCAGGATTCCAGCTGCTTTTCCACAGGTGGCATCACTTGCTGGTGACACGAAGCAGGCACGTTAGCCACCTCCCAAACACTGAGGCTCCTCCTGGGAGGAGCCTGCGGGCCCCCAGACCAGCCCCTGCCCCACGATGCTCCTCAGTGCCACTCCCGCTTTGCTGCCCCGGCCTCTAGCTCTGGCCACGACCTCGCTGGATTCTCGATAAATGTCACCCATGCACCATGCCTAAGCTTGGGGTCCACATGGGACCATGGCTCTTATCTTCTTCCCATCGATGGAATGTTCGGGCTTCATGTCATCGTGATGGCGGGAAGGCCAGCACCGCCCCCTTGAGGCCTCCCTGAAGACACATAGAAACATAGGACACAATGCAGCCCATCTCTTTTTGTTACAACACCTTTATTGTGGTACGATTTCTGTTCCGTAAATTAGACATATCTCACATGTAGTACTTGATGAATTTTCATAGATGTCTGCACCTAGAAAAGCATCACAACAAGCAAGATAGCTACCATTTCCATCACTCCCCAAGAGGGGCAATTTTCCAGTTCCCATATTTACCACTTCCCAACCCCTTCGTTCCCTGCTAACCATAAGTTGGTTTCTCTATGTCTGTGGTTTTGTTCCTCTATGGTCATTGAGCTCATTTCTGCCTTTTTTATTTTACATTCCACATGGAAGTGGTATCATATGGCATTTTTCTCTCTTCTGGCTTACTTCACTCAGAATGACTCTCTCTGTGTCCATCTATGTTGCAACAAAAGACATCGTTTCATCTTTTTCATGGCTGAGTAGTATTCCACGGCTTAAATAGACCACTACTTCTTTATCCAGTCCCCAGTAGGTGGACTTTTGGGTTGGTTCCACGTGCTGGCTATTATAAAGAGGGCTGCTGTGAGCATTGAGGTGAATGTGAGAGTTTGAATTAGAGTTTTGTCCTGACATATCCCCAGGCGTGGGAAGACTGGATCATAAGGTAAGTCTATTTGTAGTTTTCTAAGGACCCTGCATCCTGTCTTCTCTAGTGGCAATGTAGCCCGTCTTACTGAAGCAGAGCCGTGCCCAGAATATAACGGGTATTTCTAGAGGTCAGACATGAAGTGCAGTGAGCTTGGCCTGTTCCAGAAGAAGAGGGCAATATGGGAGGGCTGGAGGAGAGTGACCAGGGGAGTGTGGTACAGGCAGGATTCAGACCACGTGGGGACATGACAGGCTGGGATAAGGAGCCTGGGCTTCCAGTCATCCCTTGGTAAGCATGGGGCACTGGTTCCAGGACTCCCCTCAGATGCCAACATCCATGAATGCTGACGCCTCTTTTATAAAATGACCCAGGACTGACATGAAATTACATGGATCCTCCCGTGCACTTTATTTTTTACATGCATACATTTTTTTTTTTTTGAGTTATAGTCATTTTACAATTTTGTGTCGAATCCCATCGCAGAGCACAATCTTTCAGTTATACATGAAAATACGCATATATTCATTGTCAAATACTCTTTCGCCGTGTCCTCCTGTGTACTTGAGGTCATCTCTAGAGGACGCGTGCTATGTAAGGCAACGTGAATGCTACGTAAGCAGTTGCCGGTGTGTGGCATGTTCAAGTGTTGCTTTTTGAAACTTTCCGTTTTTTCCCGAATATTTTCAACCCACAGTTGGTTGAATCTGCCGGAGCGGGAGCCCCTAGATACGGAGAACCCTCAAGCCCTTCCCACCTCCTAAATTTCCACTGGAAGCGCTGCAGGGGACCAAAGAGAGGAGAAGAGCGCCCTCTAGCGGCTGGAAACGCTGAGGAATTCCTTCAGCGTATGCAGCGCTGGAGAGAAGGTTTCAGGCCGACTAGCGCAAATGGAGGGCCCGCCTGGACAGGAAGGGGGAAGGACGGCAGTGGAAGCCAGCTCGCACCCTTCCTGGAGCTAGCTGGTAGCAGTGAGGGACGCCGAGGGACTGGGGACACGTCACGTGGGGGGGCAATCCTGCCCGCCAGCTGCACGGTCCACACAGCTGGCACCCAGTTTGCATGATCAAAAGAACAAGGAGTGGGTGGATATGTGGGGAAGGGGCTGCCTCAGCACCGGGATCCTGACATGGGCCAGAGCGCCATGACCTCAGCCAATGCGGCTCCACTAGTAAGCCAGAATAAGGAAACTCTGAGGCAAGATATTACAGATTCCACCGCAGCCACACGGATAACTAGATCTCTAAGCTCACAAAATGGAACCATCGGAACCAGGCATTTTTCCTTTTCTCTTTTTTAGACTTTGGATCAGGAAGCCACACAACTCTGACGGGAAGCATCTTTACTCCGGTCGAGAGATCACTTTTTGAGGAATAAGCATGGAGAAAAAGAGTGCGGGGATGGTTTAGTGGTTCAAAGCCGAAGCCCGTCTGAGAAACGATAGAAACATGCTTCAAATGAAGCCGACTTATGGCAAAAAGCAGGAGGAAGTTTAAGGTATTATTTATTAGTATCAATTCACCATTCAAGACTAGCCAGTCGTAAAAAGGCAGCACTTTCAATATAAAATTTTATTTTATATTATTTTATTCATTTATTTTTTATTTGGTGATGGAAACAATGCCATATTCTCAAACAAGGCTTGGGGCCCTAGATACGGAGAGTTGAGTGTTGAGGCTGAGGGTTGTTGATGAGGAGAACATAAAGCTGCGTATAGACAGATAAGGGTTCCAAGCCCACCGCTTGAAAAAAACTAGCCAATCATGAGTCCCTTTGATTGTGAAAGAAGTAAATGACTCAAAAATGGGGAAGACATGGGATTAAATAGTGGTAGTGAGCAATTAAATCCAAGAACTTTATACCTATATTTTCATTGTAAATGTAACAATCTTACAGCAACTGTCGAAATAGTAGTAACTGTTCCACGCGCACGTGCAGACACACACTCACACACACACACAAACACAATTTGGAACAGCAGAGAGGTAAAGTATGCTAAATTTCTCATTATTGAGGACAAGAATCTAATCGATTATTTCATTCTTGAGACTGTTATAGGAATACTGGCCCAATTACATGTAAACTTATGAACTTAGAAATGATTAATAAACATTTAGAGAGAATTTTCATTCAAAGACAATAGAGCTTCCAAACCATTCAAGGGAAAATTAACAAGAAAACAATGAATCAATCCAGCTAGGATGGAGTAACGGAGACCATACTTACCACCCTACAATAAACCCCAAAATGGATAAAATATATGAAGCAATGATTTTTAAGACACGTGAAAACGATCATCCACTTGGACCTTGTCCTGCCTCCCCCATACCAAGGCTGCTAGCCCTCCTACTGCCACTACCAAGGATGTCCACCAGGTGGCGCCGTTTCCTTCCTCTGCTCCTGCTGCAGAGCCAGTCGTGAGCGGTCCTGTTCCAGGTTTTGGCAAGCAGCTCCCAGAAGCGCTCTCGTGGGCCTTGGTCCCTTTTAGCCACCAGCAAAGGGATCGGGGATGAGCAGTGAGCCTCCTTTCTCATCGAAGATCTAGGAACCCAACTGATTTCTGAGCAGCCCTTTACCCTCGTCTGCTGTCTGGTACTCTCCACCCGACTTCCAGGGTCCGCGGCATGGGCAGGCAGCCTGCACGCTGGCCCCGGCCCTTCAGAATCTGTTCCCCGGCCGAGAGGCCCCGCGCGGTCGTGAGCAGGGCTCCAGGCCTCTGGAGCCCTGCCGCTTGGAACGCGTCCTGTCACTGGGCTTGCGAGCTCCATGCCCTTGGCTGTCACTTAACTTCTCTAAGCTACATTCCTCATCAGTAAAATGAAGACATAATCAATATTGGTGGGAAAAAAATCAGAATCCGGGGGGACCAAATTTCTGCCGATTGAAGATGACTTTCATTTTGAATTATACAGTGAGGTACACCATAGAAAAGTTTACTACTTCAGACCTCTAAAGGGCAGCTTCTACGATTCTTAAAACTAAAGCATGCACGTACAAACATACACACGCTCAGACACACTGACTCTGCTCCACATACATCCCCACGCACACACACGTGGAGTCATGGGCCACACACACACCCATAACATACACACAACCACACACGTCCTCAGGCGCGCACACACACGCAAAGTCACTGTCACGTACCACACACGTCCCCAGGTGCAGGAGTGGGCACACGCACACACACGTCTCACACACCTTTGGCGTCATTCTAAATCAACTTACAGTCGAGGGTCTCAGGGTCCATTGTTTCATCCGCTCAGAAGCTCCTGACTTCGGAGCATGAAGCAGGAATGCCTCCTCTCTGCAGATGGTCTTTGCCTCTTGCAGTCTCAGCAGAGCCAACACAACTGCCCTAGACCTTTAAAAGTGAGGGCCAGAGCGTACCTGGGAGTTCCCATCCTACATATGTCAACATTTGAAGTGCGGTAGGTTCTAAAGTCCTGCCTTTACAAATACACATTCATTCTAAGGGGGAAGGCCAGGCTCCACTTTAGAATTCCCAGACTCATGGCAGTTGCCGTAAAGAAAGTGATAGTTTGGGGAGAGCAGATTCCCAGTCTGACCACTAGCCTGATCCTTTTCTTCCCAAAGCTGGGTCCATCCCATGCCCCAAGGGGCCTTGGATGTTCACAGGATGACCCTCAGACATCCAATCCGGGCTCTGTATAACCCTCCATGCCAACAGCTTCCCGTTGGCCTCTGTGTGAGTCCTGGGAAGCTGAACTCCGGGGAGAGCCTGTACAGAAACTAGAAGTGGGTCAAGGCTGCTGGGGCAGGGCATTCGGGGTCCTGTGTTTCCAGAGCACGGATTGGAATGAATGGGCGTGTCCCTATGGCCTTGCTGAAACCACCACGTTGAGGGTGTGGCCAGAGGGAGAGTCAGGGCCAGAAGGACCCTATGTAGTGCAGGACACAGGGCAGCATGGGGGTGTGGAGGAGTCGGGGAGGGGATAGGGGGGCCCCCTTGCCAGGATCTGAGGGCAGAAGCCCTAAGGAAGGGCCTGAGGAGGCTGGAAGGTATCCTCATTGCCATCAATTAAAAAACAAAAGCTCGCCGCAGGCGAGGGTGGGAAGGGATTTGTCAGAACAAGGGAAGGCACTCGCAGAGGTCTGGCCAGATAGGGCTGGGGGGCTTGCCAGCCTGATGAGGAACCAAGAGGCCATCAGCCTGTAAACACCGCCCTAATTCCTCCGGGTGACACTGAGATGCAGTGAGACACGGAAAGCATGATAAACACAGGCCAGACACTCAGCAGCCTCTTGCTTGGGTCACTGTCCGTCTGGCGCACCCTCTGGTAGGAGCCTTTAGCGCATCACCCAGGGCTGATCCGGCTCAGGATTCCAGCTGCTTTTCCACAGGTGGCATCACTTGCTGGTGACACGAAGCAGGCACGTTAGCCACCTCCCAAACACTGAGGCTCCTCCTGGGAGGAGCCTGCGGGCCCCCAGACCAGCCCCTGCCCCACGATGCTCCTCAGTGCCACTCCCGCTTTGCTGCCCCGGCCTCTAGCTCTGGCCACGACCTCGCTGGATTCTCGATAAATGTCACCCATGCACCATGCCTAAGCTTGGGGTCCACATGGGACCATGGCTCTTATCTTCTTCCCATCGATGGAATGTTCGGGCTTCATGTCATCGTGATGGCGGGAAGGCCAGCACCGCCCCCTTGAGGCCTCCCTGAAGACACATAGAAACATAGGACACAATGCAGCCCATCTCTTTTTGTTACAACACCTTTATTGTGGTACGATTTCTGTTCCGTAAATTAGACATATCTCACATGTAGTACTTGATGAATTTTCATAGATGTCTGCACCTAGAAAAGCATCACAACAAGCAAGATAGCTACCATTTCCATCACTCCCCAAGAGGGGCAATTTTCCAGTTCCCATATTTACCACTTCCCAACCCCTTCGTTCCCTGCTAACCATAAGTTGGTTTCTCTATGTCTGTGGTTTTGTTCCTCTATGGTCATTGAGCTCATTTCTGCCTTTTTTATTTTACATTCCACATGGAAGTGGTATCATATGGCATTTTTCTCTCTTCTGGCTTACTTCACTCAGAATGACTCTCTCTGTGTCCATCTATGTTGCAACAAAAGACATCGTTTCATCTTTTTCATGGCTGAGTAGTATTCCACGGCTTAAATAGACCACTACTTCTTTATCCAGTCCCCAGTAGGTGGACTTTTGGGTTGGTTCCACGTGCTGGCTATTATAAAGAGGGCTGCTGTGAGCATTGAGGTGAATGTGAGAGTTTGAATTAGAGTTTTGTCCTGACATATCCCCAGGCGTGGGAAGACTGGATCATAAGGTAAGTCTATTTGTAGTTTTCTAAGGACCCTGCATCCTGTCTTCTCTAGTGGCAATGTAGCCCGTCTTACTGAAGCAGAGCCGTGCCCAGAATATAACGGGTATTTCTAGAGGTCAGACATGAAGTGCAGTGAGCTTGGCCTGTTCCAGAAGAAGAGGGCAATATGGGAGGGCTGGAGGAGAGTGACCAGGGGAGTGTGGTACAGGCAGGATTCAGACCACGTGGGGACATGACAGGCTGGGATAAGGAGCCTGGGCTTCCAGTCATCCCTTGGTAAGCATGGGGCACTGGTTCCAGGACTCCCCTCAGATGCCAACATCCATGAATGCAGACGCCTCTTTTATAAAATGACCCAGGACTGACATGAAATTACATGGATCCTCCCGTGCACTTTATTTTTTACATGCATACATGTTTTTTTTTTTTTTGAGTTATAGTCATTTTACAATTTTGTGTATAATCCCATCGCAGAGCACAATCTTTCAGTTATACATGAAAATACGCATACATTCATTGTCACATACTCTTTCGCCGTGTCCTCATGTGTACTTGAGGTCATCTCTAGAGGACGCGTGCTATGTAAGGCAACGTGAATGCTATGTAAGCAGTTGCCGGTGTGTGGCAAGTTCAAGTGTTGCTTTTAGAAACTTTCCGTTTTTTCCCGAATATTTTCAACCCACAGTTGGTTGAATCTGCCGGAGCGGGAGCCCCTAGATACGGAGAACCCTCAAGCCCTTCCCACCTCCTAAATTTCCACTGGAAGCGCTGCAGGGGACCAAAGAGAGGAGAAGAGCGCCCTCTAGCGGCTGGAAACGCTGAGGAATTCCTTCAGCGTATGCAGCGCTGGAGAGAAGGTTTCAGGCCGACTAGCGCAAATGGAGGGCCCGCCTGGACAGGAAGGGGGAAGGACGGCAGTGGAAGCCAGCTCGCACCCTTCCTGGAGCTAGCTGGTAGCAGTGAGGGACGCCGAGGGACTGGGGACACGTCACGTGGGGGGGCAATCCTGCCCGCCAGCTGCACGGTCCACACAGCTGGCACCCAGTTTGCATGATCAAAAGAACAAGGAGTGGGTGGATATGTGGGGAAGGGGCTGCCTCAGCACCGGGATCCTGACATGGGCCAGAGCGCCATGACCTCAGCCAATGCGGCTCCACTAGTAAGCCAGAATAAGGAAACTCTGAGGCAAGATATTACAGATTCCACCGCAGCCACACGGATAACTAGATCTCTAAGCTCACAAAATGGAACCATCGGAACCAGGCATTTTTCCTTTTCTCTTTTTTAGACTTTGGATCAGGAAGCCACACAACTCTGACGGGAAGCATCTTTACTCCGGTCGAGAGATCACTTTTTGAGGAATAAGCATGGAGAAAAAGAGTGCGGTGATGCTTTAGTGGTTCAAAGCCGAAGCCCGTCTGAGAAACGATAGAAACATGCTTCAAATGAAGCCGACTTATGGCAAAAAGCAGGAGGAAGTTTAAGGTATTATTTATTAGTATCAATTCACCATTCAAGACTAGCCAGTCGTATAAAGGCAGCACTTAAAATATAAAATTATATTTTATTTTTTATTTTATTTTATTTTTTTGTGATGGAAACAATGCCATATTCTCAAACAAGGCTTGGGGCCCTAGATACGGAGAGTTGAGTGTTGAGGCTGAGGGTTGTTGATGTGGAGAACATAAAGCTGCGTATAGACAGATAAGGGTTCCAAGCCCACCGCTTGAAAACAACTAGCCAATCATGAGTCCCTTTGATTGTGAAAGAAGTAAATGACTCAAAAATGGGGAAGACATGGGATTAAATAGTGGTAGTGAGCAATTAAATCCAAGAACTTTATACCTATATTTTCATTGTAAATATAACAATCTTACAGCAACTGTCGAAATAGTAGTAACTGTTCCACGCGCACGTGCAGACACACACTCACACACACACACAAACACAATTTGGAACAGCAGAGAGGTAAAGTATGCTAAATTTCTCATTATTGAGGACAAGAATCTAATCGATTATTTCATTCTTGAGACTGTTATAGGAATACTGGCCCAATTACATGTAAAACTTATGAACTTAGAAATGATTAATAAACATTTAGAGAGAATTTTCATTCAAAGACAATAGAGCTTCCAAATCATTCAAGGGAAAATTAACAAGAAAACAATGAATCAATCCAGCTAGGATGGAGTAACGGAGACCATACTTACCACCCTACAATAAACCCCAAAATGGATAAAATATATGAAGCAATGATTTTTAAGACACGTGAAAACGATCATCCACTTGGACCTTGTCCTGCCTCCCCCATACCAAGGCTGCTAGCCCTCCTACTGCCACTACCAAGGATGTCCACCAGGTGGCGCCGTTTCCTTCCTCTGCTCCTGCTGCAGAGCCAGTCGTGAGCGGTCCTGTTCCAGGTTTTGGCAAGCAGCTCCCAGAAGCGCTCTCGTGGGCCTTGGTCCCTTTTAGCCACCAGCAAAGGGATCGGGGATGAGCAGTGAGCCTCCTTTCTCATCGAAGATCTAGGAACCCAACTGATTTCTGAGCAGCCCTTTACCCTCGTCTGCTGTCTGGTACTCTCCACCCGACTTCCAGGGTCCGCGGCATGGGCAGCCTGCACGCTGGCCCCGGCCCATCAGAATCTGTTCCCCCGGCCGAGAGGCCCCGCGCGGTCGTGAGCAGGGCTCCAGGCCTCTGGAGCCCCGCCGCTTGGAACGCGTCCTGTCACTGGGCTCGCGAGCTCCATGCCCTTGGCTGTCACTTAACTTCTCTAAGCTACATTCCTCATCAGTAAAATGAAGGCATAATCAATACTGGGGGGAAAAAAATCAGAATCCGGGGGGACCAAATTTCTGCCGATTGAAGATGACTTTCATTTTGAATTATACAGTGAGGGACACCATACAAACGTTTACTACTTCAGACTTCTAAAGGACAGCTTCTACGATCCTTAAAACTAAAGCATGCACGTACAAACATACACACGCTCAGACACACTGACTCTGCTCCACGTACTTCCCCACGCACACACACGTGGAGTCATGGGCCACACACACACCCATAACATACACACAACCACACACGTCCTCAGGCGCGCACACACACGCAAAGTCACTGTCACGTACCACACACGTCCCCAGGTGCAGGAGTGCGCACACGCACACACACGTCTCACACACCTTTGGCGGCATTCTAAATCCACTTACAGTCGAGGGTCTCAGGGTCCATTGTTTCATCCGCTCAGAAGCTCCTGACTTCGGAGCATGAAGCAGGAATGCCTCCTCTCTGCAGATGGTCTTTGCCTCTTGCAGTCTCAGCAGAGCCAACACAACTGCCCTAGACCTTTAAAAGTGAGGGCCAGAGCGTACCTGGGAGTTCCCATCCTACATATGTCAACATTTGAAGTGCGGTAGGTTCTAAAGCCCTGCCTTTACAAATACACATTCATTCTAAGGGGGAAGGCCAGGCTCCACTTTAGAATTCCCAGACTCATGGCAGTTGCCCTAAAGAAAGTGATAGTTTGGGGAGAGCAGATTCCCAATCTGACCACTAGCCTGATCCTTTTCTTCCCAAAGCTGGGTCCATCCTATGCCCCAAGGGGCCTTGGATGTTCACAGGATGACACTCAGACTTCCCATCCGGGCTCTGTATATAACCTCCATGCCAACAGCTTCCCGTTGGCCTCTGTGTGAGTCCTGGGAAGCTGAACTCCGGGGAGAGCCGCTGCAGAAACTAGAAGTGGGTCAAGGCTGCTGGGGCAGGGCATTCGGGGTCCTGTGTTTCCAGAGCACGGATTGGAATGAATGGGCGTGTCCCTATGGCCTTGCTGAAACCACCACGTTGAGGGTGTGGCCAGAGGGAGTGTCAGGGCCAGAAGGACCCTATGTAGTGCAGGACACAGGGCAGCGCGGGGGTGTGGAGGAGTCGGGGAGGGGTTAGGGGGGCCCCCTTGCCAGGATCTGAGGGCAGAAGCCCTAAGGAAGGGCCTGAGGAGGCTGGAAGGTATCCTCATTGCCATCAATTAAAAAACAAAAGCTCGCCGCAGGCGAGGGTGGGAAGGGTTTTGTTAGAACAAGGGAAGGCACTCGCAGAGGTCTGGCCAGATAGGGCTGGGGGGCTTGCCAGCCTGATGAGGAACCAAGAGGCCATCAGCCTATAAACACCGCCCTAATTCCTCCGGGTGACTCTGAGATGCAGTGAGACACGGAAAGCATGATAAACACAGGCCGGACACTCAGCAGCCTCTTGCTTGGGTCACTGTCCGTCTGGCGCACCCTCTGGTAGGAGCCTTTAGCGCATCACCCAGGGCTGATCCGGCTCAGGATTCCAGCTGCTTTTCCACAGGTGGCATCACTTGCTGGTGACACGAAGCAGGCACGTTAGCCACCTCCCAAACACTGAGGCTCCTCCTGGGAGGAGCCTGCGGGCCCCCAGACCAGCCTCTGCCCCACGATGCTCCTCAGTGCCACTCCCGCTTTGCTGCCCCGGCCTCTAGCTCTGGCCACGACCTCGCTGGATTCTCGATAAATGTCACCCATGCACCATGCCTAAGCTTGGGGTCCACATGGGACCATGGCTCTTATCTTCTTCCCATCGATGGAATGTTCGGGCTTCATGTCATCGTGATGGCGGGAAGGCCAGCACCGCCCCCTTGAGGCCTCCCTGAAGACACATAGAAACATAGGACACAATGCAGCCCATCTCTTTTTGTTACAACACCTTTATTGTGGTACGATTTCTGTTCCATAAATTAGACATATCTCAAATGTAGTATTTGATGAATTTTCATAGATGTCTGCACCTAGAAAAGCATCACAACAAGCAAGATAGCTACCATTTCCATCACTCCCCAAGAGGGGCAATTTTCCAGTTCCCATATTTACCACTTCCCAACCCCTTCGTTCCCTGCTAACCATAAGTTGGTTTCTCTATGTCTGTGGTTTTGTTCCTCTATGGTCATTGAGCTCATTTCTGCCTTTTTTTTACATTCCACATGGAAGTGGTATCATATGGCATTTTTCTCTCTTCTGGCTTACTTCACTCAGAATGACTCTGTCTGTGTCCATCTATGTTGCAACAAAAGACATCGTTTCATCTTTTTCATGGCTGAGTAGTATTCCACGGCTTAAATAGACCACTACTTCTTTATCCAGTCCCCAGTAGGTGGAATTTTGGGTTGGTTCCACGTCCTGGCTATTATAAAGAGGGCTGCTGTGAGCATTGAGGTGAATGTGAGAGTTTGAATTAGAGTTTTCTCCTGACATATCCCCAGGCGTGGGAAGACTGGATCATAAGGTAAGTCTATTTGTAGTTTTCTAAGGACCCTGCATCCTGTCTTCTCTAGTGGCAATGCAGCCCGTCTTACTGAAGCAGAGCCGTGCCCAGAATATAACGGGTATTTCTAGAGGTCAGACTTGAAGTGCAGTTAGTTTGGCCTGTGCCAGAAGAAGAGGGCAGTCTGGGAGGGCTTTAGGAGAGTGACCAGTTGAGTGTGCTACAGGCAGGATTCAGACCACGTGGGGACATGACAGGCTGGGATAAGGAGCCTGGGCTTCCAGTCATCCCTTAGTAAGCATGGGGCACTGGTTCCAGGACTCCCCTCAGATGCCAACATCCATGGATGCTGACGCCTCTTTTATAAAATGACCCAGGACTGACATGAAATTACATGGATCCTCCCGTGTACTTTATTTTTTACATGCATACATGTTTTATTTTTTTGAGTTATAGTCATTTTACAATTTTGTGTCGAATCCCATCGCAGAGCACTATCTTTCAGATATACATGAAAATACGCATAAATTCATTGTCACATACTCTTTCGCCGTGTCCTCCTATGTACTTGAGGTCATCTCTAGAGGACGGGTGCTGTGTAAGGCAACGTGAATTCTACGTAAGCAGTTGCCGGTGTGTGGCAAGTTCAAGTGTTGCTTTTAGAAACTTTCCGTTTTTCCCGAATATTTTCAACCCACAGTTGGTTGAATCTGCCGGAGCGGGAGTCCCTAGATACGGGGAACACTTAAGCACTTCCCACCTCCTAAATTTCCACTGGAAGCGCTGCAGGGGACCAAAGAGAGGAGAAGAGCGCCCTCTAGCGGCTGGAAACGCTGAGGAATTCCTTCAGCGTATTCAGCGCAGGAGAGAATGTTTCGGGCCGACTAGCGCAAATGGAGGGCCCGCCTGGACAGGAAGGGGGAAGGACGGCAGTGGAAGCCAGCTCGCACCCTTCCTGGAGCTAGCAGGTAGCAGTCAGGGGCGCCGAGGGACTGGGGACACGTCGCGTGGGGGGGCAATCCTGGCCGCCAGCTGCACGGTCCACACAGCTGGCACCCAGTTTGCATGATCAAAAGAACAAGGAGTGGGTGGATAAGTGGGGAAGGGGCTGCCTCAGCACCGGGATCCTGACATGGGCCAGAGCGCCATGACCTCAGCCAATGCGGCTCCACTAGTAAGCCAGAATAAGGAAAGTCTGAAGCAAGATATTACAGATTCCACCGCAGCCACACGGATAACTAGATCTCTAAGCTCACAAAATGGAACCATCGGAACCAGGCATTTTTCCTTTTCTCTTCTTTTAGACTTTGGATCAGGAAGCCACACAACTCTGACGGGAAGCATCTTTACTCCGGTCGAGAGATCACTTTTTGAGGAATAAGCATGGAGAAAAAGAGTGCGGGGATGGTTTAGTGGTTCAAAGCCGAAGCCCGTCTGAGAAACGATAAAAACATGCTTCAAATGAAGCTGACTTACGGCAAAAAGCAGGAGGAAGTTTAAGGTATTCTTTATTAATATCAATTCACCATTCAAGACTAGCCAGTCGTAAAAAGGCAGCACTTTCAATATAAAATTTTATTTTATTTTATTTTATTCATTTATTTTTTATTTGGTGATGGAAACAATGCCATATTCTCAAACAAGGCTTGGGGCCCTAGATACGGAGAGTTGAGTGTTGAGGCTGAGGGTTGTTGATGAGGAGAACATAAAGCTGCGTATAGACAGATAAGGGTTCCAAGCCCACCGCTTGAAAAAAACTAGCCAATCATGAGTCCCTTTGATTGTGAAAGAAGTAAATGACTCAAAAATGGGGAAGACATGGGATTAAATAGTGGTAGTGAGCAATTAAATCCAAGAACTTTATACCTATATTTTCATTGTAAATGTAACAATCTTACAGCAACTGTCGAAATAGTAGTAACTGTTCCACGCGCACGTGCAGACACACACTCACACACACACACAAACACAATTTGGAACAGCAGAGAGGTAAAGTATGCTAAATTTCTCATTATTGAGGACAAGAATCTAATCGATTATTTCATTCTTGGACTGTTATAGGAATACTGGCCCAATTACATGTAAACTTATGAACTTAGAAATGATTAATAAACATTTAGAGAGAATTTTCATTCAAAGACAATAGAGCTTCCAAACCATTCAAGGGAAAATTAACAAGAAAACAATGAATCAATCCAGCTAGGATGGAGTAACGGAGACCATACTTACCACCCTACAATAAACCCGAAAATGGATAAAATATATGAAGCAATGATTTTTAAGACACGTGAAAACGATCATCCACTTGGACTTTGTCCTGCCTCCCACATACCGAGGCTGCTAGCCCTCCTACTGCCACTACCAAGGATGTCCACCAGGTGGCGCCGTTTCCTTCCTCTGCTCCTGCTGCAGAGCCAGTCGTGAGCGGTCCTGTTCCAGGTTTTGGCAAGCAGCTCCCAGAAGCGCTCTCGTGGGCCTTGGTCCCTTTTAGCCACCAGCAAAGGGATCGGGGATGAGCAGTGAGCCTCCTTTCTCATCGAAGATCTAGGAACCCAACTGATTTCTGAGCAGCCCTTTACCCTCGTCTGCTGTCTGGTACTCTCCACCCGACTTCCAGGGTCCGCGGCATGGGCAGCCTGCACGCTGGCCCCGGCCCTTCAGAATCTGTTCCCCGGCCGAGAGGCCCCGCGCGGTCGTGAGCAGGGCTCCAGGCCTCTGGAGCCCCGCCGCTTGGAACGCGTCCTGTCACTGGGCTTGCGAGCTCCATGCCCTTGGCTGTCACTTAACTTCTCTAAGCTACATTCCTCATCAGTAAAATGAAGACATAATCAATATTGGTGGGAAAAATATCAGAATCCGGGGGGACCAAATTTCTGCCGATTGAAGATGACTTTCATTTTGAATTATACAGTGAGGTACACCATAGAAAAGTTTACTACTTCAGACCTCTAAAGGGCAGCTTCTATGATTCTTAAAACTAAAGCATGCACGTACAAACATACACACGCTCAGACACACTGACTCTGCTCCACATACATCCCCACGCACACACACGTGGAGTCATGGGCCACACACACACCCATAACATACACACAACCACACACGTCCTCAGGCGCGCACACACACGCAAAGTCACTGTCACGTACCACACACGTCCCCAGGTGCAGGAGTGGGCACACGCACACACACGTCTCACACACCTTTGGCGTCATTCTAAATCAACTTACAGTCGAGGGTCTCAGGGTCCATTGTTTCATCCGCTCAGAAGCTCCTGACTTCGGAGCATGAAGCAGGAATGCCTCCTCTCTGCAGATGGTCTTTGCCTCTTGCAGTCTCAGCAGAGCCAACACAACTGCCCTAGACCTTTAAAAGTGAGGGCCAGAGTGTACCTGGGAGTTCCCATCCTACATATGTCAACATTTGAAGTGCGGTAGGTTCTAAAGTCCTGCCTTTACAAATACACATTCATTCTAAGGGGGAAGGCCAGGCTCCACTTTAGAATTCCCAGACTCATGGCAGTTGCCGTAAAGAAAGTGATAGTTTGGGGAGAGCAGATTCCCAGTCTGACCACTAGCCTGATCCTTTTCTTCCCAAAGCTGGGTACATCCCATGCCCCAAGGGGCCTTGGATGTTCACAGGATGACCCTCAGACATCCAATCCGGGCTCTGTATAACCCTCCATGCCAACAGCTTCCCGTTGGCCTCTGTGTGAGTCCTGGGAAGCTGAACTCCGGGGAGAGCCTGTACAGAAACTAGAAGTGGGTCAAGGCTGCTGGGGCAGGGCATTCGGTGTCCTGTGTTTCCAGAGCACGGATTGGAATGAATGGGCGTGTCCCTAGGGCCTTGCTGAAACCACCACGTTGAGGGTGTGGCCAGAGGGAGAGTCAGGGCCAGAAGGACCCTATGTAGTGCAGGACACAGGGCAGCATGGGGGTGTGGAGGAGTCGGGGAGGGGATAGGGGGGCCCCCTTGCCAGGATCTGAGGGCAGAATCCCTAAGGAAGGGCCTGAGGAGGCTGGAAGGTATCCTCATTGCCATCAATTAAAAAACAAAAGCTTGCCGCAGGCCAGGGTGGGAAGGGATTTGTCAGAACAAGGGAAGGCACTCGCAGAGGTCTGGCCAGATAGGGCTGGGGGGCTTGCCAGCCTGATGAGGAACCAAGAGGCCATCAGCCTATAAACGCCGCCCTAATTCCTCCGGGTGACACTGAGATGCAGTGAGACACGGAAAGCATGATAAACACAGGCCAGACACTCAGCAGCCTCTTGCTTGGGTCACTGTCCGTCTGGCGCACCCTCTGGTAGGAGCCTTTAGCGCATCACCCAGGGCTGATCCGGCTCAGGATTCCAGCTGCTTTTCCACAGGTGGCATCACTTGCTGGTGACACGAAGCAGGCACGTTAGCCACCTCCCAAACACTGAGGCTCCTCCTGGGAGGAGCCTGCGGGCCCCCAGACCAGCCTCTGCCCCACGATGCTCCTCAGTGCCACTCCCGCTTTGCTGCCCCGGCCTCTAGCTCTGGCCACGACCTCGCTGGATTCTCGATAAATGTCACCCATGCACCATGCCTAAGCTTGGGGTCCACATGGGACCATGGCTCTTATCTTCTTCCCATCGATGGAATGTTCGGGCTTCATGTCATCGTGATGGCGGGAAGGCCAGCACCGCCCCCTTGAGGCCTCCCTGAAGACACATAGAAACATAGGACACAATGCAGCCCATCTCTTTTTGTTACAACACCTTTATTGTGGTACGATTTCTGTTCCGTAAATTAGACATATCTCACATGTAGTACTTGATGAATTTTCATAGATGTCTGCACCTAGAAAAGCATCACAACAAGCAAGATAGCTACCATTTCCATCACTCCCCAAGAGGGGCAATTTTCCAGTTCCCATATTTACCACTTCCCAACCCCTTCGTTCCCTGCTAACCATAAGTTGGTTTCTCTATGTCTGTGGTTTTGTTCCTCTATGGTCATTGAGCTCATTTCTGCCTTTTTTATTTTACATTCCACATGGAAGTGGTATCATATGGCATTTTTCTCTCTTCTGGCTTACTTCACTCAGAATGACTCTCTCTGTGTCCATCTATGTTGCAACAAAAGACATCGTTTCATCTTTTTCATGGCTGAGTAGTATTCCACGGCTTAAATAGACCACTACTTCTTTATCCAGTCCCCAGTAGGTGGACTTTTGGGTTGGTTCCACGTCCTGGCTATTATAAAGAGGGCTGCTGTGAGCATTGAGGTGAATGTGAGAGTTTGAATTAGAGTTTTGTCCTGACATATCCCCAGGCGTGGGAAGACTGGATCATAAGGTAAGTCTATTTGTAGTTTTCTAAGGACCCTGCATCCTGTCTTCTCTAGTGGCAATGCAGCCCGTCTTACTGAAGCAGAGCCGTGCCCAGAATATAACGGGTATTTCTAGAGGTCAGACATGAAGTGCAGTGAGCTTGGCCTGTTCCAGAAGAAGAGGGCAATATGGGAGGGCTGGAGGAGAGTGACCAGGGGAGTGTGGTACAGGCAGGATTCAGACCACGTGGGGACATGACAGGCTGGGATAAGGAGCCTGGGCTTCCAGTCATCCCTTGGTAAGCATGGGGCACTGGTTCCAGGACTCCCCTCAGATGCCAACATCCATGGATGCTGACGCCTCTTTTATAAAATGACCCAGGACTGACATGAAATTACATGGATCCTCCCGTGCACTTTATTTTTTACATGCATACATGTTTTTTTTTTTTTTTGAGTTATAGTCATTTTACAATTTTGTGTCGAATCCCATCGCAGAGCACAATCTTTCAGTTATACATGAAAATACGCATACATTCATTGTCACATACTCTTTCGCCGTGTCCTCCTGTGTACTTGAGGTCATCTCTAGAGGACGCGTGCTATGTAAGGCAACGTGAATGCTATGTAAGCAGTTGCCGGTGTGTGGCAATTTCAAGTGTTGCTTTTAGAAACTTTCCGTTTTTTCCCGAATATTTTCAACCCACAGTTGGTTGAATCTGCCGGAGCGGGAGCCCCTAGATACGGAGAACACTCAAGCCATTCCCACCTCCTAAATTTCCACTGGAAGCGCTGCAGGGGACCAAAGAGGGGAGAAGAGCGCCCTCCAGCGACCTTAAACGCAGAGGAATTCCTTCAGCGTATGCAGCGCAGGAGAGAAAGTTTCGGGCCGACTAGCGCAAATGGAGGGCCCGCCTGGACAGGAAGGGGGAAGGACGGCAGTGGAAGCCAGCTCGCACCCTTCCTGGAGCTAGCTCGTAGCAGTGAGGGGCGCCGAGGGACTGGGGACACGTCGCGTGGGGGGGCAATCCTGGCCGCCAGCTGCACGGTCCACACAGCTGGCACCCAGTTTGCATGATCAAAAGAACAAGGAGTGGGTGGATAAGTGGGGAAGGGGCTGCCTCAGCACCGGGATCCTGACATGGGCCAGAGCGCCATGACCTCAGCCAATGCGGCTCCACTAGTAAGCCAGAATAAGGAAAGTCTGAGGCAAGATATTACAGATTCCACCGCAGCCACACGGATAACTAGATCTCTAAGCTCACAAAATGGAACCATCGGAACCAGGCATTTTTCCTTTTCTCTTCTTTTAGACTTTGGATCAGGAAGCCACACAACTCTGACGGGAAGCATCTTTACTCCGGTCGAGAGATCACTTTTTGAGGAATAAGCATGGAGAAAAAGAGTGCGGGGATGGTTTAGTGGTTCAAAGCCGAAGCCCGTCTGAGAAACGATAAAAACATGCTTCAAATGAAGCTGACTTACGGCAAAAAGCAGGAGGAAGTTTAAGGTATTCTTTATTAATATCAATTCACCATTCAAGACTAGCCAGTCGTAAAAAGGCAGCACTTTCAATATAAAATTTTATTTTATTTTATTTTATTCATTTATTTTTTATTTGGTGATGGAAACAATGCCATATTCTCAAACAAGGCTTGGGGCCCTAGATACGGAGAGTTGAGTGTTGAGGCTGAGGGTTGTTGATGAGGAGAACATAAAGCTGCGTATAGACAGATAAGGGTTCCAAGCCCACCGCTTGAAAAAAACTAGCCAATCATGAGTCCCTTTGATTGTGAAAGAAGTAAATGACTCAAAAATGGGGAAGACATGGGATTAAATAGTGGTAGTGAGCAATTAAATCCAAGAACTTTATACCTATATTTTCATTGTAAATGTAACAATCTTACAGCAACTGTCGAAATAGTAGTAACTGTTCCACGCGCACGTGCAGACACACACTCACACACACACACAAACACAATTTGGAACAGCAGAGAGGTAAAGTATGCTAAATTTCTCATTATTGAGGACAAGAATCTAATCGATTATTTCATTCTTGGACTGTTATAGGAATACTGGCCCAATTACATGTAAACTTATGAACTTAGAAATGATTAATAAACATTTAGAGAGAATTTTCATTCAAAGACAATAGAGCTTCCAAACCATTCAAGGGAAAATTAACAAGAAAACAATGAATCAATCCAGCTAGGATGGAGTAACGGAGACCATACTTACCACCCTACAATAAACCCCAAAATGGATAAAATATATGAAGCAATGATTTTTAAGACACGTGAAAACGATCATCCACTTGGACCTTGTCCTGCCTCCCCCATACCAAGGCTGCTAGCCCTCCTACTGCCACTACCAAGGATGTCCACCAGGTGGCGCCGTTTCCTTCCTCTGCTCCTGCTGCAGAGCCAGTCGTGAGCGGTCCTGTTCCAGGTTTTGGCAAGCAGCTCCCAGAAGCGCTCTCGTGGGCCTTGGTCCCTTTTAGCCACCAGCAAAGGGATCGGGGATGAGCAGTGAGCCTCCTTTCTCATCGAAGATCTAGGAACCCAACTGATTTCTGAGCAGCCCTTTACCCTCGTCTGCTGTCTGGTACTCTCCACCCGACTTCCAGGGTCCGCGGCATGGGCAGCCTGCACGCTGGCCCCGGCCCTTCAGAATCTGTTCCCCGGCCGAGAGGCCCCGCGCGGTCGTGAGCAGGGCTCCAGGCCTCTGGAGCCCCGCCGCTTGGAACGCGTCCTGTCACTGGGCTTGCGAGCTCCATGCCCTTGGCTGTCACTTAACTTCTCTAAGCTACATTCCTCATCAGTAAAATGAAGACATAATCAATATTGGTGGGAAAAAAATCAGAATCCGGGGGGACCAAATTTCTGCCGATTGAAGATGACTATCATTTTGAATTATACAGTGAGGTACACCATAGAAAAGTTTACTACTTCAGACCTCTAAAGGGCAGCTTCTACGATTCTTAAAACTAAAGCATGCACGTACAAACATACACACGCTCAGACACACTGACTCTGCTCCACATACATCCCCACGCACACACACGTGGAGTCATGGGCCACACACACACCCATAACATACACACAACCACACACGTCCTCAGGCGCGCACACACACGCAAAGTCACTGTCACGTACCACACACGTCCCCAGGTGCAGGAGTGGGCACACGCACACACACGTCTCACACACCTTTGGCGTCATTCTAAATCAACTTACAGTCGAGGGTCTCAGGGTCCATTGTTTCATCCGCTCAGAAGCTCCTGACTTCGGAGCATGAAGCAGGAATGCCTCCTCTCTGCAGATGGTCTTTGCCTCTTGCAGTCTCAGCAGAGCCAACACAACTGCCCTAGACCTTTAAAAGTGAGGGCCAGAGCGTACCTGGGAGTTCACATCCTACATATGTCAACATTTGAAGTGCGGTAGGTTCTAAAGTCCTGCCTTTACAAATACACATTCATTCTAAGGGGGAAGGCCAGGCTCCACTTTAGAATTCCCAGACTCATGGCAGTTGCCGTAAAGAAAGTGATAGTTTGGGGAGAGCAGATTCCCAGTCTGACCACTAGCCTGATCCTTTTCTTCCCAAAGCTGGGTACATCCCATGCCCCAAGGGGCCTTGGATGTTCACAGGATGACCCTCAGACATCCAATCCGGGCTCTGTATAACCCTCCATGCCAACAGCTTCCCGTTGGCCTCTGTGTGAGTCCTGGGAAGCTGAACTCCGGGGAGAGCCTGTACAGAAACTAGAAGTGGGTCAAGGCTGCTGGGGCAGGGCATTCGGTGTCCTGTGTTTCCAGAGCACGGATTGGAATGAATGGGCGTGTCCCTATGGCCTTGCTGAAACCACCACGTTGAGGGTGTGGCCAGAGGGAGAGTCAGGGCCAGAAGGACCCTATGTAGTGCAGGACACAGGGCAGCATGGGGGTGTGGAGGAGTCGGGGAGGGGATAGGGGGGCCCCCTTGCCAGGATCTGAGGGCAGAATCCCTAAGGAAGGGCCTGAGGAGGCTGGAAGGTATCCTCATTGCCATCAATTAAAAAACAAAAGCTCGCCGCAGGCGAGGGTGGGAAGGGATTTGTCAGAACAAGGGAAGGCACTCGCAGAAGTCTGGCCAGATAGGGCTGGGGGGCTTGCCAGCCTGATGAGGAACCAAGAGGCCATCAGCCTATAATTGCGGCCCTAATTCCTCCGGGTGACACTGAGATGCAGTGAGACACGGAAAGCATGATAAACACAGGCCAGACACTCAGCAGCCTCTTGCTTGGGTCACTGTCCGTCTGGCGCACCCTCTGGTAGGAGCCTTTAGCGCATCACCCAGGGCTGATCCGGCTCAGGATTCCAGCTGCTTTTCCACAGGTGGCATCACTTGCTGGTGACACGAAGCAGGCACGTTAGCCACCTCCCAAACACTGAGGCTCCTCCTGGGAGGAGCCTGCGGGCCCCCAGACCAGCCTCTGCCCCACGATGCTCCTCAGTGCCACTCCCGCTTTGCTGCCCCGGCCTCTAGCTCTGGCCACGACCTCGCTGGATTCTCGATAAATGTCACCCATGCACCATGCCTAAGCTTGGGGTCCACATGGGACCATGGCTCTTATCTTCTTCCCATCGATGGAATGTTCGGGCTTCATGTCATCGTGATGGCGGGAAGGCCAGCACCGCCCCCTTGAGGCCTCCCTGAAGACACATAGAAACATAGGACACAATGCAGCCCATCTCTTTTTGTTACAACACCTTTATTGTGGTACGATTTCTGTTCCGTAAATTAGACATATCTCACATGTAGTACTTGATGAATTTTCATAGATGTCTGCACCTAGAAAAGCATCACAACAAGCAAGATAGCTACCATTTCCATCACTCCCCAAGAGGGGCAATTTTCCAGTTCCCATATTTACCACTTCCCAACCCCTTCGTTCCCTGCTAACCATAAGTTGGTTTCTCTATGTCTGTGGTTTTGTTCCTCTATGGTCATTGAGCTCATTTCTGCCTTTTTTATTTTACATTCCACATGGAAGTGGTATCATATGGCATTTTTCTCTCTTCTGGCTTACTTCACTCAGAATGACTCTCTCTGTGTCCATCTATGTTGCAACAAAAGACATCGTTTCATCTTTTTCATGGCTGAGTAGTATTCCACGGCTTAAATAGACCACTACTTCTTTATCCAGTCCCCAGTAGGTGGACTTTTGGGTTGGTTCCACGTCCTGGCTATTATAAAGGGGGCTGCTGTGAGCATTGAGGTGAATGTGAGAGTTTGAATTAGAGTTTTGTCCTGACATATCCCCAGGCGTGGGAAGACTGGATCATAAGGTAAGTCTATTTGTAGTTTTCTAAGGACCCTGCATCCTGTCTTCTCTAGTGGCAATGTAGCCCGTCTTACTGAAGCAGAGCCGTGCCCAGAATATAACGGGTATTTCTAGAGGTCAGACATGAAGTGCAGTGAGCTTGGCCTGTTCCAGAAGAAGAGGGCAATATGGGAGGGCTGGAGGAGAGTGACCAGGGGAGTGTGGTACAGGCAGGATTCAGACCATGTGGGGACATGACAGGCTGGGATAAGGAGCCTGGGCTTCCAGTCATCCCTTGGTAAGCATGGGGCACTGGTTCCAGGACTCCCCTCAGATGCCAACATCCATGAATGCTGACGCCTCTTTTATAAAATGACCCAGGACTGACATGAAATTACATGGATCCTCCCGTGCACTTTATTTTTTACATGCATACATGTTTTTTTTTTTTTTTGAGTTATAGTCATTTTACAATTTTGTGTATAATCCCATCGCAGAGCACAATCTTTCAGTTATACATGAAAATACGCATACATTCATTGTCACATACTCTTTCGCCGTGTCCTCATGTGTACTTGAGGTCATCTCTAGAGGACGCGTGCTATGTAAGGCAACGTGAATGCTATGTAAGCAGTTGCCGGTGTGTGGCAAGTTCAAGTGTTGCTTTTAGAAACTTTCCGTTTTTTCCCGAATATTTTCAACCCACAGTTGGTTGAATCTGCCGGAGCGGGAGCCCCTAGATACGGAGAACACTCAAGCCATTCCCACCTCCTAAATTTCCACTGGAAGCGCTGCAGGGGACCAAAGAGGGGAGAAGAGCGCCCTCCAGCGACCTTAAACGCAGAGGAATTCCTTCAGCGTATGCAGCGCAGGAGAGAAAGTTTCGGGCCGACTAGCGCAAATGGAGGGCCCGCCTGGACAGGAAGGGGGAAGGACGGCAGTGGAAGCCAGCTCGCACCCTTCCTGGAGCTAGCTCGTAGCAGTGAGGGGCGCCGAGGGACTGGGGACACGTCGCGTGGGGGGGCAATCCTGGCCGCCAGCTGCACGGTCCACACAGCTGGCACCCAGTTTGCATGATCAAAAGAACAAGGAGTGGGTGGATAAGTGGGGAAGGGGCTGCCTCAGCACCGGGATCCTGACATGGGCCAGAGCGCCATGACCTCAGCCAATGCGGCTCCACTAGTAAGCCAGAATAAGGAAAGTCTGAGGCAAGATATTACAGATTCCACCGCAGCCACACGGATAACTAGATCTCTAAGCTCACAAAATGGAACCATCGGAACCAGGCATTTTTCCTTTTCTCTTCTTTTAGACTTTGGATCAGGAAGCCACACAACTCTGACGGGAAGCATCTTTACTCCGGTCGAGAGATCACTTTTTGAGGAATAAGCATGGAGAAAAAGAGTGCGGGGATGGTTTAGTGGTTCAAAGCCGAAGCCCGTCTGAGAAACGATAAAAACATGCTTCAAATGAAGCTGACTTACGGCAAAAAGCAGGAGGAAGTTTAAGGTATTCTTTATTAATATCAATTCACCATTCAAGACTAGCCAGTCGTAAAAAGGCAGCACTTTCAATATAAAATTTTATTTTATATTATTTTATTCATTTATTTTTTATTTGGTGATGGAAACAATGCCATATTCTCAAACAAGGCTTGGGGCCCTAGATACGGAGAGTTGAGTGTTGAGGCTGAGGGTTGTTGATGTGGAGAACATAAAGCTGCGTATAGACAGATAAGGGTTCCAAGCCCACCGCTTGAAAAAAACTAGCCAATCATGAGTCCCTTTGATTGTGAAAGAAGTAAATGACTCAAAAATGGGGAAGACATGGGATTAAATAGTGGTAGTGAGCAATTAAATCCAAGAACTTTATACCTATATTTTCATTGTAAATATAACAATCTTACAGCAACTGTCGAAATAGTAGTAACTGTTCCACGCGCACGTGCAGACACACACTCACACACACACACAAACACAATTTGGAACAGCAGAGAGGTAAAGTATGCTAAATTTCTCATTATTGAGGACAAGAATCTAATCGATTATTTCATTCTTGAGACTGTTATAGGAATACTGGCCCAATTACATGTAAACTTATGAACTTAGAAATGATTAATAAACATTTAGAGAGAATTTTCATTCAAAGACAATAGAGCTTCCAAATCATTCAAGGGAAAATTAACAAGAAAACAATGAATCAATCCAGCTAGGATGGAGTAACGGAGACCATACTTACCACCCTACAATAAACCCGAAAATGGATAAAATATATGAAGCAATGATTTTTAAGACACGTGAAAACGATCATCCACTTGGACTTTGTCCTGCCTCCCACATACCGAGGCTGCTAGCCCTCCTACTGCCACTACCAAGGATGTCCACCAGGTGGCGCCGTTTCCTTCCTCTGCTCCTGCTGCAGAGCCAGTCGTGAGCGGTCCTGTTCCAGGTTTTGGCAAGCAGCTCCCAGAAGCGCTCTCGTGGGCCTTGGTCCCTTTTAGCCACCAGCAAAGGGATCGGGGATGAGCAGTGAGCCTCCTTTCTCATCGAAGATCTAGGAACCCAACTGATTTCTGAGCAGCCCTTTACCCTCGTCTGCTGTCTGGTACTCTCCACCCGACTTCCAGGGTCCGCGGCATGGGCAGCCTGCACGCTGGCCCCGGCCCTTCAGAATCTGTTCCCCGGCCGAGAGGCCCCGCGCGGTCGTGAGCAGGGCTCCAGGCCTCTGGAGCCCCGCCGCTTGGAACGCGTCCTGTCACTGGGCTTGCGAGCTCCATGCCCTTGGCTGTCACTTAACTTCTCTAAGCTACATTCCTCATCAGTAAAATGAAGACATAATCAATATTGGTGGGAAAAAAATCAGAATCCGGGGGGACCAAATTTCTGCCGATTGAAGATGACTATCATTTTGAATTATACAGTGAGGTACACCATAGAAAAGTTTACTACTTCAGACCTCTAAAGGGCAGCTTCTACGATTCTTAAAACTAAAGCATGCACGTACAAACATACACACGCTCAGACACACTGACTCTGCTCCACATACATCCCCACGCACACACACGTGGAGTCATGGGCCACACACGCACCCATAACATACACACAACCACACACGTCCTCAGGCGCGCACACACACGCAAAGTCACTGTCACGTACCACACACGTCCCCAGGTGCAGGAGTGGGCACACGCACACACACGTCTCACACACCTTTGGCGTCATTCTAAATCAACTTACAGTCGAGGGTCTCAGGGTCCATTGTTTCATCCGCTCAGAAGCTCCTGACTTCGGAGCATGAAGCAGGAATGCCTCCTCTCTGCAGATGGTCTTTGCCTCTTGCAGTCTCAGCAGAGCCAACACAACTGCCCTACACCTTTAAAAGTGAGGGCCAGAGCGTACCTGGGAGTTCCCATCCTACATATGTCAACATTTGAAGTGCGGTAGGTTCTAAAGTCCTGCCTTTACAAATACACATTCATTCTAAGGGGGAAGGCCAGGCTCCACTTTAGAATTCCCAGACTCATGGCAGTTGCCGTAAAGAAAGTGATAGTTTGGGGAGAGCAGATTCCCAGTCTGACCACTAGCCTGATCCTTTTCTTCCCAAAGCTGGGTACATCCCATGCCCCAAGGGGCCTTGGATGTTCACAGGATGACCCTCAGACATCCAATCCGGGCTCTGTATAACCCTCCATGCCAACAGCTTCCCGTTGGCCTCTGTGTGAGTCCTGGGAAGCTGAACTCCGGGGAGAGCCTGTACAGAAACTAGAAGTGGGTCAAGGCTGCTGGGGCAGGGCATTCGGTGTCCTGTGTTTCCAGAGCACGGATTGGAATGAATGGGCGTGTCCCTATGGCCTTGCTGAAACCACCACGTTGAGGGTGTGGCCAGAGGGAGAGTCAGGGCCAGAAGGACCCTATGTAGTGCAGGACACAGGGCAGCATGGGGGTGTGGAGGAGTCGGGGAGGGGATAGGGGGGCCCCCTTGCCAGGATCTGAGGGCAGAATCCCTAAGGAAGGGCCTGAGGAGGCTGGAAGGTATCCTCATTGCCATCAATTAAAAAACAAAAGCTCGCCGCAGGCCAGGGTGGGAAGGGATTTGTCAGAACAAGGGAAGGCACTCGCAGAAGTCTGGCCAGATAGGGCTGGGGGGCTTGCCAGCCTGATGAGGAACCAAGAGGCCATCAGCCTATAATTGCGGCCCTAATTCCTCCGGGTGACACTGAGATGCAGTGAGACACGGAAAGCATGATAAACACAGGCCAGACACTCAGCAGCCTCTTGCTTGGGTCACTGTCCGTCTGGCGCACCCTCTGGTAGGAGCCTTTAGCGCATCACCCAGGGCTGATCCGGCTCAGGATTCCAGCTGCTTTTCCACAGGTGGCATCACTTGCTGGTGACACGAAGCAGGCATGTTAGCCACCTCCCAAACACTGAGGCTCCTCCTGGGAGGAGCCTGCGGGCCCCCAGACCAGCCTCTGCCCCACGATGCTCCTCAGTGCCACTCCCGCTTTGCTGCCCCGGCCTCTAGCTCTGGCCACGACCTCGCTGGATTCTCGATAAATGTCACCCATGCACCATGCCTAAGCTTGGGGTCCACATGGGACCATGGCTCTTATCTTCTTCCCATCGATGGAATGTTCGGGCTTCATGTCATCGTGATGGCGGGAAGGCCAGCACCGCCCCCTTGAGGCCTCCCTGAAGACACATAGAAACATAGGACACAATGCAGCCCATCTCTTTTTGTTACAACACCTTTATTGTGGTACGATTTCTGTTCCGTAAATTAGACATATCTCACATGTAGTACTTGATGAATTTTCATAGATGTCTGCACCTAGAAAAGCATCACAACAAGCAAGATAGCTACCATTTCCATCACTCCCCAAGAGGGGCAATTTTCCAGTTCCCATATTTACCACTTCCCAACCCCTTCGTTCCCTGCTAACCATAAGTTGGTTTCTCTATGTCTGTGGTTTTGTTCCTCTATGGTCATTGAGCTCATTTCTGCCTTTTTTATTTTACATTCCACATGGAAGTGGTATCATATGGCATTTTTCTCTCTTCTGGCTTACTTCACTCAGAATGACTCTCTCTGTGTCCATCTATGTTGCAACAAAAGACATCGTTTCATCTTTTTCATGGCTGAGTAGTATTCCACGGCTTAAATAGACCACTACTTCTTTATCCAGTCCCCAGTAGGTGGACTTTTGGGTTGGTTCCACGTCCTGGCTATTATAAAGGGGGCTGCTGTGAGCATTGAGGTGAATGTGAGAGTTTGAATTAGAGTTTTGTCCTGACATATCCCCAGGCGTGGGAAGACTGGATCATAAGGTAAGTCTATTTGTAGTTTTCTAAGGACCCTGCATCCTGTCTTCTCTAGTGGCAATGTAGCCCGTCTTACTGAAGCAGAGCCGTGCCCAGAATATAACGGGTATTTCTAGAGGTCAGACATGAAGTGCAGTGAGCTTGGCCTGTTCCAGAAGAAGAGGGCAATATGGGAGGGCTTTAGGAGAGTGACCAGTTGAGTGTGGTACAGGCAGGATTCAGACCATGTGGGGACATGACAGGCTGGGATAAGGAGCCTGGGCTTCCAGTCATCCCTTGGTAAGCATGGGGCACTGGTTCCAGGACTCCCCTCAGATGCCAACATCCATGAATGCTGACGCCTCTTTTATAAAATGACCCAGGACTGACATGAAATTACATGGATCCTCCCGTGCACTTTATTTTTTACATGCATACATGTTTTTTTTTTTTTTTTGAGTTATAGTCATTTTACAATTTTGTGTATAATCCCATCGCAGAGCACAATCTTTCAGTTATACATGAAAATACGCATACATTCATTGTCACATACTCTTTCGCCGTGTCCTCATGTGTACTTGAGGTCATCTCTAGAGGACGCGTGCTATGTAAGGCAACGTGAATGCTATGTAAGCAGTTGCCGGTGTGTGGCAAGTTCAAGTGTTGCTTTTAGAAACTTTCCGTTTTTTCCCGAATATTTTCAACCCACAGTTGGTTGAATCTGCCGGAGCGGGAGCCCCTAGATACGGAGAACACTCAAGCCATTCCCACCTCCTAAATTTCCACTGGAAGCGCTGCAGGGGACCAAAGAGGGGAGAAGAGCGCCCTCCAGCGACCTTAAACGCAGAGGAATTCCTTCAGCGTATGCAGCGCTGGAGAGAATGTTTCGGGCCGACTAGCGCAAATGGAGGGCCCGCCTGGACAGGAAGGGGGAAGGACGGCAGTGGAAGCCAGCTCGCACCCTTCCTGGAGCTAGCTCGTAGCAGTGAGGGGCGCCGAGGGACTGGGGACACGTCGCGTGGGGGGGCAATCCTGGCCGCCAGCTGCACGGTCCACACAGCTGGCACCCAGTTTGCATGATCAAAAGAACAAGGAGTGGGTGGATAAGTGGGGAAGGGGCTGCCTCAGCACCGGGATCCTGACATGGGCCAGAGCGCCATGACCTCAGCCAATGCGGCTCCACTAGTAAGCCAGAATAAGGAAAGTCTGAGGCAAGATATTACAGATTCCACCGCAGCCACACGGATAACTAGATCTCTAAGCTCACAAAATGGAACCATCGGAACCAGGCATTTTTCCTTTTCTCTTCTTTTAGACTTTGGATCAGGAAGCCACACAACTCTGACGGGAAGCATCTTTACTCCGGTCGAGAGATCACTTTTTGAGGAATAAGCATGGAGAAAAAGAGTGCGGGGATGGTTTAGTGGTTCAAAGCCGAAGCCCGTCTGAGAAACGATAAAAACATGCTTCAAATGAAGCTGACTTACGGCAAAAAGCAGGAGGAAGTTTAAGGTATTCTTTATTAATATCAATTCACCATTCAAGACTAGCCAGTCGTAAAAAGGCAGCACTTTCAATATAAAATTTTATTTTATATTATTTTATTCATTTATTTTTTATTTGGTGATGGAAACAATGCCATATTCTCAAACAAGGCTTGGGGCCCTAGATACGGAGAGTTGAGTGTTGAGGCTGAGGGTTGTTGATGTGGAGAACATAAAGCTGCGTATAGACAGATAAGGGTTCCAAGCCCACCGCTTGAAAACAACTAGCCAATCATGAGTCCCTTTGATTGTGAAAGAAGTAAATGACTCAAAAATGGGGAAGACATGGGATTAAATAGTGGTAGTGAGCAATTAAATCCAAGAACTTTATACCTATATTTTCATTGTAAATATAACAATCTTACAGCAACTGTCGAAATAGTAGTAACTGTTCCACGCGCACGTGCAGACACACACTCACACACACACACAAACACAATTTGGAACAGCAGAGAGGTAAAGTATGCTAAATTTCTCATTATTGAGGACAAGAATCTAATCGATTATTTCATTCTTGAGACTGTTATAGGAATACTGGCCCAATTACATGTAAACTTATGAACTTAGAAATGATTAATAAACATTTAGAGAGAATTTTCATTCAAAGACAATAGAGCTTCCAAATCATTCAAGGGAAAATTAACAAGAAAACAATGAATCAATCCAGCTAGGATGGAGTAACGGAGACCATACTTACCACCCTACAATAAACCCGAAAATGGATAAAATATATGAAGCAATGATTTTTAAGACACGTGAAAACGATCATCCACTTGGACTTTGTCCTGCCTCCCACATACCGAGGCTGCTAGCCCTCCTACTGCCACTACCAAGGATGTCCACCAGGTGGCGCCGTTTCCTTCCTCTGCTCCTGCTGCAGAGCCAGTCGTGAGCGGTCCTGTTCCAGGTTTTGGCAAGCAGCTCCCAGAAGCGCTCTCGTGGGCCTTGGTCCCTTTTAGCCACCAGCAAAGGGATCGGGGATGAGCAGTGAGCCTCCTTTCTCATCGAAGATCTAGGAACCCAACTGATTTCTGAGCAGCCCTTTACCCTCGTCTGCTGTCTGGTACTCTCCACCCGACTTCCAGGGTCCGCGGCATGGGCAGCCTGCACGCTGGCCCCGGCCCTTCAGAATCTGTTCCCCGGCCGAGAGGCCCCGCGCGGTCGTGAGCAGGGCTCCAGGCCTCTGGAGCCCCGCCGCTTGGAACGCGTCCTGTCACTGGGCTTGCGAGCTTCATGCCCTTGGCTGTCACTTAACTTCTCTAAGCTACATTCCTCATCAGTAAAATGAAGACATAATCAATATTGGTGGGAAAAAAATCAGAATCCGGGGGGACCAAATTTCTGCCGATTGAAGATGACTTTCATTTTGAATTATACAGTGAGGTACACCATAGAAAAGTTTACTACTTCAGACCTCTAAAGGGCAGCTTCTACGATTCTTAAAACTAAAGCATGCACGTACAAACATACACACGCTCAGACACACTGACTCTGCTCCACATACATCCCCACGCACACACACGTGGAGTCATGGGCCACACACGCACCCATAACATACACACAACCACACACGTCCTCAGGCGCGCACACACACGCAAAGTCACTGTCACGTACCACACACGTCCCCAGGTGCAGGAGTGGGCACACGCACACACACGTCTCACACACCTTTGGCGTCATTCTAAATCAACTTACAGTCGAGGGTCTCAGGGTCCATTGTTTCATCCGCTCAGAAGCTCCTGACTTCAGAGCATGAAGCAGGAATGCCTCCTCTCTGCAGATGGTCTTTGCCTCTTGCAGTCTCAGCAGAGCCAACACAACTGCCCTACACCTTTAAAAGTGAGGGCCAGAGCGTACCTGGGAGTTCCCATCCTACATATGTCAACATTTGAAGTGCGGTAGGTTCTAAAGTCCTGCCTTTACAAATACACATTCATTCTAAGGGGGAAGGCCAGGCTCCACTTTAGAATTCCCAGACTCATGGCAGTTGCCGTAAAGAAAGTGATAGTTTGGGGAGAGCAGATTCCCAGTCTGACCACTAGCCTGATCCTTTTCTTCCCAAAGCTGGGTACATCCCATGCCCCAAGGGGCCTTGGATGTTCACAGGATGACCCTCAGACATCCAATCCGGGCTCTGTATAACCCTCCATGCCAACAGCTTCCCGTTGGCCTCTGTGTGAGTCCTGGGAAGCTGAACTCCGGGGAGAGCCTGTACAGAAACTAGAAGTGGGTCAAGGCTGCTGGGGCAGGGCATTCGGGGTCCTGTGTTTCCAGAGCACGGATTGGAATGAATGGGCGTGTCCCTATGGCCTTGCTGAAACCACCACGTTGAGGGTGTGGCCAGAGGGAGAGTCAGGGCCAGAAGGACCCTATGTAGTGCAGGACACAGGGCAGCATGGGGGTGTGGAGGAGTCGGGGAGGGGATAGGGGGGCCCCCTTGCCAGGATCTGAGGGCAGAATCCCTAAGGAAGGGCCTGAGGAGGCTGGAAGGTATCCTCATTGCCATCAATTAAAAAACAAAAGCTTGCCGCAGGCCAGGGTGGGAAGGGATTTGTCAGAACAAGGGAAGGCACTCGCAGAGGTCTGGCCAGATAGGGCTGGGGGGCTTGCCAGCCTGATGAGGAACCAAGAGGCCATCAGCCTATAATTGCGGCCCTAATTCCTCCGGGTGACACTGAGATGCAGTGAGACACGGAAAGCATGATAAACACAGGCCAGACACTCAGCAGCCTCTTGCTTGGGTCACTGTCCGTCTGGCGCACCCTCTGGTAGGAGCCTTTAGCGCATCACCCAGGGCTGATCCGGCTCAGGATTCCAGCTGCTTTTCCACAGGTGGCATCACTTGCTGGTGACACGAAGCAGGCACGTTAGCCACCTCCCAAACACTGAGGCTCCTCCTGGGAGGAGCCTGCGGGCCCCCAGACCAGCCTCTGCCCCACGATGCTCCTCAGTGCCACTCCCGCTTTGCTGCCCCGGCCTCTAGCTCTGGCCACGACCTCGCTGGATTCTCGATAAATGTCACCCATGCACCATGCCTAAGCTTGGGGTCCACATGGGACCATGGCTCTTATCTTCTTCCCATCGATGGAATGTTCGGGCTTCATGTCATCGTGATGGCGGGAAGGCCAGCACCGCCCCCTTGAGGCCTCCCTGAAGACACATAGAAACATAGGACACAATGCAGCCCATCTCTTTTTGTTACAACACCTTTATTGTGGTACGATTTCTGTTCCGTAAATTAGACATATCTCACATGTAGTATTTGATGAATTTTCATAGATGTCTGCACCTAGAAAAGCATCACAACAAGCAAGATAGCTACCATTTCCATCACTCCCCAAGAGGGGCAATTTTCCAGTTCCCATATTTACCACTTCCCAACCCCTTCGTTCCCTGCTAACCATAAGTTGGTTTCTCTATGTCTGTGGTTTTGTTCCTCTATGGTCATTGAGCTCATTTCTGCCTTTTTTATTTTACATTCCACATGGAAGTGGTATCATATGGCATTTTTCTCTCTTCTGGCTTACTTCACTCAGAATGACTCTGTCTGTGTCCATCTATGTTGCAACAAAAGACATCGTTTCATCTTTTTCATGGCTGAGTAGTATTCCACGGCTTAAATAGACCACTACTTCTTTATCCAGTCCCCAGTAGGTGGAATTTTGGGTTGGTTCCACGTCCTGGCTATTATAAAGAGGGCTGCTGTGAGCATTGAGGTGAATGTGAGAGTTTGAATTAGAGTTTTCTCCTGACATATCCCCAGGCATGGGAAGACTGGATCATAAGGTAAGTCTATTTGTAGTTTTCTAAGGACCCTGCATCCTGTCTTCTCTAGTGGCAATGCAGCCCGTCTTACTGAAGCAGAGCCGTGCCCAGAATATAACGGGTATTTCTAGAGGTCAGACTTGAAGTGCAGTTAGTTTGGCCTGTGCCAGAAGAAGAGGGCAGTCTGGGAGGGCTTTAGGAGAGTGACCAGTTGAGTGTGCTACAGGCAGGATTCAGACCACGTGGGGACATGACAGGCTGGGATAAGGAGCCTGGGCTTCCAGTCATCCCTTAGTAAGCATGGGGCACTGGTTCCAGGACTCCCCTCAGATGCCAACATCCATGGATGCTGACGCCTCTTTTATAAAATGACCCAGGACTGACATGAAATTACATGGATCCTCCCGTGTACTTTATTTTTTACATGCATACATGTTTTATTTTTTTGAGTTATAGTCATTTTACAATTTTGTGTCGAATCCCATCGCAGAGCACTATCTTTCAGATATACATGAAAATACGCATAAATTCATTGTCACATACTCTTTCGCCGTGTCCTCCTATGTACTTGAGGTCATCTCTAGAGGACGGGTGCTGTGTAAGGCAACGTGAATTCTACGTAAGCAGTTGCCGGTGTGTGGCAAGTTCAAGTGTTGCTTTTAGAAACTTTCCGTTTTTCCCGAATATTTTCAACCCACAGTTGGTTGAATCTGCCGGAGCGGGAGTCCCTAGATACGGGGAACACTTAAGCACTTCCCACCTCCTAAATTTCCACTGGAAGCGCTGCAGGGGACCAAAGAGAGGAGAAGAGCGCCCTCTAGCGGCTGGAAACGCTGAGGAATTCCTTCAGCGTATTCAGCGCAGGAGAGAATGTTTCGGGCCGACTAGCGCAAATGGAGGGCCCGCCTGGACAGGAAGGGGGAAGGACGGCAGTGGAAGCCAGCTCGCACCCTTCCTGGAGCTAGCAGGTAGCAGTCAGGGGCGCCGAGGGACTGGGGACACGTCGCGTGGGGGGGCAATCCTGGCCGCCAGCTGCACGGTCCACACAGCTGGCACCCAGTTTGCATGATCAAAAGAACAAGGAGTGGGTGGATAAGTGGGGAAGGGGCTGCCTCAGCACCGGGATCCTGACATGGGCCAGAGCGCCATGACCTCAGCCAATGCGGCTCCACTAGTAAGCCAGAATAAGGAAAGTCTGAGGCAAGATATTACAGATTCCACCGCAGCCACACGGATAACTAGATCTCTAAGCTCACAAAATGGAACCATCGGAACCAGGCATTTTTCCTTTTCTCTTCTTTTAGACTTTGGATCAGGAAGCCACACAACTCTGACGGGAAGCATCTTTACTCCGGTCGAGAGATCACTTTTTGAGGAATAAGCATGGAGAAAAAGAGTGCGGGGATGGTTTAGTGGTTCAAAGCCGAAGCCCGTCTGAGAAACGATAAAAACATGCTTCAAATGAAGCTGACTTACGGCAAAAAGCAGGAGGAAGTTTAAGGTATTCTTTATTAATATCAATTCACCATTCAAGACTAGCCAGTCGTAAAAAGGCAGCACTTTCAATATAAAATTTTATTTTATTTTATTTTATTCATTTATTTTTTATTTGGTGATGGAAACAATGCCATATTCTCAAACAAGGCTTGGGGCCCTAGATACGGAGAGTTGAGTGTTGAGGCTGAGGGTTGTTGATGAGGAGAACATAAAGCTGCGTATAGACAGATAAGGGTTCCAAGCCCACCGCTTGAAAAAAACTAGCCAATCATGAGTCCCTTTGATTGTGAAAGAAGTAAATGACTCAAAAATGGGGAAGACATGGGATTAAATAGTGGTAGTGAGCAATTAAATCCAAGAACTTTATACCTATATTTTCATTGTAAATGTAACAATCTTACAGCAACTGTCGAAATAGTAGTAACTGTTCCACGCGCACGTGCAGACACACACTCACACACACACACAAACACAATTTGGAACAGCAGAGAGGTAAAGTATGCTAAATTTCTCATTATTGAGGACAAGAATCTAATCGATTATTTCATTCTTGAGACTGTTATAGGAATACTGGCCCAATTACATGTAAACTTATGAACTTAGAAATGATTAATAAACATTTAGAGAGAATTTTCATTCAAAGACAATAGAGCTTCCAAACCATTCAAGGGAAAATTAACAAGAAAACAATGAATCAATCCAGCTAGGATGGAGTAACGGAGACCATACTTACCACCCTACAATAAACCCGAAAATGGATAAAATATATGAAGCAATGATTTTTAAGACACGTGAAAACGATCATCCACTTGGACTTTGTCCTGCCTCCCACATACCGAGGCTGCTAGCCCTCCTACTGCCACTACCAAGGATGTCCACCAGGTGGCGCCGTTTCCTTCCTCTGCTCCTGCTGCAGAGCCAGTCGTGAGCGGTCCTGTTCCAGGTTTTGGCAAGCAGCTCCCAGAAGCGCTCTCGTGGGCCTTGGTCCCTTTTAGCCACCAGCAAAGGGATCGGGGATGAGCAGTGAGCCTCCTTTCTCATCGAAGATCTAGGAACCCAACTGATTTCTGAGCAGCCCTTTACCCTCGTCTGCTGTCTGGTACTCTCCACCCGACTTCCAGGGTCCGCGGCATGGGCAGCCTGCACGCTGGCCCCGGCCCTTCAGAATCTGTTCCCCGGCCGAGAGGCCCCGCGCGGTCGTGAGCAGGGCTCCAGGCCTCTGGAGCCCCGCCGCTTGGAACGCGTCCTGTCACTGGGCTTGCGAGCTCCATGCCCTTGGCTGTCACTTAACTTCTCTAAGCTACATTCCTCATCAGTAAAATGAAGACATAATCAATATTGGTGGGAAAAAAATCAGAATCCGGGGGGACCAAATTTCTGCCGATTGAAGATGACTTTCATTTTGAATTATACAGTGAGGTACACCATAGAAAAGTTTACTACTTCAGACCTCTAAAAGGCAGCTTCTATGATTCTTAAAACTAAAGCATGCACGTACAAACATACACACGCTCAGACACACTGACTCTGCTCCACATACATCCCCACGCACACACACGTGGAGTCATGGGCCACACACACACCCATAACATACACACAACCACACACGTCCTCAGGCGCGCACACACACGCAAAGTCACTGTCACGTACCACACACGTCCCCAGGTGCAGGAGTGGGCACACGCACACACACGTCTCACACACCTTTGGCGTCATTCTAAATCAACTTACAGTCGAGGGTCTCAGGGTCCATTGTTTCATCCGCTCAGAAGCTCCTGACTTCGGAGCATGAAGCAGGAATGCCTCCTCTCTGCAGATGGTCTTTGCCTCTTGCAGTCTCAGCAGAGCCAACACAACTGCCCTAGACCTTTAAAAGTGAGGGCCAGAGCGTACCTGGGAGTTCCCATCCTACATATGTCAACATTTGAAGTGCGGTAGGTTCTAAAGTCCTGCCTTTACAAATACACATTCATTCTAAGGGGGAAGGCCAGGCTCCACTTTAGAATTCCCAGACTCATGGCAGTTGCCGTAAAGAAAGTGATAGTTTGGGGAGAGCAGATTCCCAGTCTGACCACTAGCCTGATCCTTTTCTTCCCAAAGCTGGGTACATCCCATGCCCCAAGGGGCCTTGGATGTTCACAGGATGACCCTCAGACATCCAATCCGGGCTCTGTATAACCCTCCATGCCAACAGCTTCCCGTTGGCCTCTGTGTGAGTCCTGGGAAGCTGAACTCCGGGGAGAGCCTGTACAGAAACTAGAAGTGGGTCAAGGCTGCTGGGGCAGGGCATTCGGTGTCCTGTGTTTCCAGAGCACGGATTGGAATGAATGGGCGTGTCCCTATGGCCTTGCTGAAACCACCACGTTGAGGGTGTGGCCAGAGGGAGAGTCAGGGCCAGAAGGACCCTATGTAGTGCAGGACACAGGGCAGCATGGGGGTGTGGAGGAGTCGGGGAGGGGATAGGGGGGCCCCCTTGCCAGGATCTGAGGGCAGAATCCCTAAGGAAGGGCCTGAGGAGGCTGGAAGGTATCCTCATTGCCATCAATTAAAAAACAAAAGCTTGCCGCAGGCCAGGGTGGGAAGGGATTTGTCAGAACAAGGGAAGGCACTCGCAGAGGTCTGGCCAGATAGGGCTGGGGGGCTTGCCAGCCTGATGAGGAACCAAGAGGCCATCAGCCTATAAACGCCGCCCTAATTCCTCCGGGTGACACTGAGATGCAGTGAGACACGGAAAGCATGATAAACACAGGCCAGACACTCAGCAGCCTCTTGCTTGGGTCACTGTCCGTCTGGCGCACCCTCTGGTAGGAGCCTTTAGCGCATCACCCAGGGCTGATTCGGCTCAGGATTCCAGCTGCTTTTCCACAGGTGGCATCACTTGCTGGTGACACGAAGCAGGCACGTTAGCCACCTCCCAAACACTGAGGCTCCTCCTGGGAGGAGCCTGCGGGCCCCCAGACCAGCCTCTGCCCCACGATGCTCCTCAGTGCCACTCCCGCTTTGCTGCCCCGGCCTCTAGCTCTGGCCACGACCTCGCTGGATTCTCGATAAATGTCACCCATGCACCATGCCTAAGCTTGGGGTCCACATGGGACCATGGCTCTTATCTTCTTCCCATCGATGGAATGTTCGGGCTTCATGTCATCGTGATGGCGGGAAGGCCAGCACCGCCCCCTTGAGGCCTCCCTGAAGACACATAGAAACATAGGACACAATGCAGCCCATCTCTTTTTGTTACAACACCTTTATTGTGGTACGATTTCTGTTCCGTAAATTAGACATATCTCACATGTAGTACTTGATGAATTTTCATAGATGTCTGCACCTAGAAAAGCATCACAACAAGCAAGATAGCTACCATTTCCATCACTCCCCAAGAGGGGCAATTTTCCAGTTCCCATATTTACCACTTCCCAACCCCTTCGTTCCCTGCTAACCATAAGTTGGTTTCTCTATGTCTGTGGTTTTGTTCCTCTATGGTCATTGAGCTCATTTCTGCCTTTTTTATTTTACATTCCACATGGAAGTGGTATCATATGGCATTTTTCTCTCTTCTGGCTTACTTCACTCAGAATGACTCTCTCTGTGTCCATCTATGTTGCAACAAAAGACATCGTTTCATCTTTTTCATGGCTGAGTAGTATTCCACGGCTTAAATAGACCACTACTTCTTTATCCAGTCCCCAGTAGGTGGACTTTTGGGTTGGTTCCACGTCCTGGCTATTATAAAGAGGGCTGCTGTGAGCATTGAGGTGAATGTGAGAGTTTGAATTAGAGTTTTGTCCTGACATATCCCCAGGCGTGGGAAGACTGGATCATAAGGTAAGTCTATTTGTAGTTTTCTAAGGACCCTGCATCCTGTCTTCTCTAGTGGCAATGTAGCCCGTCTTACTGAAGCAGAGCCGTGCCCAGAATATAACGGGTATTTCTAGAGGTCAGACATGAAGTGCAGTGAGCTTGGCCTGTTCCAGAAGAAGAGGGCAATATGGGAGGGCTGGAGGAGAGTGACCAGGGGAGTGTGGTACAGGCAGGATTCAGACCACGTGGGGACATGACAGGCTGGGATAAGGAGCCTGGGCTTCCAGTCATCCCTTGGTAAGCATGGGGCACTGGTTCCAGGACTCCCCTCAGATGCCAACATCCATGGATGCTGACGCCTCTTTTATAAAATGACCCAGGACTGACATGAAATTACATGGATCCTCCCGTGCACTTTATTTTTTACATGCATACATGTTTTTTTTTTTTTTGAGTTATAGTCATTTTACAATTTTGTGTCGAATCCCATCGCAGAGCACAATCTTTCAGTTATACATGAAAATACGCATACATTCATTGTCACATACTCTTTCGCCGTGTCCTCCTGTGTACTTGAGGTCATCTCTAGAGGACGCGTGCTATGTAAGGCAACGTGAATGCTATGTAAGCAGTTGCCGGTGTGTGGCAAGTTCAAGTGTTGCTTTTAGAAACTTTCCGTTTTTTCCCGAATATTTTCAACCCACAGTTGGTTGAATCTGCCGGAGCGGGAGCCCCTAGATACGGAGAACACTCAAGCCATTCCCACCTCCTAAATTTCCACTGGAAGCGCTGCAGGGGACCAAAGAGTGGAGAAGAGCGCCCTCCAGCGACCTTAAACGCAGAGGAATTCCTTCAGCGTATGCAGCGCAGGAGAGAAAGTTTCGGGCCGACTAGCGCAAATGGAGGGCCCGCCTGGACAGGAAGGGGGAAGGACGGCAGTGGAAGCCAGCTCGCACCCTTCCTGGAGCTAGCTCGTAGCAGTGAGGGGCGCCGAGGGACTGGGGACACGTCGCGTGGGGGGGCAATCCTGGCCGCCAGCTGCACGGTCCACACAGCTGGCACCCAGTTTGCATGATCAAAAGAACAAGGAGTGGGTGGATAAGTGGGGAAGGGGCTGCCTCAGCACCGGGATCCTGACATGGGCCAGAGCGCCATGACCTCAGCCAATGCGGCTCCACTAGTAAGCCAGAATAAGGAAAGTCTGAGGCAAGATATTACAGATTCCACCGCAGCCACACGGATAACTAGATCTCTAAGCTCACAAAATGGAACCATCGGAACCAGGCATTTTTCCTTTTCTCTTCTTTTAGACTTTGGATCAGGAAGCCACACAACTCTGACGGGAAGCATCTTTACTCCGGTCGAGAGATCACTTTTTGAGGAATAAGCATGGAGAAAAAGAGTGCGGGGATGGTTTAGTGGTTCAAAGCCGAAGCCCGTCTGAGAAACGATAAAAACATGCTTCAAATGAAGCTGACTTACGGCAAAAAGCAGGAGGAAGTTTAAGGTATTCTTTATTAATATCAATTCACCATTCAAGACTAGCCAGTCGTAAAAAGGCAGCACTTTCAATATAAAATTTTATTTTATTTTATTTTATTCATTTATTTTTTATTTGGTGATGGAAACAATGCCATATTCTCAAACAAGGCTTGGGGCCCTAGATACGGAGAGTTGAGTGTTGAGGCTGAGGGTTGTTGATGAGGAGAACATAAAGCTGCGTATAGACAGATAAGGGTTCCAAGCCCACCGCTTGAAAAAAACTAGCCAATCATGAGTCCCTTTGATTGTGAAAGAAGTAAATGACTCAAAAATGGGGAAGACATGGGATTAAATAGTGGTAGTGAGCAATTAAATCCAAGAACTTTATACCTATATTTTCATTGTAAATGTAACAATCTTACAGCAACTGTCGAAATAGTAGTAACTGTTCCACGCGCACGTGCAGACACACACTCACACACACACACAAACACAATTTGGAACAGCAGAGAGGTAAAGTATGCTAAATTTCTCATTATTGAGGACAAGAATCTAATCGATTATTTCATTCTTGGACTGTTATAGGAATACTGGCCCAATTACATGTAAACTTATGAACTTAGAAATGATTAATAAACATTTAGAGAGAATTTTCATTCAAAGACAATAGAGCTTCCAAACCATTCAAGGGAAAATTAACAAGAAAACAATGAATCAATCCAGCTAGGATGGAGTAACGGAGACCATACTTACCACCCTACAATAAACCCCAAAATGGATAAAATATATGAAGCAATGATTTTTAAGACACGTGAAAACGATCATCCACTTGGACCTTGTCCTGCCTCCCCCATACCAAGGCTGCTAGCCCTCCTACTGCCACTACCAAGGATGTCCACCAGGTGGCGCCGTTTCCTTCCTCTGCTCCTGCTGCAGAGCCAGTCGTGAGCGGTCCTGTTCCAGGTTTTGGCAAGCAGCTCCCAGAAGCGCTCTCGTGGGCCTTGGTCCCTTTTAGCCACCAGCAAAGGGATCGGGGATGAGCAGTGAGCCTCCTTTCTCATCGAAGATCTAGGAACCCAACTGATTTCTGAGCAGCCCTTTACCCTCGTCTGCTGTCTGGTACTCTCCACCCGACTTCCAGGGTCCGCGGCATGGGCAGCCTGCACGCTGGCCCCGGCCCTTCAGAATCTGTTCCCCGGCCGAGAGGCCCCGCGCGGTCGTGAGCAGGGCTCCAGGCCTCTGGAGCCCCGCCGCTTGGAACGCGTCCTGTCACTGGGCTTGCGAGCTCCATGCCCTTGGCTGTCACTTAACTTCTCTAAGCTACATTCCTCATCAGTAAAATGAAGACATAATCAATATTGGTGGGAAAAAAATCAGAATCCGGGGGGACCAAATTTCTGCCGATTGAAGATGACTATCATTTTGAATTATACAGTGAGGTACACCATAGAAAAGTTTACTACTTCAGACCTCTAAAGGGCAGCTTCTACGATTCTTAAAACTAAAGCATGCACGTACAAACATACACACGCTCAGACACACTGACTCTGCTCCACATACATCCCCACGCACACACACGTGGAGTCATGGGCCACACACACACCCATAACATACACACAACCACACACGTCCTCAGGCGCGCACACACACGCAAAGTCACTGTCACGTACCACACACGTCCCCAGGTGCAGGAGTGGGCACACGCACACACACGTCTCACACACCTTTGGCGTCATTCTAAATCAACTTACAGTCGAGGGTCTCAGGGTCCATTGTTTCATCCGCTCAGAAGCTCCTGACTTCGGAGCATGAAGCAGGAATGCCTCCTCTCTGCAGATGGTCTTTGCCTCTTGCAGTCTCAGCAGAGCCAACACAACTGCCCTAGACCTTTAAAAGTGAGGGCCAGAGCGTACCTGGGAGTTCCCATCCTACATATGTCAACATTTGAAGTGCGGTAGGTTCTAAAGTCCTGCCTTTACAAATACACATTCATTCTAAGGGGGAAGGCCAGGCTCCACTTTAGAATTCCCAGACTCATGGCAGTTGCCGTAAAGAAAGTGATAGTTTGGGGAGAGCAGATTCCCAGTCTGACCACTAGCCTGATCCTTTTCTTCCCAAAGCTGGGTACATCCCATGCCCCAAGGGGCCTTGGATGTTCACAGGATGACCCTCAGACATCCAATCCGGGCTCTGTATAACCCTCCATGCCAACAGCTTCCCGTTGGCCTCTGTGTGAGTCCTGGGAAGCTGAACTCCGGGGAGAGCCTGTACAGAAACTAGAAGTGGGTCAAGGCTGCTGGGGCAGGGCATTCGGTGTCCTGTGTTTCCAGAGCACGGATTGGAATGAATGGGCGTGTCCCTATGGCCTTGCTGAAACCACCACGTTGAGGGTGTGGCCAGAGGGAGAGTCAGGGCCAGAAGGACCCTATGTAGTGCAGGACACAGGGCAGCATGGGGGTGTGGAGGAGTCGGGGAGGGGATAGGGGGGCCCCCTTGCCAGGATCTGAGGGCAGAATCCCTAAGGAAGGGCCTGAGGAGGCTGGAAGGTATCCTCATTGCCATCAATTAAAAAACAAAAGCTTGCCGCAGGCCAGGGTGGGAAGGGATTTGTCAGAACAAGGGAAGGCACTCGCAGAGGTCTGGCCAGATAGGGCTGGGGGGCTTGCCAGCCTGATGAGGAACCAAGAGGCCATCAGCCTATAAACGCCGCCCTAATTCCTCCGGGTGACACTGAGATGCAGTGAGACACGGAAAGCATGATAAACACAGGCCAGACACTCAGCAGCCTCTTGCTTGGGTCACTGTCCGTCTGGCGCACCCTCTGGTAGGAGCCTTTAGCGCATCACCCAGGGCTGATTCGGCTCAGGATTCCAGCTGCTTTTCCACAGGTGGCATCACTTGCTGGTGACACGAAGCAGGCACGTTAGCCACCTCCCAAACACTGAGGCTCCTCCTGGGAGGAGCCTGCGGGCCCCCAGACCAGCCTCTGCCCCACGATGCTCCTCAGTGCCACTCCCGCTTTGCTGCCCCGGCCTCTAGCTCTGGCCACGACCTCGCTGGATTCTCGATAAATGTCACCCATGCACCATGCCTAAGCTTGGGGTCCACATGGGACCATGGCTCTTATCTTCTTCCCATCGATGGAATGTTCGGGCTTCATGTCATCGTGATGGCGGGAAGGCCAGCACCGCCCCCTTGAGGCCTCCCTGAAGACACATAGAAACATAGGACACAATGCAGCCCATCTCTTTTTGTTACAACACCTTTATTGTGGTACGATTTCTGTTCCGTAAATTAGACATATCTCACATGTAGTACTTGATGAATTTTCATAGATGTCTGCACCTAGAAAAGCATCACAACAAGCAAGATAGCTACCATTTCCATCACTCCCCAAGAGGGGCAATTTTCCAGTTCCCATATTTACCACTTCCCAACCCCTTCGTTCCCTGCTAACCATAAGTTGGTTTCTCTATGTCTGTGGTTTTGTTCCTCTATGGTCATTGAGCTCATTTCTGCCTTTTTTATTTTACATTCCACATGGAAGTGGTATCATATGGCATTTTTCTCTCTTCTGGCTTACTTCACTCAGAATGACTCTCTCTGTGTCCATCTATGTTGCAACAAAAGACATCGTTTCATCTTTTTCATGGCTGAGTAGTATTCCACGGCTTAAATAGACCACTACTTCTTTATCCAGTCCCCAGTAGGTGGACTTTTGGGTTGGTTCCACGTCCTGGCTATTATAAAGAGGGCTGCTGTGAGCATTGAGGTGAATGTGAGAGTTTGAATTAGAGTTTTGTCCTGACATATCCCCAGGCGTGGGAAGACTGGATCATAAGGTAAGTCTATTTGTAGTTTTCTAAGGACCCTGCATCCTGTCTTCTCTAGTGGCAATGTAGCCCGTCTTACTGAAGCAGAGCCGTGCCCAGAATATAACGGGTATTTCTAGAGGTCAGACATGAAGTGCAGTGAGCTTGGCCTGTTCCAGAAGAAGAGGGCAATATGGGAGGGCTGGAGGAGAGTGACCAGGGGAGTGTGGTACAGGCAGGATTCAGACCACGTGGGGACATGACAGGCTGGGATAAGGAGCCTGGGCTTCCAGTCATCCCTTGGTAAGCATGGGGCACTGGTTCCAGGACTCCCCTCAGATGCCAACATCCATGGATGCTGACGCCTCTTTTATAAAATGACCCAGGACTGACATGAAATTACATGGATCCTCCCGTGCACTTTATTTTTTACATGCATACATGTTTTTTTTTTTTTTGAGTTATAGTCATTTTACAATTTTGTGTCGAATCCCATCGCAGAGCACAATCTTTCAGTTATACATGAAAATACGCATACATTCATTGTCACATACTCTTTCGCCGTGTCCTCCTGTGTACTTGAGGTCATCTCTAGAGGACGCGTGCTATGTAAGGCAACGTGAATGCTATGTAAGCAGTTGCCGGTGTGTGGCAAGTTCAAGTGTTGCTTTTAGAAACTTTCCGTTTTTTCCCGAATATTTTCAACCCACAGTTGGTTGAATCTGCCGGAGCGGGAGCCCCTAGATACGGAGAACACTCAAGCCATTCCCACCTCCTAAATTTCCACTGGAAGCGCTGCAGGGGACCAAAGAGTGGAGAAGAGCGCCCTCCAGCGACCTTAAACGCAGAGGAATTCCTTCAGCGTATGCAGCGCAGGAGAGAAAGTTTCGGGCCGACTAGCGCAAATGGAGGGCCCGCCTGGACAGGAAGGGGGAAGGACGGCAGTGGAAGCCAGCTCGCACCCTTCCTGGAGCTAGCTCGTAGCAGTGAGGGGCGCCGAGGGACTGGGGACACGTCGCGTGGGGGGGCAATCCTGGCCGCCAGCTGCACGGTCCACACAGCTGGCACCCAGTTTGCATGATCAAAAGAACAAGGAGTGGGTGGATAAGTGGGGAAGGGGCTGCCTCAGCACCGGGATCCTGACATGGGCCAGAGCGCCATGACCTCAGCCAATGCGGCTCCACTAGTAAGCCAGAATAAGGAAAGTCTGAGGCAAGATATTACAGATTCCACCGCAGCCACACGGATAACTAGATCTCTAAGCTCACAAAATGGAACCATCGGAACCAGGCATTTTTCCTTTTCTCTTCTTTTAGACTTTGGATCAGGAAGCCACACAACTCTGACGGGAAGCATCTTTACTCCGGTCGAGAGATCACTTTTTGAGGAATAAGCATGGAGAAAAAGAGTGCGGGGATGGTTTAGTGGTTCAAAGCCGAAGCCCGTCTGAGAAACGATAAAAACATGCTTCAAATGAAGCTGACTTACGGCAAAAAGCAGGAGGAAGTTTAAGGTATTCTTTATTAATATCAATTCACCATTCAAGACTAGCCAGTCGTAAAAAGGCAGCACTTTCAATATAAAATTTTATTTTATTTTATTTTATTCATTTATTTTTTATTTGGTGATGGAAACAATGCCATATTCTCAAACAAGGCTTGGGGCCCTAGATACGGAGAGTTGAGTGTTGAGGCTGAGGGTTGTTGATGAGGAGAACATAAAGCTGCGTATAGACAGATAAGGGTTCCAAGCCCACCGCTTGAAAAAAACTAGCCAATCATGAGTCCCTTTGATTGTGAAAGAAGTAAATGACTCAAAAATGGGGAAGACATGGGATTAAATAGTGGTAGTGAGCAATTAAATCCAAGAACTTTATACCTATATTTTCATTGTAAATGTAACAATCTTACAGCAACTGTCGAAATAGTAGTAACTGTTCCACGCGCACGTGCAGACACACACTCACACACACACACAAACACAATTTGGAACAGCAGAGAGGTAAAGTATGCTAAATTTCTCATTATTGAGGACAAGAATCTAATCGATTATTTCATTCTTGGACTGTTATAGGAATACTGGCCCAATTACATGTAAACTTATGAACTTAGAAATGATTAATAAACATTTAGAGAGAATTTTCATTCAAAGACAATAGAGCTTCCAAACCATTCAAGGGAAAATTAACAAGAAAACAATGAATCAATCCAGCTAGGATGGAGTAACGGAGACCATACTTACCACCCTACAATAAACCCCAAAATGGATAAAATATATGAAGCAATGATTTTTAAGACACGTGAAAACGATCATCCACTTGGACCTTGTCCTGCCTCCCCCATACCAAGGCTGCTAGCCCTCCTACTGCCACTACCAAGGATGTCCACCAGGTGGCGCCGTTTCCTTCCTCTGCTCCTGCTGCAGAGCCAGTCGTGAGCGGTCCTGTTCCAGGTTTTGGCAAGCAGCTCCCAGAAGCGCTCTCGTGGGCCTTGGTCCCTTTTAGCCACCAGCAAAGGGATCGGGGATGAGCAGTGAGCCTCCTTTCTCATCGAAGATCTAGGAACCCAACTGATTTCTGAGCAGCCCTTTACCCTCGTCTGCTGTCTGGTACTCTCCACCCGACTTCCAGGGTCCGCGGCATGGGCAGCCTGCACGCTGGCCCCGGCCCTTCAGAATCTGTTCCCCGGCCGAGAGGCCCCGCGCGGTCGTGAGCAGGGCTCCAGGCCTCTGGAGCCCCGCCGCTTGGAACGCGTCCTGTCACTGGGCTTGCGAGCTCCATGCCCTTGGCTGTCACTTAACTTCTCTAAGCTACATTCCTCATCAGTAAAATGAAGACATAATCAATATTGGTGGGAAAAAAATCAGAATCCGGGGGGACCAAATTTCTGCCGATTGAAGATGACTATCATTTTGAATTATACAGTGAGGTACACCATAGAAAAGTTTACTACTTCAGACCTCTAAAGGGCAGCTTCTATGATTCTTAAAACTAAAGCATGCACGTACAAACATACACACGCTCAGACACACTGACTCTGCTCCACATACATCCCCACGCACACACACGTGGAGTCATGGGCCACACACACACCCATAACATACACACAACCACACACGTCCTCAGGCGCGCACACACACGCAAAGTCACTGTCACGTACCACACACGTCCCCAGGTGCAGGAGTGGGCACACGCACACACACGTCTCACACACCTTTGGCGTCATTCTAAATCAACTTACAGTCGAGGGTCTCAGGGTCCATTGTTTCATCCGCTCAGAAGCTCCTGACTTCGGAGCATGAAGCAGGAATGCCTCCTCTCTGCAGATGGTCTTTGCCTCTTGCAGTCTCAGCAGAGCCAACACAACTGCCCTACACCTTTAAAAGTGAGGGCCAGAGCGTACCTGGGAGTTCCCATCCTACATATGTCAACATTTGAAGTGCGGTAGGTTCTAAAGTCCTGCCTTTACAAATACACATTCATTCTAAGGGGGAAGGCCAGGCTCCACTTTAGAATTCCCAGACTCATGGCAGTTGCCGTAAAGAAAGTGATAGTTTGGGGAGAGCAGATTCCCAGTCTGACCACTAGCCTGATCCTTTTCTTCCCAAAGCTGGGTCCATCCCATGCCCCAAGGGGCCTTGGATGTTCACAGGATGACCCTCAGACATCCAATCCGGGCTCTGTATAACCCTCCATGCCAACAGCTTCCCGTTGGCCTCTGTGTGAGTCCTGGGAAGCTGAACTCCGGGGAGAGCCTGTACAGAAACTAGAAGTGGGTCAAGGCTGCTGGGGCAGGGCATTCGGTGTCCTGTGTTTCCAGAGCACGGATTGGAATGAATGGGCGTGTCCCTATGGCCTTGCTGAAACCACCACGTTGAGGGTGTGGCCAGAGGGAGAGTCAGGGCCAGAAGGACCCTATGTAGTGCAGGACACAGGGCAGCATGGGGGTGTGGAGGAGTCGGGGAGGGGATAGGGGGGCCCCCTTGCCAGGATCTGAGGGCAGAATCCCTAAGGAAGGGCCTGAGGAGGCTGGAAGGTATCCTCATTGCCATCAATTAAAAAACAAAAGCTTGCCGCAGGCCAGGGTGGGAAGGGATTTGTCAGAACAAGGGAAGGCACTCGCAGAGGTCTGGCCAGATAGGGCTGGGGGGCTTGCCAGCCTGATGAGGAACCAAGAGGCCATCAGCCTATAAACGCCGCCCTAATTCCTCCGGGTGACACTGAGATGCAGTGAGACACGGAAAGCATGATAAACACAGGCCAGACACTCAGCAGCCTCTTGCTTGGGTCACTGTCCGTCTGGCGCACCCTCTGGTAGGAGCCTTTAGCGCATCACCCAGGGCTGATCCGGCTCAGGATTCCAGCTGCTTTTCCACAGGTGGCATCACTTGCTGGTGACACGAAGCAGGCACGTTAGCCACCTCCCAAACACTGAGGCTCCTCCTGGGAGGAGCCTGCGGGCCCCCAGACCAGCCTCTGCCCCACGATGCTCCTCAGTGCCACTCCCGCTTTGCTGCCCCGGCCTCTAGCTCTGGCCACGACCTCGCTGGATGCTCGATAAATGTCACCCATGCACCATGCCTAAGCTTGGGGTCCACATGGGACCATGGCTCTTATCTTCTTCCCATCGATGGAATGTTCGGGCTTCATGTCATCGTGATGGCGGGAAGGCCAGCACCGCCCCCTTGAGGCCTCCCTGAAGACACATAGAAACATAGGACACAATGCAGCCCATCTCTTTTTGTTACAACACCTTTATTGTGGTACGATTTCTGTTCCGTAAATTAGACATATCTCACATGTAGTACTTGATGAATTTTCATAGATGTCTGCACCTAGAAAAGCATCACAACAAGCAAGATAGCTACCATTTCCATCACTCCCCAAGAGGGGCAATTTTCCAGTTCCCATATTTACCACTTCCCAACCCCTTCGTTCCCTGCTAACCATAAGTTGGTTTCTCTATGTCTGTGGTTTTGTTCCTCTATGGTCATTGAGCTCATTTCTGCCTTTTTTATTTTACATTCCACATGGAAGTGGTATCATATGGCATTTTTCTCTCTTCTGGCTTACTTCACTCAGAATGACTCTCTCTGTGTCCATCTATGTTGCAACAAAAGACATCGTTTCATCTTTTTCATGGCTGAGTAGTATTCCACGGCTTAAATAGACCACTACTTCTTTATCCAGTCCCCAGTAGGTGGACTTTTGGGTTGGTTCCACGTCCTGGCTATTATAAAGAGGGCTGCTGTGAGCATTGAGGTGAATGTGAGAGTTTGAATTAGAGTTTTGTCCTGACATATCCCCAGGCGTGGGAAGACTGGATCATAAGGTAAGTCTATTTGTAGTTTTCTAAGGACCCTGCATCCTGTCTTCTCTAGTGGCAATGTAGCCCGTCTTACTGAAGCAGAGCCGTGCCCAGAATATAACGGGTATTTCTAGAGGTCAGACATGAAGTGCAGTGAGCTTGGCCTGTTCCAGAAGAAGAGGGCAATATGGGAGGGCTGGAGGAGAGTGACCAGGGGAGTGTGGTACAGGCAGGATTCAGACCACGTGGGGACATGACAGGCTGGGATAAGGAGCCTGGGCTTCCAGTCATCCCTTGGTAAGCATGGGGCACTGGTTCCAGGACTCCCCTCAGATGCCAACATCCATGGATGCTGACGCCTCTTTTATAAAATGACCCAGGACTGACATGAAATTACATGGATCCTCCCGTGCACTTTATTTTTTACATGCATACATGTTTTTTTTTTTTTGAGTTATAGTCATTTTACAATTTTGTGTCGAATCCCATCGCAGAGCACAATCTTTCAGTTATACATGAAAATACGCATACATTCATTGTCACATACTCTTTCGCCGTGTCCTCCTGTGTACTTGAGGTCATCTCTAGAGGACGCGTGCTATGTAAGGCAACGTGAATGCTATGTAAGCAGTTGCCGGTGTGTGGCAAGTTCAAGTGTTGCTTTTAGAAACTTTCCGTTTTTTCCCGAATATTTTCAACCCACAGTTGGTTGAATCTGCCGGAGCGGGAGCCCCTAGATACGGAGAACACTCAAGCCATTCCCACCTCCTAAATTTCCACTGGAAGCGCTGCAGGGGACCAAAGAGTGGAGAAGAGCGCCCTCCAGCGACCTTAAACGCAGAGGAATTCCTTCAGCGTATGCAGCGCAGGAGAGAAAGTTTCGGGCCGACTAGCGCAAATGGAGGGCCCGCCTGGACAGGAAGGGGGAAGGACGGCAGTGGAAGCCAGCTCGCACCCTTCCTGGAGCTAGCTCGTAGCAGTGAGGGGCGCCGAGGGACTGGGGACACGTCGCGTGGGGGGGCAATCCTGGCCGCCAGCTGCACGGTCCACACAGCTGGCACCCAGTTTGCATGATCAAAAGAACAAGGAGTGGGTGGATAAGTGGGGAAGGGGCTGCCTCAGCACCGGGATCCTGACATGGGCCAGAGCGCCATGACCTCAGCCAATGCGGCTCCACTAGTAAGCCAGAATAAGGAAAGTCTGAGGCAAGATATTACAGATTCCACCGCAGCCACACGGATAACTAGATCTCTAAGCTCACAAAATGGAACCATCGGAACCAGGCATTTTTCCTTTTCTCTTCTTTTAGACTTTGGATCAGGAAGCCACACAACTCTGACGGGAAGCATCTTTACTCCGGTCGAGAGATCACTTTTTGAGGAATAAGCATGGAGAAAAAGAGTGCGGGGATGGTTTAGTGGTTCAAAGCCGAAGCCCGTCTGAGAAACGATAAAAACATGCTTCAAATGAAGCTGACTTACGGCAAAAAGCAGGAGGAAGTTTAAGGTATTCTTTATTAATATCAATTCACCATTCAAGACTAGCCAGTCGTAAAAAGGCAGCACTTTCAATATAAAATTTTATTTTATTTTATTTTATTCATTTATTTTTTATTTGGTGATGGAAACAATGCCATATTCTCAAACAAGGCTTGGGGCCCTAGATACGGAGAGTTGAGTGTTGAGGCTGAGGGTTGTTGATGAGGAGAACATAAAGCTGCGTATAGACAGATAAGGGTTCCAAGCCCACCGCTTGAAAAAAACTAGCCAATCATGAGTCCCTTTGATTGTGAAAGAAGTAAATGACTCAAAAATGGGGAAGACATGGGATTAAATAGTGGTAGTGAGCAATTAAATCCAAGAACTTTATACCTATATTTTCATTGTAAATGTAACAATCTTACAGCAACTGTCGAAATAGTAGTAACTGTTCCACGCGCACGTGCAGACACACACTCACACACACACACAAACACAATTTGGAACAGCAGAGAGGTAAAGTATGCTAAATTTCTCATTATTGAGGACAAGAATCTAATCGATTATTTCATTCTTGGACTGTTATAGGAATACTGGCCCAATTACATGTAAACTTATGAACTTAGAAATGATTAATAAACATTTAGAGAGAATTTTCATTCAAAGACAATAGAGCTTCCAAACCATTCAAGGGAAAATTAACAAGAAAACAATGAATCAATCCAGCTAGGATGGAGTAACGGAGACCATACTTACCACCCTACAATAAACCCCAAAATGGATAAAATATATGAAGCAATGATTTTTAAGACACGTGAAAACGATCATCCACTTGGACCTTGTCCTGCCTCCCCCATACCAAGGCTGCTAGCCCTCCTACTGCCACTACCAAGGATGTCCACCAGGTGGCGCCGTTTCCTTCCTCTGCTCCTGCTGCAGAGCCAGTCGTGAGCGGTCCTGTTCCAGGTTTTGGCAAGCAGCTCCCAGAAGCGCTCTCGTGGGCCTTGGTCCCTTTTAGCCACCAGCAAAGGGATCGGGGATGAGCAGTGAGCCTCCTTTCTCATCGAAGATCTAGGAACCCAACTGATTTCTGAGCAGCCCTTTACCCTCGTCTGCTGTCTGGTACTCTCCACCCGACTTCCAGGGTCCGCGGCATGGGCAGCCTGCACGCTGGCCCCGGCCCTTCAGAATCTGTTCCCCGGCCGAGAGGCCCCGCGCGGTCGTGAGCAGGGCTCCAGGCCTCTGGAGCCCCGCCGCTTGGAACGCGTCCTGTCACTGGGCTTGCGAGCTCCATGCCCTTGGCTGTCACTTAACTTCTCTAAGCTACATTCCTCATCAGTAAAATGAAGACATAATCAATATTGGTGGGAAAAAAATCAGAATCCGGGGGGACCAAATTTCTGCCGATTGAAGATGACTATCATTTTGAATTATACAGTGAGGTACACCATAGAAAAGTTTACTACTTCAGACCTCTAAAGGGCAGCTTCTACGATTCTTAAAACTAAAGCATGCACGTACAAACATACACACGCTCAGACACACTGACTCTGCTCCACATACATCCCCACGCACACACACGTGGAGTCATGGGCCACACACACACCCATAACATACACACAACCACACACGTCCTCAGGCGCGCACACACACGCAAAGTCACTGTCACGTACCACACACGTCCCCAGGTGCAGGAGTGGGCACACGCACACACACGTCTCACACACCTTTGGCGTCATTCTAAATCAACTTACAGTCGAGGGTCTCAGGGTCCATTGTTTCATCCGCTCAGAAGCTCCTGACTTCGGAGCATGAAGCAGGAATGCCTCCTCTCTGCAGATGGTCTTTGCCTCTTGCAGTCTCAGCAGAGCCAACACAACTGCCCTAGACCTTTAAAAGTGAGGGCCAGAGCGTACCTGGGAGTTCACATCCTACATATGTCAACATTTGAAGTGCGGTAGGTTCTAAAGTCCTGCCTTTACAAATACACATTCATTCTAAGGGGAAAGGCCAGGCTCCACTTTAGAATTCCCAGACTCATGGCAGTTGCCGTAAAGAAAGTGATAGTTTGGGGAGAGCAGATTCCCAGTCTGACCACTAGCCTGATCCTTTTCTTCCCAAAGCTGGGTCCATCCCATGCCCCAAGGGGCCTTGGATGTTCACAGGATGACCCTCAGACATCCAATCCGGGCTCTGTATAACCCTCCATGCCAACAGCTTCCCGTTGGCCTCTGTGTGAGTCCTGGGAAGCTGAACTCCGGGGAGAGCCTGTACAGAAACTAGAAGTGGGTCAAGGCTGCTGGGGCAGGGCATTCGGTGTCCTGTGTTTCCAGAGCACGGATTGGAATGAATGGGCGTGTCCCTATGGCCTTGCTGAAACCACCACGTTGAGGGTGTGGCCAGAGGGAGAGTCAGGGCCAGAAGGACCCTATGTAGTGCAGGACACAGGGCAGCATGGGGGTGTGGAGGAGTCGGGGAGGGGATAGGGGGGCCCCCTTGCCAGGATCTGAGGGCAGAATCCCTAAGGAAGGGCCTGAGGAGGCTGGAAGGTATCCTCATTGCCATCAATTAAAAAACAAAAGCTCGCCACAGGCGAGGGTGGGAAGGGATTTGTCAGAACAAGGGAAGGCACTCGCAGAGGTCTGGCCAGATAGGGCTGGGGGGCTTGCCAGCCTGATGAGGAACCAAGAGGCCATCAGCCTATAATTGCGGCCCTAATTCCTCCGGGTGACACTGAGATGCAGTGAGACACGGAAAGCATGATAAACACAGGCCAGACACTCAGCAGCCTCTTGCTTGGGTCACTGTCCGTCTGGCGCACCCTCTGGTAGGAGCCTTTAGCGCATCACCCAGGGCTGATCCGGCTCAGGATTCCAGCTGCTTTTCCACAGGTGGCATCACTTGCTGGTGACACGAAGCAGGCACGTTAGCCACCTCCCAAACACTGAGGCTCCTCCTGGGAGGAGCCTGCGGGCCCCCAGACCAGCCTCTGCCCCACGATGCTCCTCAGTGCCACTCCCGCTTTGCTGCCCCGGCCTCTAGCTCTGGCCACGACCTCGCTGGATTCTCGATAAATGTCACCCATGCACCATGCCTAAGCTTGGGGTCCACATGGGACCATGGCTCTTATCTTCTTCCCATCGATGGAATGTTCGGGCTTCATGTCATCGTGATGGCGGGAAGGCCAGCACCGCCCCCTTGAGGCCTCCCTGAAGAAACATAGAAACATAGGACACAATGCAGCCCATCTCTTTTTGTTACAACACCTTTATTGTGGTACGATTTCTGTTCCGTAAATTAGACATATCTCACATGTAGTACTTGATGAATTTTCATAGATGTCTGCACCTAGAAAAGCATCACAACAAGCAAGATAGCTACCATTTCCATCACTCCCCAAGAGGGGCAATTTTCCAGTTCCCATATTTACCACTTCCCAACCCCTTCGTTCCCTGCTAACCATAAGTTGGTTTCTCTATGTCTGTGGTTTTGTTCCTCTATGGTCATTGAGCTCATTTCTGCCTTTTTTATTTTACATTCCACATGGAAGTGGTATCATATGGCATTTTTCTCTCTTCTGGCTTACTTCACTCAGAATGACTCTCTCTGTGTCCATCTATGTTGCAACAAAAGACATCGTTTCATCTTTTTCATGGCTGAGTAGTATTCCACGGCTTAAATAGACCACTACTTCTTTATCCAGTCCCCAGTAGGTGGACTTTTGGGTTGGTTCCACGTCCTGGCTATTATAAAGAGGGCTGCTGTGAGCATTGAGGTGAATGTGAGAGTTTGAATTAGAGTTTTGTCCTGACATATCCCCAGGCGTGGGAAGACTGGATCATAAGGTAAGTCTATTTGTAGTTTTCTAAGGACCCTGCATCCTGTCTTCTCTAGTGGCAATGTAGCCCGTCTTACTGAAGCAGAGCCGTGCCCAGAATATAACGGGTATTTCTAGAGGTCAGACATGAAGTGCAGTGAGCTTGGCCTGTTCCAGAAGAAGAGGGCAATATGGGAGGGCTGGAGGAGAGTGACCAGGGGAGTGTGGTACAGGCAGGATTCAGACCACGTGGGGACATGACAGGCTGGGATAAGGAGCCTGGGCTTCCAGTCATCCCTTGGTAAGCATGGGGCACTGGTTCCAGGACTCCCCTCAGATGCCAACATCCATGGATGCTGACGCCTCTTTTATAAAATGACCCAGGACTGACATGAAATTACATGGATCCTCCCGTGCACTTTATTTTTTACATGCATACATGTTTTTTTTTTTTTGAGTTATAGTCATTTTACAATTTTGTGTCGAATCCCATCGCAGAGCACAATCTTTCAGTTATACATGAAAATACGCATACATTCATTGTCACATACTCTTTCGCCGTGTCCTCCTGTGTACTTGAGGTCATCTCTAGAGGACGCGTGCTATGTAAGGCAACGTGAATGCTATGTAAGCAGTTGCCGGTGTGTGGCAAGTTCAAGTGTTGCTTTTAGAAACTTTCCGTTTTTTCCCGAATATTTTCAACCCACAGTTGGTTGAATCTGCCGGAGCGGGAGCCCCTAGATACGGAGAACACTCAAGCCATTCCCACCTCCTAAATTTCCACTGGAAGCGCTGCAGGGGACCAAAGAGTGGAGAAGAGCGCCCTCCAGCGACCTTAAACGCAGAGGAATTCCTTCAGCGTATGCAGCGCAGGAGAGAAAGTTTCGGGCCGACTAGCGCAAATGGAGGGCCCGCCTGGACAGGAAGGGGGAAGGACGGCAGTGGAAGCCAGCTCGCACCCTTCCTGGAGCTAGCTCGTAGCAGTGAGGGGCGCCGAGGGACTGGGGACACGTCGCGTGGGGGGGCAATCCTGGCCGCCAGCTGCACGGTCCACACAGCTGGCACCCAGTTTGCATGATCAAAAGAACAAGGAGTGGGTGGATAAGTGGGGAAGGGGCTGCCTCAGCACCGGGATCCTGACATGGGCCAGAGCGCCATGACCTCAGCCAATGCGGCTCCACTAGTAAGCCAGAATAAGGAAAGTCTGAGGCAAGATATTACAGATTCCACCGCAGCCACACGGATAACTAGATCTCTAAGCTCACAAAATGGAACCATCGGAACCAGGCATTTTTCCTTTTCTCTTCTTTTAGACTTTGGATCAGGAAGCCACACAACTCTGACGGGAAGCATCTTTACTCCGGTCGAGAGATCACTTTTTGAGGAATAAGCATGGAGAAAAAGAGTGCGGGGATGGTTTAGTGGTTCAAAGCCGAAGCCCGTCTGAGAAACGATAAAAACATGCTTCAAATGAAGCTGACTTACGGCAAAAAGCAGGAGGAAGTTTAAGGTATTCTTTATTAATATCAATTCACCATTCAAGACTAGCCAGTCGTAAAAAGGCAGCACTTTCAATATAAAATTTTATTTTATTTTATTTTATTCATTTATTTTTTATTTGGTGATGGAAACAATGCCATATTCTCAAACAAGGCTTGGGGCCCTAGATACGGAGAGTTGAGTGTTGAGGCTGAGGGTTGTTGATGAGGAGAACATAAAGCTGCGTATAGACAGATAAGGGTTCCAAGCCCACCGCTTGAAAAAAACTAGCCAATCATGAGTCCCTTTGATTGTGAAAGAAGTAAATGACTCAAAAATGGGGAAGACATGGGATTAAATAGTGGTAGTGAGCAATTAAATCCAAGAACTTTATACCTATATTTTCATTGTAAATGTAACAATCTTACAGCAACTGTCGAAATAGTAGTAACTGTTCCACGCGCACGTGCAGACACACACTCACACACACACACAAACACAATTTGGAACAGCAGAGAGGTAAAGTATGCTAAATTTCTCATTATTGAGGACAAGAATCTAATCGATTATTTCATTCTTGGACTGTTATAGGAATACTGGCCCAATTACATGTAAACTTATGAACTTAGAAATGATTAATAAACATTTAGAGAGAATTTTCATTCAAAGACAATAGAGCTTCCAAACCATTCAAGGGAAAATTAACAAGAAAACAATGAATCAATCCAGCTAGGATGGAGTAACGGAGACCATACTTACCACCCTACAATAAACCCCAAAATGGATAAAATATATGAAGCAATGATTTTTAAGACACGTGAAAACGATCATCCACTTGGACCTTGTCCTGCCTCCCCCATACCAAGGCTGCTAGCCCTCCTACTGCCACTACCAAGGATGTCCACCAGGTGGCGCCGTTTCCTTCCTCTGCTCCTGCTGCAGAGCCAGTCGTGAGCGGTCCTGTTCCAGGTTTTGGCAAGCAGCTCCCAGAAGCGCTCTCGTGGGCCTTGGTCCCTTTTAGCCACCAGCAAAGGGATCGGGGATGAGCAGTGAGCCTCCTTTCTCATCGAAGATCTAGGAACCCAACTGATTTCTGAGCAGCCCTTTACCCTCGTCTGCTGTCTGGTACTCTCCACCCGACTTCCAGGGTCCGCGGCATGGGCAGGCAGCCTGCACGCTGGCCCCGGCCCATCAGAATCTGTTCCCCCGGCCGAGAGGCCCCGCGCGGTCGTGAGCAGGGCTCCAGGCCTCTGGAGCCCCGCCGCTTGGAACGCGTCCTGTCACTGGGCTCGCGAGCTCCATGCCCTTGGCTGTCACTTAACTTCTCTAAGCTACATTCCTCATCAGTAAAATGAAGGCATAATCAATACTGGGGGGAAAAAAATCAGAATCCGGGGGGACCAAATTTCTGCCGATTGAAGATGACTTTCATTTTGAATTATACAGTGAGGGACACCATACAAACGTTTACTACTTCAGACTTCTAAAGGACAGCTTCTACGATCCTTAAAACTAAAGCATGCACGTACAAACATACACACGCTCAGACACACTGACTCTGCTCCACGTACATCCCCACGCACACACACGTGGAGTCATGGGCCACACACACACCCATAACATACACACAACCACACACGTCCTCAGGCGCGCACACACACGCAAAGTCACTGTCACGTACCACACACGTCCCCAGGTGCAGGAGTGCGCACACGCACACACACGTCTCACACACCTTTGGCGGCATTCTAAATCCACTTACAGTCGAGGGTCTCAGGGTCCATTGTTTCATCCGCTCAGAAGCTCCTGACTTCGGAGCATGAAGCAGGAATGCCTCCTCTCTGCAGATGGTCTTTGCCTCTTGCAGTCTCAGCAGAGCCAACACAACTGCCCTAGACCTTTAAAAGTGAGGGCCAGAGCGTACCTGGGAGTTCCCATCCTACATATGTCAACATTTGAAGTGCGGTAGGTTCTAAAGCCCTGCCTTTACAAATACACATTCATTCTAAGGGGGAAGGCCAGGCTCCACTTTAGAATTCCCAGACTCATGGCAGTTGCCCTAAAGAAAGTGATAGTTTGGGGAGAGCAGATTCCCAATCTGACCACTAGCCTGATCCTTTTCTTCCCAAAGCTGGGTCCATCCTATGCCCCAAGGGGCCTTGGATGTTCACAGGATGACACTCAGACTTCCCATCCGGGCTCTGTATATACCCTCCATGCCAACAGCTTCCCGTTGGCCTCTGTGTGAGTCCTGGGAAGCTGAACTCCGGGGAGAGCCGCTGCAGAAACTAGAAGTGGGTCAAGGCTGCTGGGGCAGGGCATTCGGGGTCCTGTGTTTCCAGAGCACGGATTGGAATGAATGGGCGTGTCCCTATGGCCTTGCTGAAACCACCACGTTGAGGGTGTGGCCAGAGGGAGTGTCAGGGCCAGAAGGACCCTATGTAGTGCAGGACACAGGGCAGCGCGGGGGTGTGGAGGAGTCGGGGAGGGGTTAGGGGGGCCCCCTTGCCAGGATCTGAGGGCAGAAGCCCTAAGGAAGGGCCTGAGGAGGCTGGAAGGTATCCTCATTGCCATCAATTAAAAAACAAAAGCTCGCCGCAGGCGAGGGTGGGAAGGGTTTTGTTAGAACAAGGGAAGGCACTCGCAGAGGTCTGGCCAGATAGGGCTGGGGGGCTTGCCAGCCTGATGAGGAACCAAGAGGCCATCAGCCTATAAACGCCGCCCTAATTCCTCCGGGTGACTCTGAGATGCAGTGAGACACGGAAAGCATGATAAACACAGGCCGGACACTCAGCAGCCTCTTGCTTGGGTCACTGTCCGTCTGGCTCCCCCTCTGTAGGAGCCTTTAGCGCATCACCCAGGGCTGACCCGGCTCAGGAGTCCAGCTGATTTCCCACAGGTGGCATCACTTGCTGGTGACACGAAGCAGGCACGTTAGCCACCTCCCAAACACTGAGGCTCCTCCTGGGAGGAGCCTGCGGGCCCCCAGACCAGCCTCTGCCCCACGATGCTCCTCAGTGCCACTCCCGCTTTGCTGCCCCGGCCTCTAGCTCTGGCCACGACCTCGCTGGATTCTCGATAAATGTCACCCATGCACCATGCCTAAGCTTGGGGTCCACATGGGACCATGGCTCTTATCTTCTTCCCATCGATGGAATGTTCGGGCTTCATGTCATCGTGATGGCGGGAAGGCCAGCACCGCCCCCTTGAGGCCTCCCTGAAGACACATAGAAACATAGGACACAATGCAGCCCATCTCTTTTTGTTACAACACCTTTATTGTGGTACGATTTCTGTTCCGTAAATTAGACATATCTCACATGTAGTATTTGATGAATTTTCATAGATGTCTGCACCTAGAAAAGCATCACAACAAGCAAGATAGCTACCATTTCCATCACTCCCCAAGAGGGGCAATTTTCCAGTTCCCATATTTACCACTTCCCAACCCCTTCGTTCCCTGCTAACCATAAGTTGGTTTCTCTATGTCTGTGGTTTTGTTCCTCTATGGTCATTGAGCTCATTTCTGCCTTTTTTTTTTTTACATTCCACATGGAAGTGGTATCATATGGCATTTTTCTCTCTTCTGGCTTACTTCACTCAGAATGACTCTCTCTGTGTCCATCTATGTTGCAACAAAAGACATCGTTTCATCTTTTTCATGGCTGAGTACTATTCCACGGCTTAAATAGACCACTACTTCTTTATCCAGTCCCCAGTAGGTGGACTTTTGGGTTGGTTCCACGTCCTGGCTATTATAAAGAGGGCTGCTGTGAGCATTGAGGTGAATGTGAGAGTTTGAATTAGAGTTTTCTCCTGACATATCCCCAGGCGTGGGAAGACTGGATCATAAGGTAAGTCTATTTGTAGCTTTCTAAGGACCCTGCATCCTGTCTTCTCTAGTGGCAATGCAGCCCGTCTTACTGAAGCAGAGCCGTACCCAGAATATAACGGGTATTTCTAGAGGTCAGACATGAAGTGCAGTGAGCTTGGCCTGTTCCAGAAGAAGAGGGCAATATGGGAGGGCTGGAGGAGAGTGACCAGGGGAGTGTGGTACAGGCAGGATTCAGACCACGTGGGGACATGACAGGCTGGGATAAGGAGCCTGGGCTTCCAGTCATCCCTTGGTAAGCATGGGGCACTGGTTCCAGGACTCCCCTCAGATGCCAACATCCATGGATGCTGACGCCTCTTTTATAAAATGACCCAGGACTGACATGAAATTACATGGATCCTCCCGTGCACTTTATTTTTTACATGCATACATGTTTTTTGTTTTTTTTTTGAGTTATAGTCATTTTACAATTTTGTGTCGAATCCCATCGCAGAGCACAATCTTTCAGTTATACATGAAAATACGCATACATTCATTGTCACATACTCTTTCGCCGTGTCCTCCTGTGTACTTGAGGTCATCTCTAGAGGACGCGTGCTATGTAAGGCAACGTGAATGCTACGTAAGCAGTTGCCGGTGTGTGGCAAGTTCAAGTGTTGCTTTTAGAAACTTTCCGTTTTTTCCCGAATATTTTCAACCCACAGTTGGTTGAATCTGCCGGAGCGGGAGCCCCTAGATACGGAGAACCCTCAAGCCCTTCCCACCTCCTAAATTTCCACTGGAAGCGCTGCAGGGGACCAAAGAGTGGAGAAGAGCGCCCTCCAGCGACCAGAAACGCAGAGGAATTCCTTCAGCGTATGCAGCGCTGGAGAGAAGGTTTCAGGCCGACTAGCGCAAATGGAGGGCCCGCCTGGACAGGAAGGGGGAAGGACGGCAGTGGAAGCCAGCTCGCACCCTTCCTGGAGCTAGCTGGTAGCAGTGAGGGACGCCGAGGGACTGGGGACACGTCACGTGGGGGGGCAATCCTGCCCGCCAGCTGCACGGTCCACACAGCTGGCACCCAGTTTGCATGATCAAAAGAACAAGGAGTGGGTGGATATGTGGGGAAGGGGCTGCCTCAGCACCGGGATCCTGACATGGGCCAGAGCGCCATGACCTCAGCCAATGCGGCTCCACTAGTAAGCCAGAATAAGGAAACTCTGAGGCAAGATATTACAGATTCCACCGCAGCCACACGGATAACTAGATCTCTAAGCTCACAAAATGGAACCATCGGAACCAGGCATTTTTCCTTTTCTCTTTTTTAGACTTTGGATCAGGAAGCCACACAACTCTGACGGGAAGCATCTTTACTCCGGTCGAGAGATCACTTTTTGAGGAATAAGCATGGAGAAAAAGAGTGCGGTGATGCTTTAGTGGTTCAAAGCCGAAGCCCGTCTGAGAAACGATAGAAACATGCTTCAAATGAAGCCGACTTATGGCAAAAAGCAGGAGGAAGTTTAAGGTATTATTTATTAGTATCAATTCACCATTCAAGACTAGCCAGTCGTATAAAGGCAGCACTTAAAATATAAAATTATATTTTATTTTTTATTTTATTTTATTTTTTTGTGATGGAAACAATGCCATATTCTCAAACAAGGCTTGGGGACCTAGGTACGGAGAGTTGAGTGTTGAGGCTGAGGGTTGTTGATGTGGAGAACATAAAGCTGCGTATAGACAGATAAGGGTTCCAAGCCCACCGCTTGAAAACAACTAGCCAATCATGAGTCCCTTTGATTGAGAAAGAAGTAAATGACTCAAAAATGGGGAAGACATGGGATTAAATAGTGGTAGTGAGCAATTAAATCCAAGAACTTTATACCTATATTTTCATTGTAAATATAACAATCTTACAGCAACTGTCGAAATAGTAGTAACTGTTCCACGCGCACGTGCAGACACACACTCACACACACACACAAACCCAATTTGGAACAGCAGAGAGGTAAAGTATGCTAAATTTCTCATTATTGAGGACAAGAATCTAATCGATTATTTCATTCTTGAGACTGTTATAGGAATACTGGCCCAATTACATGTAAACTTATGAACTTAGAAATGATTAATAAACATTTAGAGAGAATTTTCATTCAAAGACAATAGAGCTTCCAAATCATTCAAGGGAAAATTAACAAGAAAACAATGAATCAATCCAGCTAGGATGGAGTAACGGAGACCATACTTACCACCCTACAATAAACCCCAAAATGGATAAAATATATGAAGCAATGATTTTTAAGACACGTGAAAACGATCATCCACTTGGACTTTGTCCTGCCTCCCACATACCGAGGCTGCTAGCCCTCCTACTGCCGCTACCAAGGATGTCCACCAGGTGGCGCCGTTTCCTTCCTCTGCTCCTGCTGCAGAGCCAGTCGTGAGCGGTCCTGTTCCAGGTTTTGGCAAGCAGCTCCCAGAAGCGCTCTCGTGGGCCTTGGTCCCTTTTAGCCACCAGCAAAGGGATCGGGGATGAGCAGTGAGCCTCCTTTCTCATCGAAGATCTAGGAACCCAACTGATTTCTGAGCAGCCCTTTACCCTCGTCTGCTGTCTGGTACTCTCCACCCGACTTCCAGGGTCCGCGGCATGGGCAGCCTGCACGCTGGCCCCGGCCCTTCAGAATCTGTTCCCCGGCCGAGAGGCCCCGCGCGGTCGTGAGCAGGGCTCCAGGCCTCTGGAGCCCCGCCGCTTGGAACGCGTCCTGTCACTGGGCTTGCGAGCTCCATGCCCTTGGCTGTCACTTAACTTCTCTAAGCTACATTCCTCATCAGTAAAATGAAGACATAATCAATATTGGTGGGAAAAAAATCAGAATCCGGGGGGACCAAATTTCTGCCGATTGAAGATGACTTTCATTTTGAATTATACAGTGAGGTACACCATAGAAAAGTTTACTACTTCAGACCTCTAAAGGGCAGCTTCTACGATTCTTAAAACTAAAGCATGCACGTACAAACATACACACGCTCAGACACACTGACTCTGCTCCACATACATCCCCACGCACACACACGTGGAGTCATGGGCCACACACACACCCATAACATACACACAACCACACACGTCCTCAGGCGCGCACACACACGCAAAGTCACTGTCACGTACCACACACGTCCCCAGGTGCAGGAGTGGGCACACGCACACACACGTCTCACACACCTTTGGCGTCATTCTAAATCAACTTACAGTCGAGGGTCTCAGGGTCCATTGTTTCATCCGCTCAGAAGCTCCTGACTTCGGAGCATGAAGCAGGAATGCCTCCTCTCTGCAGATGGTCTTTGCCTCTTGCAGTCTCAGCAGAGCCAACACAACTGCCCTAGACCTTTAAAAGTGAGGGCCAGAGCGTACCTGGGAGTTCCCATCCTACATATGTCAACATTTGAAGTGCGGTAGGTTCTAAAGTCCTGCCTTTACAAATACACATTCATTCTAAGGGGGAAGGCCAGGCTCCACTTTAGAATTCCCAGACTCATGGCAGTTGCCGTAAAGAAAGTGATAGTTTGGGGAGAGCAGATTCCCAGTCTGACCACTAGCCTGATCCTTTTCTTCCCAAAGCTGGGTCCATCCCATGCCCCAAGGGGCCTTGGATGTTCACAGGATGACCCTCAGACATCCAATCCGGGCTCTGTATAACCCTCCATGCCAACAGCTTCCCGTTGGCCTCTGTGTGAGTCCTGGGAAGCTGAACTCCGGGGAGAGCCTGTACAGAAACTAGAAGTGGGTCAAGGCTGCTGGGGCAGGGCATTCGGGGTCCTGTGTTTCCAGAGCACGGATTGGAATGAATGGGCGTGTCCCTATGGCCTTGCTGAAACCACCACGTTGAGGGTGTGGCCAGAGGGAGAGTCAGGGCCAGAAGGACCCTATGTAGTGCAGGACACAGGGCAGCATGGGGGTGTGGAGGAGTCGGGGAGGGGATAGGGGGGCCCCCTTGCCAGGATCTGAGGGCAGAATCCCTAAGGAAGGGCCTGAGGAGGCTGGAAGGTATCCTCATTGCCATCAATTAAAAAACAAAAGCTCGCCGCAGGCGAGGGTGGGAAGGGATTTGTCAGAACAAGGGAAGGCACTCGCAGAGGTCTGGCCAGATAGGGCTGGGGGGCTTGCCAGCCTGATGAGGAACCAAGAGGCCATCAGCCTATAATTGCGGCCCTAATTCCTCCGGGTGACACTGAGATGCAGTGAGACACGGAAAGCATGATAAACACAGGCCAGACACTCAGCAGCCTCTTGCTTGGGTCACTGTCCGTCTGGCGCACCCTCTGGTAGGAGCCTTTAGCGCATCACCCAGGGCTGATCCGGCTCAGGATTCCAGCTGCTTTTCCACAGGTGGCATCACTTGCTGGTGACACGAAGCAGGCACGTTAGCCACCTCCCAAACACTGAGGCTCCTCCTGGGAGGAGCCTGCGGGCCCCCAGACCAGCCCCTGCCCCACGATGCTCCTCAGTGCCACTCCCGCTTTGCTGCCCCGGCCTCTAGCTCTGGCCACGACCTCGCTGGATGCTCGATAAATGTCACCCATGCACCATGCCTAAGCTTGGGGTCCACATGGGACCATGGCTCTTATCTTCTTCCCATCGATGGAATGTTCGGGCTTCATGTCATCGTGATGGCGGGAAGGCCAGCACCGCCCCCTTGAGGCCTCCCTGAAGACACATAGAAACATAGGACACAATGCAGCCCATCTCTTTTTGTTACAACACCTTTATTGTGGTACGATTTCTGTTCCGTAAATTAGACATATCTCACATGTAGTATTTGATGAATTTTCATAGACGTCTGCACCTAGAAAAGCATCACAACAAGCAAGATAGCTACCATTTCCATCACTCCCCAAGAGGGGCAATTTTCCAGTTCCCATATTTACCACTTCCCAACCCCTTCGTTCCCTGCTAACCATAAGTTGGTTTCTCTATGTCTGTGGTTTTGTTCCTCTGTGGTCATTGAGCTCATTTCTGCCTTTTTTATTTTACATTCCACATGGAAGTGGTATCATATGGCATTTTTCTCTCTTCTGGCTTACTTCACTCAGAATGACTCTCTCTGTGTCCATCTATGTTGCAACAAAAGACATCGTTTCATCTTTTTCATGGCTGAGTACTATTCCACGGCTTAAATAGACCACTACTTCTTTATCCAGTCCCCAGTAGGTGGACTTTTGGGTTGGTTCCACGTCCTGGCTATTATAAAGAGGGCTGCTGTGAGCATTGAGGTGAATGTGAGGGTTTGAATTAGAGTTTTCTCCTGACATATCCCCAGGCGTGGGAAGACTGGATCATAAGGTAAGTCTATTTGTAGTTTTCTAAGGACCCTGCATCCTGTCTTCTCTAGTGGCAATGCAGCCCGTCTTACTGAAGCAGAGCCGTGCCCAGAATATAACGGGTATTTCTAGAGGTCAGACATGAAGTGCAGTGAGCTTGGCCTGTTCCAGAAGAAGAGGGCAATATGGGAGGGCTGGAGGAGAGTGACCAGGGGAGTGTGGTACAGGCAGGATTCAGACCACGTGGGGACATGACAGGCTGGGATAAGGAGCCTGGGCTTCCAGTCATCCCTTGGTAAGCATGGGGCACTGGTTCCAGGACTCCCCTCAGATGCCAACATCCATGGATGCTGACGCCTCTTTTATAAAATGACCCAGGACTGACATGAAATTACATGGATCCTCCCGTGCACTTTATTTTTTACATGCATACATGTTTTTGTTTTTTTTTTTTTTCAGTTATAGTCATTTTACAATTTTGTGTCGAATCCCATCGCAGAGCACAATCTTTCAGTTATACATGAAAATACGCATACATTCATTGTCACATACTCTTTCGCCGTGTCCTCCTGTGTACTTGAGGTCATCTCTAGAGGACGCGTGCTATGTAAGGCAACGTGAATGCTACGTAAGCAGTTGCCGGTGTGTGGCAAGTTCAAGTGTTGCTTTTAGAAACTTTCCGTTTTTTCCCGAATATTTTCAACCCACAGTTGGTTGAATCTGCCGGAGCGGGAGCCCCTAGATACGGAGAACCCTCAAGCCCTTCCCACCTCCTAAATCTCCACTGGAAGCGCTGCAGGGGACCAAAGAGTGGAGAAGAGCGCCCTCCAGCGACCGGAAACGCAGAGGAATTCCTTCAGCGTATGCAGCGCAGGAGAGAAGGTTTCGGGCCGACTAGCGCAAATGGAGGGCCCGCCTGGACAGGAAGGGGGAAGGACGGCAGTGGAAGCCAGCTCGCACCCTTCCTGGAGCTAGCTCGTAGCAGTGAGGGGCGCCGAGGGGCTGGGGACACGTCGCGTGGGGGGGGCAATCCTGGCCTCCAGCTGCACGGTCCACACAGCTGGCACCCAGTTTGCATGATCAAAAGAACAAGGAGTGGGTGGATAAGTGGGGAAGGGGCTGCCTCAGCACCGGGATCCTGACATGGGCCAGAGCGCCATGACCTCAGCCAATGCGGCTCCACTAGTAAGCCAGAATAAGGAAACTCTGAGGCAAGATATTACAGAATCCACCGCAGCCACACGGATAACTAGATCTCTAAGCTCACAAAATGGAACCATCGGAACCAGGCATTTTTCCTTTTCTCTTCTTTTAGACTTTGGATCAGGAAGCCACACAACTCTGACGGGAAGCATCTTTACTCCGGTCGAGAGATCACTTTTTGAGGAATAAGCATGGAGAAAAAGAGTGCGGGGATGGTTTAGTGGTTCAAAGCCGAAGCCCGTCTGAGAAACGATAAAAACATGCTTCAAATGAAGCTGACTTACGGCAAAAAGCAGGAGGAAGTTTAAGGTATTCTTTATTAATATCAATTCACCATGCAAGACTAGCCAGTCGTAAAAAGGCAGCACTTTCAATATAAAATTTTATTTTATTTTATTTTATTTTATTCATTTATTTTTTATTTGGTGATGGAAACAATGCCATATTCTCAAACAAGGCTTGGGGCCCTAGATACGGAGAGTTGAGTGTTGAGGCTGAGGGTTGTTGATGAGGAGAACATAAAGCTGCGTATAGACAGATAAGGGTTCCAAGCCCACCGCTTGAAAAAAACTAGCCAATCATGAGTCCCTTTTAATTGTGAAAGAAGTAAATGACTCAAAAATGGGGAAGACATGGGATTAAATAGTGGTAGTGAGCAATTAAATCCAAGAACTTTATACCTATATTTTCATTGTAAATGTAACAATCTTACAGCAACTGTCGAAATAGTAGTAACTGTTCCACGCGCACGTGCAGACACACACTCACACACACACACAAACACAATTTGGAACAGCAGAGAGGTAAAGTATGCTAAGTTTCTCATTATTGAGGACAAGAATCTAATCGATTATTTCATTCTTGGACTGTTATAGGAATACTGGCCCAATTACATGTAAACTTATGAACTTAGAAATGATTAATAAACATTTAGAGAGAATTTTCATTCAAAGACAATAGAGCTTCCAAACCATTCAAGGGAAAATTAACAAGAAAACAATGAATCAATCCAGCTAGGATGGAGTAACGGAGACCATACTTACCACCCTACAATAAACCCCAAAATGGATAAAATATATGAAGCAATGATTTTTAAGACACGTGAAAACGATCATCCACTTGGACCTTGTCCTGCCTCCCCCATACCAAGGCTGCTAGCCCTCCTACTGCCACTACCAAGGATGTCCACCAGGTGGCGCCGTTTCCTTCCTCTGCTCCTGCTGCAGAGCCAGTCGTGAGCGGTCCTGTTCCAGGTTTTGGCAAGCAGCTCCCAGAAGCGCTCTCGTGGGCCTTGGTCCCTTTTAGCCACCAGCAAAGGGATCGGGGATGAGCAGTGAGCCTCCTTTCTCATCGAAGATCTAGGAACCCAACTGATTTCTGAGCAGCCCTTTACCCTCGTCTGCTGTCTGGTACTCTCCACCCGACTTCCAGGGTCCGCGGCATGGGCAGGCAGCCTGCACGCTGGCCCCGGCCCATCAGAATCTGTTCCCCCGGCCGAGAGGCCCCGCGCGGTCGTGAGCAGGGCTCCAGGCCTCTGGAGCCCCGCCGCTTGGAACGCGTCCTGTCACTGGGCTCGCGAGCTCCATGCCCTTGGCTGTCACTTAACTTCTCTAAGCTACATTCCTCATCAGTAAAATGAAGGCATAATCAATACTGGGGGGAAAAAAATCAGAATCCGGGGGGACCAAATTTCTGCCGATTGAAGATGACTTTCATTTTGAATTATACAGTGAGGGACACCATACAAACGTTTACTACTTCAGACTTCTAAAGGACAGCTTCTACGATCCTTAAAACTAAAGCATGCACGTACAAACATACACACGCTCAGACACACTGACTCTGCTCCACGTACATCCCCACGCACACACACGTGGAGTCATGGGCCACACACACACCCATAACATACACACAACCACACACGTCCTCAGGCGCGCACACACACGCAAAGTCACTGTCACGTACCACACACGTCCCCAGGTGCAGGAGTGCGCACACGCACACACACGTCTCACACACCTTTGGCGGCATTCTAAATCCACTTACAGTCGAGGGTCTCAGGGTCCATTGTTTCATCCGCTCAGAAGCTCCTGACTTCGGAGCATGAAGCAGGAATGCCTCCTCTCTGCAGATGGTCTTTGCCTCTTGCAGTCTCAGCAGAGCCAACACAACTGCCCTAGACCTTTAAAAGTGAGGGCCAGAGCGTACCTGGGAGTTCCCATCCTACATATGTCAACATTTGAAGTGCGGTAGGTTCTAAAGCCCTGCCTTTACAAATACACATTCATTCTAAGGGGGAAGGCCAGGCTCCACTTTAGAATTCCCAGACTCATGGCAGTTGCCCTAAAGAAAGTGATAGTTTGGGGAGAGCAGATTCCCAATCTGACCACTAGCCTGATCCTTTTCTTCCCAAAGCTGGGTCCATCCTATGCCCCAAGGGGCCTTGGATGTTCACAGGATGACACTCAGACTTCCCATCCGGGCTCTGTATATACCCTCCATGCCAACAGCTTCCCGTTGGCCTCTGTGTGAGTCCTGGGAAGCTGAACTCCGGGGAGAGCCGCTGCAGAAACTAGAAGTGGGTCAAGGCTGCTGGGGCAGGGCATTCGGGGTCCTGTGTTTCCAGAGCACGGATTGGAATGAATGGGCGTGTCCCTATGGCCTTGCTGAAACCACCACGTTGAGGGTGTGGCCAGAGGGAGTGTCAGGGCCAGAAGGACCCTATGTAGTGCAGGACACAGGGCAGCGCGGGGGTGTGGAGGAGTCGGGGAGGGGTTAGGGGGGCCCCCTTGCCAGGATCTGAGGGCAGAAGCCCTAAGGAAGGGCCTGAGGAGGCTGGAAGGTATCCTCATTGCCATCAATTAAAAAACAAAAGCTTGCCGCAGGCCAGGGTGGGAAGGGATTTGTCAGAACAAGGGAAGGCACTCGCAGAGGTCTGGCCAGATAGGGCTGGGGGGCTTGCCAGCCTGATGAGGAACCAAGAGGCCATCAGCCTATAAACGCCGCCCTAATTCCTCCGGGTGACACTGAGATGCAGTGAGACACGGAAAGCATGATAAACACAGGCCAGACACTCAGCAGCCTCTTGCTTGGGTCACTGTCCGTCTGGCGCACCCTCTGGTAGGAGCCTTTAGCGCATCACCCAGGGCTGATTCGGCTCAGGATTCCAGCTGCTTTTCCACAGGTGGCATCACTTGCTGGTGACACGAAGCAGGCACGTTAGCCACCTCCCAAACACTGAGGCTCCTCCTGGGAGGAGCCTGCGGGCCCCCAGACCAGCCTCTGCCCCACGATGCTCCTCAGTGCCACTCCCGCTTTGCTGCCCCGGCCTCTAGCTCTGGCCACGACCTCGCTGGATTCTCGATAAATGTCACCCATGCACCATGCCTAAGCTTGGGGTCCACATGGGACCATGGCTCTTATCTTCTTCCCATCGATGGAATGTTCGGGCTTCATGTCATCGTGATGGCGGGAAGGCCAGCACCGCCCCCTTGAGGCCTCCCTGAAGACACATAGAAACATAGGACACAATGCAGCCCATCTCTTTTTGTTACAACACCTTTATTGTGGTACGATTTCTGTTCCGTAAATTAGACATATCTCACATGTAGTACTTGATGAATTTTCATAGATGTCTGCACCTAGAAAAGCATCACAACAAGCAAGATAGCTACCATTTCCATCACTCCCCAAGAGGGGCAATTTTCCAGTTCCCATATTTACCACTTCCCAACCCCTTCGTTCCCTGCTAACCATAAGTTGGTTTCTCTATGTCTGTGGTTTTGTTCCTCTATGGTCATTGAGCTCATTTCTGCCTTTTTTATTTTACATTCCACATGGAAGTGGTATCATATGGCATTTTTCTCTCTTCTGGCTTACTTCACTCAGAATGACTCTCTCTGTGTCCATCTATGTTGCAACAAAAGACATCGTTTCATCTTTTTCATGGCTGAGTAGTATTCCACGGCTTAAATAGACCACTACTTCTTTATCCAGTCCCCAGTAGGTGGACTTTTGGGTTGGTTCCACGTCCTGGCTATTATAAAGAGGGCTGCTGTGAGCATTGAGGTGAATGTGAGAGTTTGAATTAGAGTTTTGTCCTGACATATCCCCAGGCGTGGGAAGACTGGATCATAAGGTAAGTCTATTTGTAGTTTTCTAAGGACCCTGCATCCTGTCTTCTCTAGTGGCAATGTAGCCCGTCTTACTGAAGCAGAGCCGTGCCCAGAATATAACGGGTATTTCTAGAGGTCAGACATGAAGTGCAGTGAGCTTGGCCTGTTCCAGAAGAAGAGGGCAATATGGGAGGGCTGGAGGAGAGTGACCAGGGGAGTGTGGTACAGGCAGGATTCAGACCACGTGGGGACATGACAGGCTGGGATAAGGAGCCTGGGCTTCCAGTCATCCCTTGGTAAGCATGGGGCACTGGTTCCAGGACTCCCCTCAGATGCCAACATCCATGGATGCTGACGCCTCTTTTATAAAATGACCCAGGACTGACATGAAATTACATGGATCCTCCCGTGCACTTTATTTTTTACATGCATACATGTTTTTTTTTTTTTTGAGTTATAGTCATTTTACAATTTTGTGTCGAATCCCATCGCAGAGCACAATCTTTCAGTTATACATGAAAATACGCATACATTCATTGTCACATACTCTTTCGCCGTGTCCTCCTGTGTACTTGAGGTCATCTCTAGAGGACGCGTGCTATGTAAGGCAACGTGAATGCTATGTAAGCAGTTGCCGGTGTGTGGCAAGTTCAAGTGTTGCTTTTAGAAACTTTCCGTTTTTTCCCGAATATTTTCAACCCACAGTTGGTTGAATCTGCCGGAGCGGGAGCCCCTAGATACGGAGAACACTCAAGCCATTCCCACCTCCTAAATTTCCACTGGAAGCGCTGCAGGGGACCAAAGAGTGGAGAAGAGCGCCCTCCAGCGACCTTAAACGCAGAGGAATTCCTTCAGCGTATGCAGCGCAGGAGAGAAAGTTTCGGGCCGACTAGCGCAAATGGAGGGCCCGCCTGGACAGGAAGGGGGAAGGACGGCAGTGGAAGCCAGCTCGCACCCTTCCTGGAGCTAGCTCGTAGCAGTGAGGGGCGCCGAGGGACTGGGGACACGTCGCGTGGGGGGGCAATCCTGGCCGCCAGCTGCACGGTCCACACAGCTGGCACCCAGTTTGCATGATCAAAAGAACAAGGAGTGGGTGGATAAGTGGGGAAGGGGCTGCCTCAGCACCGGGATCCTGACATGGGCCAGAGCGCCATGACCTCAGCCAATGCGGCTCCACTAGTAAGCCAGAATAAGGAAAGTCTGAGGCAAGATATTACAGATTCCACCGCAGCCACACGGATAACTAGATCTCTAAGCTCACAAAATGGAACCATCGGAACCAGGCATTTTTCCTTTTCTCTTCTTTTAGACTTTGGATCAGGAAGCCACACAACTCTGACGGGAAGCATCTTTACTCCGGTCGAGAGATCACTTTTTGAGGAATAAGCATGGAGAAAAAGAGTGCGGGGATGGTTTAGTGGTTCAAAGCCGAAGCCCGTCTGAGAAACGATAAAAACATGCTTCAAATGAAGCTGACTTACGGCAAAAAGCAGGAGGAAGTTTAAGGTATTCTTTATTAATATCAATTCACCATTCAAGACTAGCCAGTCGTAAAAAGGCAGCACTTTCAATATAAAATTTTATTTTATTTTATTTTATTCATTTATTTTTTATTTGGTGATGGAAACAATGCCATATTCTCAAACAAGGCTTGGGGCCCTAGATACGGAGAGTTGAGTGTTGAGGCTGAGGGTTGTTGATGAGGAGAACATAAAGCTGCGTATAGACAGATAAGGGTTCCAAGCCCACCGCTTGAAAAAAACTAGCCAATCATGAGTCCCTTTGATTGTGAAAGAAGTAAATGACTCAAAAATGGGGAAGACATGGGATTAAATAGTGGTAGTGAGCAATTAAATCCAAGAACTTTATACCTATATTTTCATTGTAAATGTAACAATCTTACAGCAACTGTCGAAATAGTAGTAACTGTTCCACGCGCACGTGCAGACACACACTCACACACACACACAAACACAATTTGGAACAGCAGAGAGGTAAAGTATGCTAAATTTCTCATTATTGAGGACAAGAATCTAATCGATTATTTCATTCTTGGACTGTTATAGGAATACTGGCCCAATTACATGTAAACTTATGAACTTAGAAATGATTAATAAACATTTAGAGAGAATTTTCATTCAAAGACAATAGAGCTTCCAAACCATTCAAGGGAAAATTAACAAGAAAACAATGAATCAATCCAGCTAGGATGGAGTAACGGAGACCATACTTACCACCCTACAATAAACCCCAAAATGGATAAAATATATGAAGCAATGATTTTTAAGACACGTGAAAACGATCATCCACTTGGACCTTGTCCTGCCTCCCCCATACCAAGGCTGCTAGCCCTCCTACTGCCACTACCAAGGATGTCCACCAGGTGGCGCCGTTTCCTTCCTCTGCTCCTGCTGCAGAGCCAGTCGTGAGCGGTCCTGTTCCAGGTTTTGGCAAGCAGCTCCCAGAAGCGCTCTCGTGGGCCTTGGTCCCTTTTAGCCACCAGCAAAGGGATCGGGGATGAGCAGTGAGCCTCCTTTCTCATCGAAGATCTAGGAACCCAACTGATTTCTGAGCAGCCCTTTACCCTCGTCTGCTGTCTGGTACTCTCCACCCGACTTCCAGGGTCCGCGGCATGGGCAGCCTGCACGCTGGCCCCGGCCCTTCAGAATCTGTTCCCCGGCCGAGAGGCCCCGCGCGGTCGTGAGCAGGGCTCCAGGCCTCTGGAGCCCCGCCGCTTGGAACGCGTCCTGTCACTGGGCTTGCGAGCTCCATGCCCTTGGCTGTCACTTAACTTCTCTAAGCTACATTCCTCATCAGTAAAATGAAGACATAATCAATATTGGTGGGAAAAAAATCAGAATCCGGGGGGACCAAATTTCTGCCGATTGAAGATGACTATCATTTTGAATTATACAGTGAGGTACACCATAGAAAAGTTTACTACTTCAGACCTCTAAAGGGCAGCTTCTATGATTCTTAAAACTAAAGCATGCACGTACAAACATACACACGCTCAGACACACTGACTCTGCTCCACATACATCCCCACGCACACACACGTGGAGTCATGGGCCACACACACACCCATAACATACACACAACCACACACGTCCTCAGGCGCGCACACACACGCAAAGTCACTGTCACGTACCACACACGTCCCCAGGTGCAGGAGTGGGCACACGCACACACACGTCTCACACACCTTTGGCGTCATTCTAAATCAACTTACAGTCGAGGGTCTCAGGGTCCATTGTTTCATCCGCTCAGAAGCTCCTGACTTCGGAGCATGAAGCAGGAATGCCTCCTCTCTGCAGATGGTCTTTGCCTCTTGCAGTCTCAGCAGAGCCAACACAACTGCCCTACACCTTTAAAAGTGAGGGCCAGAGCGTACCTGGGAGTTCCCATCCTACATATGTCAACATTTGAAGTGCGGTAGGTTCTAAAGTCCTGCCTTTACAAATACACATTCATTCTAAGGGGGAAGGCCAGGCTCCACTTTAGAATTCCCAGACTCATGGCAGTTGCCGTAAAGAAAGTGATAGTTTGGGGAGAGCAGATTCCCAGTCTGACCACTAGCCTGATCCTTTTCTTCCCAAAGCTGGGTCCATCCCATGCCCCAAGGGGCCTTGGATGTTCACAGGATGACCCTCAGACATCCAATCCGGGCTCTGTATAACCCTCCATGCCAACAGCTTCCCGTTGGCCTCTGTGTGAGTCCTGGGAAGCTGAACTCCGGGGAGAGCCTGTACAGAAACTAGAAGTGGGTCAAGGCTGCTGGGGCAGGGCATTCGGTGTCCTGTGTTTCCAGAGCACGGATTGGAATGAATGGGCGTGTCCCTATGGCCTTGCTGAAACCACCACGTTGAGGGTGTGGCCAGAGGGAGAGTCAGGGCCAGAAGGACCCTATGTAGTGCAGGACACAGGGCAGCATGGGGGTGTGGAGGAGTCGGGGAGGGGATAGGGGGGCCCCCTTGCCAGGATCTGAGGGCAGAATCCCTAAGGAAGGGCCTGAGGAGGCTGGAAGGTATCCTCATTGCCATCAATTAAAAAACAAAAGCTTGCCGCAGGCCAGGGTGGGAAGGGATTTGTCAGAACAAGGGAAGGCACTCGCAGAGGTCTGGCCAGATAGGGCTGGGGGGCTTGCCAGCCTGATGAGGAACCAAGAGGCCATCAGCCTATAAACGCCGCCCTAATTCCTCCGGGTGACACTGAGATGCAGTGAGACACGGAAAGCATGATAAACACAGGCCAGACACTCAGCAGCCTCTTGCTTGGGTCACTGTCCGTCTGGCGCACCCTCTGGTAGGAGCCTTTAGCGCATCACCCAGGGCTGATCCGGCTCAGGATTCCAGCTGCTTTTCCACAGGTGGCATCACTTGCTGGTGACACGAAGCAGGCACGTTAGCCACCTCCCAAACACTGAGGCTCCTCCTGGGAGGAGCCTGCGGGCCCCCAGACCAGCCTCTGCCCCACGATGCTCCTCAGTGCCACTCCCGCTTTGCTGCCCCGGCCTCTAGCTCTGGCCACGACCTCGCTGGATGCTCGATAAATGTCACCCATGCACCATGCCTAAGCTTGGGGTCCACATGGGACCATGGCTCTTATCTTCTTCCCATCGATGGAATGTTCGGGCTTCATGTCATCGTGATGGCGGGAAGGCCAGCACCGCCCCCTTGAGGCCTCCCTGAAGACACATAGAAACATAGGACACAATGCAGCCCATCTCTTTTTGTTACAACACCTTTATTGTGGTACGATTTCTGTTCCGTAAATTAGACATATCTCACATGTAGTACTTGATGAATTTTCATAGATGTCTGCACCTAGAAAAGCATCACAACAAGCAAGATAGCTACCATTTCCATCACTCCCCAAGAGGGGCAATTTTCCAGTTCCCATATTTACCACTTCCCAACCCCTTCGTTCCCTGCTAACCATAAGTTGGTTTCTCTATGTCTGTGGTTTTGTTCCTCTATGGTCATTGAGCTCATTTCTGCCTTTTTTATTTTACATTCCACATGGAAGTGGTATCATATGGCATTTTTCTCTCTTCTGGCTTACTTCACTCAGAATGACTCTCTCTGTGTCCATCTATGTTGCAACAAAAGACATCGTTTCATCTTTTTCATGGCTGAGTAGTATTCCACGGCTTAAATAGACCACTACTTCTTTATCCAGTCCCCAGTAGGTGGACTTTTGGGTTGGTTCCACGTCCTGGCTATTATAAAGAGGGCTGCTGTGAGCATTGAGGTGAATGTGAGAGTTTGAATTAGAGTTTTGTCCTGACATATCCCCAGGCGTGGGAAGACTGGATCATAAGGTAAGTCTATTTGTAGTTTTCTAAGGACCCTGCATCCTGTCTTCTCTAGTGGCAATGTAGCCCGTCTTACTGAAGCAGAGCCGTGCCCAGAATATAACGGGTATTTCTAGAGGTCAGACATGAAGTGCAGTGAGCTTGGCCTGTTCCAGAAGAAGAGGGCAATATGGGAGGGCTGGAGGAGAGTGACCAGGGGAGTGTGGTACAGGCAGGATTCAGACCACGTGGGGACATGACAGGCTGGGATAAGGAGCCTGGGCTTCCAGTCATCCCTTGGTAAGCATGGGGCACTGGTTCCAGGACTCCCCTCAGATGCCAACATCCATGGATGCTGACGCCTCTTTTATAAAATGACCCAGGACTGACATGAAATTACATGGATCCTCCCGTGCACTTTATTTTTTACATGCATACATGTTTTTTTTTTTTTGAGTTATAGTCATTTTACAATTTTGTGTCGAATCCCATCGCAGAGCACAATCTTTCAGTTATACATGAAAATACGCATACATTCATTGTCACATACTCTTTCGCCGTGTCCTCCTGTGTACTTGAGGTCATCTCTAGAGGACGCGTGCTATGTAAGGCAACGTGAATGCTATGTAAGCAGTTGCCGGTGTGTGGCAAGTTCAAGTGTTGCTTTTAGAAACTTTCCGTTTTTTCCCGAATATTTTCAACCCACAGTTGGTTGAATCTGCCGGAGCGGGAGCCCCTAGATACGGAGAACACTCAAGCCATTCCCACCTCCTAAATTTCCACTGGAAGCGCTGCAGGGGACCAAAGAGTGGAGAAGAGCGCCCTCCAGCGACCTTAAACGCAGAGGAATTCCTTCAGCGTATGCAGCGCAGGAGAGAAAGTTTCGGGCCGACTAGCGCAAATGGAGGGCCCGCCTGGACAGGAAGGGGGAAGGACGGCAGTGGAAGCCAGCTCGCACCCTTCCTGGAGCTAGCTCGTAGCAGTGAGGGGCGCCGAGGGACTGGGGACACGTCGCGTGGGGGGGCAATCCTGGCCGCCAGCTGCACGGTCCACACAGCTGGCACCCAGTTTGCATGATCAAAAGAACAAGGAGTGGGTGGATAAGTGGGGAAGGGGCTGCCTCAGCACCGGGATCCTGACATGGGCCAGAGCGCCATGACCTCAGCCAATGCGGCTCCACTAGTAAGCCAGAATAAGGAAAGTCTGAGGCAAGATATTACAGATTCCACCGCAGCCACACGGATAACTAGATCTCTAAGCTCACAAAATGGAACCATCGGAACCAGGCATTTTTCCTTTTCTCTTCTTTTAGACTTTGGATCAGGAAGCCACACAACTCTGACGGGAAGCATCTTTACTCCGGTCGAGAGATCACTTTTTGAGGAATAAGCATGGAGAAAAAGAGTGCGGGGATGGTTTAGTGGTTCAAAGCCGAAGCCCGTCTGAGAAACGATAAAAACATGCTTCAAATGAAGCTGACTTACGGCAAAAAGCAGGAGGAAGTTTAAGGTATTCTTTATTAATATCAATTCACCATTCAAGACTAGCCAGTCGTAAAAAGGCAGCACTTTCAATATAAAATTTTATTTTATTTTATTTTATTCATTTATTTTTTATTTGGTGATGGAAACAATGCCATATTCTCAAACAAGGCTTGGGGCCCTAGATACGGAGAGTTGAGTGTTGAGGCTGAGGGTTGTTGATGAGGAGAACATAAAGCTGCGTATAGACAGATAAGGGTTCCAAGCCCACCGCTTGAAAAAAACTAGCCAATCATGAGTCCCTTTGATTGTGAAAGAAGTAAATGACTCAAAAATGGGGAAGACATGGGATTAAATAGTGGTAGTGAGCAATTAAATCCAAGAACTTTATACCTATATTTTCATTGTAAATGTAACAATCTTACAGCAACTGTCGAAATAGTAGTAACTGTTCCACGCGCACGTGCAGACACACACTCACACACACACACAAACACAATTTGGAACAGCAGAGAGGTAAAGTATGCTAAATTTCTCATTATTGAGGACAAGAATCTAATCGATTATTTCATTCTTGGACTGTTATAGGAATACTGGCCCAATTACATGTAAACTTATGAACTTAGAAATGATTAATAAACATTTAGAGAGAATTTTCATTCAAAGACAATAGAGCTTCCAAACCATTCAAGGGAAAATTAACAAGAAAACAATGAATCAATCCAGCTAGGATGGAGTAACGGAGACCATACTTACCACCCTACAATAAACCCCAAAATGGATAAAATATATGAAGCAATGATTTTTAAGACACGTGAAAACGATCATCCACTTGGACCTTGTCCTGCCTCCCCCATACCAAGGCTGCTAGCCCTCCTACTGCCACTACCAAGGATGTCCACCAGGTGGCGCCGTTTCCTTCCTCTGCTCCTGCTGCAGAGCCAGTCGTGAGCGGTCCTGTTCCAGGTTTTGGCAAGCAGCTCCCAGAAGCGCTCTCGTGGGCCTTGGTCCCTTTTAGCCACCAGCAAAGGGATCGGGGATGAGCAGTGAGCCTCCTTTCTCATCGAAGATCTAGGAACCCAACTGATTTCTGAGCAGCCCTTTACCCTCGTCTGCTGTCTGGTACTCTCCACCCGACTTCCAGGGTCCGCGGCATGGGCAGCCTGCACGCTGGCCCCGGCCCTTCAGAATCTGTTCCCCGGCCGAGAGGCCCCGCGCGGTCGTGAGCAGGGCTCCAGGCCTCTGGAGCCCCGCCGCTTGGAACGCGTCCTGTCACTGGGCTTGCGAGCTCCATGCCCTTGGCTGTCACTTAACTTCTCTAAGCTACATTCCTCATCAGTAAAATGAAGACATAATCAATATTGGTGGGAAAAAAATCAGAATCCGGGGGGACCAAATTTCTGCCGATTGAAGATGACTATCATTTTGAATTATACAGTGAGGTACACCATAGAAAAGTTTACTACTTCAGACCTCTAAAGGGCAGCTTCTACGATTCTTAAAACTAAAGCATGCACGTACAAACATACACACGCTCAGACACACTGACTCTGCTCCACATACATCCCCACGCACACACACGTGGAGTCATGGGCCACACACACACCCATAACATACACACAACCACACACGTCCTCAGGCGCGCACACACACGCAAAGTCACTGTCACGTACCACACACGTCCCCAGGTGCAGGAGTGGGCACACGCACACACACGTCTCACACACCTTTGGCGTCATTCTAAATCAACTTACAGTCGAGGGTCTCAGGGTCCATTGTTTCATCCGCTCAGAAGCTCCTGACTTCGGAGCATGAAGCAGGAATGCCTCCTCTCTGCAGATGGTCTTTGCCTCTTGCAGTCTCAGCAGAGCCAACACAACTGCCCTAGACCTTTAAAAGTGAGGGCCAGAGCGTACCTGGGAGTTCACATCCTACATATGTCAACATTTGAAGTGCGGTAGGTTCTAAAGTCCTGCCTTTACAAATACACATTCATTCTAAGGGGAAAGGCCAGGCTCCACTTTAGAATTCCCAGACTCATGGCAGTTGCCGTAAAGAAAGTGATAGTTTGGGGAGAGCAGATTCCCAGTCTGACCACTAGCCTGATCCTTTTCTTCCCAAAGCTGGGTCCATCCCATGCCCCAAGGGGCCTTGGATGTTCACAGGATGACCCTCAGACATCCAATCCGGGCTCTGTATAACCCTCCATGCCAACAGCTTCCCGTTGGCCTCTGTGTGAGTCCTGGGAAGCTGAACTCCGGGGAGAGCCTGTACAGAAACTAGAAGTGGGTCAAGGCTGCTGGGGCAGGGCATTCGGTGTCCTGTGTTTCCAGAGCACGGATTGGAATGAATGGGCGTGTCCCTATGGCCTTGCTGAAACCACCACGTTGAGGGTGTGGCCAGAGGGAGAGTCAGGGCCAGAAGGACCCTATGTAGTGCAGGACACAGGGCAGCATGGGGGTGTGGAGGAGTCGGGGAGGGGATAGGGGGGCCCCCTTGCCAGGATCTGAGGGCAGAATCCCTAAGGAAGGGCCTGAGGAGGCTGGAAGGTATCCTCATTGCCATCAATTAAAAAACAAAAGCTCGCCACAGGCGAGGGTGGGAAGGGATTTGTCAGAACAAGGGAAGGCACTCGCAGAGGTCTGGCCAGATAGGGCTGGGGGGCTTGCCAGCCTGATGAGGAACCAAGAGGCCATCAGCCTATAATTGCGGCCCTAATTCCTCCGGGTGACACTGAGATGCAGTGAGACACGGAAAGCATGATAAACACAGGCCAGACACTCAGCAGCCTCTTGCTTGGGTCACTGTCCGTCTGGCGCACCCTCTGGTAGGAGCCTTTAGCGCATCACCCAGGGCTGATCCGGCTCAGGATTCCAGCTGCTTTTCCACAGGTGGCATCACTTGCTGGTGACACGAAGCAGGCACGTTAGCCACCTCCCAAACACTGAGGCTCCTCCTGGGAGGAGCCTGCGGGCCCCCAGACCAGCCTCTGCCCCACGATGCTCCTCAGTGCCACTCCCGCTTTGCTGCCCCGGCCTCTAGCTCTGGCCACGACCTCGCTGGATTCTCGATAAATGTCACCCATGCACCATGCCTAAGCTTGGGGTCCACATGGGACCATGGCTCTTATCTTCTTCCCATCGATGGAATGTTCGGGCTTCATGTCATCGTGATGGCGGGAAGGCCAGCACCGCCCCCTTGAGGCCTCCCTGAAGAAACATAGAAACATAGGACACAATGCAGCCCATCTCTTTTTGTTACAACACCTTTATTGTGGTACGATTTCTGTTCCGTAAATTAGACATATCTCACATGTAGTACTTGATGAATTTTCATAGATGTCTGCACCTAGAAAAGCATCACAACAAGCAAGATAGCTACCATTTCCATCACTCCCCAAGAGGGGCAATTTTCCAGTTCCCATATTTACCACTTCCCAACCCCTTCGTTCCCTGCTAACCATAAGTTGGTTTCTCTATGTCTGTGGTTTTGTTCCTCTATGGTCATTGAGCTCATTTCTGCCTTTTTTATTTTACATTCCACATGGAAGTGGTATCATATGGCATTTTTCTCTCTTCTGGCTTACTTCACTCAGAATGACTCTCTCTGTGTCCATCTATGTTGCAACAAAAGACATCGTTTCATCTTTTTCATGGCTGAGTAGTATTCCACGGCTTAAATAGACCACTACTTCTTTATCCAGTCCCCAGTAGGTGGACTTTTGGGTTGGTTCCACGTCCTGGCTATTATAAAGAGGGCTGCTGTGAGCATTGAGGTGAATGTGAGAGTTTGAATTAGAGTTTTGTCCTGACATATCCCCAGGCGTGGGAAGACTGGATCATAAGGTAAGTCTATTTGTAGTTTTCTAAGGACCCTGCATCCTGTCTTCTCTAGTGGCAATGTAGCCCGTCTTACTGAAGCAGAGCCGTGCCCAGAATATAACGGGTATTTCTAGAGGTCAGACATGAAGTGCAGTGAGCTTGGCCTGTTCCAGAAGAAGAGGGCAATATGGGAGGGCTGGAGGAGAGTGACCAGGGGAGTGTGGTACAGGCAGGATTCAGACCACGTGGGGACATGACAGGCTGGGATAAGGAGCCTGGGCTTCCAGTCATCCCTTGGTAAGCATGGGGCACTGGTTCCAGGACTCCCCTCAGATGCCAACATCCATGGATGCTGACGCCTCTTTTATAAAATGACCCAGGACTGACATGAAATTACATGGATCCTCCCGTGCACTTTATTTTTTACATGCATACATGTTTTTTTTTTTTTGAGTTATAGTCATTTTACAATTTTGTGTCGAATCCCATCGCAGAGCACAATCTTTCAGTTATACATGAAAATACGCATACATTCATTGTCACATACTCTTTCGCCGTGTCCTCCTGTGTACTTGAGGTCATCTCTAGAGGACGCGTGCTATGTAAGGCAACGTGAATGCTATGTAAGCAGTTGCCGGTGTGTGGCAAGTTCAAGTGTTGCTTTTAGAAACTTTCCGTTTTTTCCCGAATATTTTCAACCCACAGTTGGTTGAATCTGCCGGAGCGGGAGCCCCTAGATACGGAGAACACTCAAGCCATTCCCACCTCCTAAATTTCCACTGGAAGCGCTGCAGGGGACCAAAGAGTGGAGAAGAGCGCCCTCCAGCGACCTTAAACGCAGAGGAATTCCTTCAGCGTATGCAGCGCAGGAGAGAAAGTTTCGGGCCGACTAGCGCAAATGGAGGGCCCGCCTGGACAGGAAGGGGGAAGGACGGCAGTGGAAGCCAGCTCGCACCCTTCCTGGAGCTAGCTCGTAGCAGTGAGGGGCGCCGAGGGACTGGGGACACGTCGCGTGGGGGGGCAATCCTGGCCGCCAGCTGCACGGTCCACACAGCTGGCACCCAGTTTGCATGATCAAAAGAACAAGGAGTGGGTGGATAAGTGGGGAAGGGGCTGCCTCAGCACCGGGATCCTGACATGGGCCAGAGCGCCATGACCTCAGCCAATGCGGCTCCACTAGTAAGCCAGAATAAGGAAAGTCTGAGGCAAGATATTACAGATTCCACCGCAGCCACACGGATAACTAGATCTCTAAGCTCACAAAATGGAACCATCGGAACCAGGCATTTTTCCTTTTCTCTTCTTTTAGACTTTGGATCAGGAAGCCACACAACTCTGACGGGAAGCATCTTTACTCCGGTCGAGAGATCACTTTTTGAGGAATAAGCATGGAGAAAAAGAGTGCGGGGATGGTTTAGTGGTTCAAAGCCGAAGCCCGTCTGAGAAACGATAAAAACATGCTTCAAATGAAGCTGACTTACGGCAAAAAGCAGGAGGAAGTTTAAGGTATTCTTTATTAATATCAATTCACCATTCAAGACTAGCCAGTCGTAAAAAGGCAGCACTTTCAATATAAAATTTTATTTTATTTTATTTTATTCATTTATTTTTTATTTGGTGATGGAAACAATGCCATATTCTCAAACAAGGCTTGGGGCCCTAGATACGGAGAGTTGAGTGTTGAGGCTGAGGGTTGTTGATGAGGAGAACATAAAGCTGCGTATAGACAGATAAGGGTTCCAAGCCCACCGCTTGAAAAAAACTAGCCAATCATGAGTCCCTTTGATTGTGAAAGAAGTAAATGACTCAAAAATGGGGAAGACATGGGATTAAATAGTGGTAGTGAGCAATTAAATCCAAGAACTTTATACCTATATTTTCATTGTAAATGTAACAATCTTACAGCAACTGTCGAAATAGTAGTAACTGTTCCACGCGCACGTGCAGACACACACTCACACACACACACAAACACAATTTGGAACAGCAGAGAGGTAAAGTATGCTAAATTTCTCATTATTGAGGACAAGAATCTAATCGATTATTTCATTCTTGGACTGTTATAGGAATACTGGCCCAATTACATGTAAACTTATGAACTTAGAAATGATTAATAAACATTTAGAGAGAATTTTCATTCAAAGACAATAGAGCTTCCAAACCATTCAAGGGAAAATTAACAAGAAAACAATGAATCAATCCAGCTAGGATGGAGTAACGGAGACCATACTTACCACCCTACAATAAACCCCAAAATGGATAAAATATATGAAGCAATGATTTTTAAGACACGTGAAAACGATCATCCACTTGGACCTTGTCCTGCCTCCCCCATACCAAGGCTGCTAGCCCTCCTACTGCCACTACCAAGGATGTCCACCAGGTGGCGCCGTTTCCTTCCTCTGCTCCTGCTGCAGAGCCAGTCGTGAGCGGTCCTGTTCCAGGTTTTGGCAAGCAGCTCCCAGAAGCGCTCTCGTGGGCCTTGGTCCCTTTTAGCCACCAGCAAAGGGATCGGGGATGAGCAGTGAGCCTCCTTTCTCATCGAAGATCTAGGAACCCAACTGATTTCTGAGCAGCCCTTTACCCTCGTCTGCTGTCTGGTACTCTCCACCCGACTTCCAGGGTCCGCGGCATGGGCAGGCAGCCTGCACGCTGGCCCCGGCCCATCAGAATCTGTTCCCCCGGCCGAGAGGCCCCGCGCGGTCGTGAGCAGGGCTCCAGGCCTCTGGAGCCCCGCCGCTTGGAACGCGTCCTGTCACTGGGCTCGCGAGCTCCATGCCCTTGGCTGTCACTTAACTTCTCTAAGCTACATTCCTCATCAGTAAAATGAAGGCATAATCAATACTGGGGGGAAAAAAATCAGAATCCGGGGGGACCAAATTTCTGCCGATTGAAGATGACTTTCATTTTGAATTATACAGTGAGGGACACCATACAAACGTTTACTACTTCAGACTTCTAAAGGACAGCTTCTACGATCCTTAAAACTAAAGCATGCACGTACAAACATACACACGCTCAGACACACTGACTCTGCTCCACGTACATCCCCACGCACACACACGTGGAGTCATGGGCCACACACACACCCATAACATACACACAACCACACACGTCCTCAGGCGCGCACACACACGCAAAGTCACTGTCACGTACCACACACGTCCCCAGGTGCAGGAGTGCGCACACGCACACACACGTCTCACACACCTTTGGCGGCATTCTAAATCCACTTACAGTCGAGGGTCTCAGGGTCCATTGTTTCATCCGCTCAGAAGCTCCTGACTTCGGAGCATGAAGCAGGAATGCCTCCTCTCTGCAGATGGTCTTTGCCTCTTGCAGTCTCAGCAGAGCCAACACAACTGCCCTAGACCTTTAAAAGTGAGGGCCAGAGCGTACCTGGGAGTTCCCATCCTACATATGTCAACATTTGAAGTGCGGTAGGTTCTAAAGCCCTGCCTTTACAAATACACATTCATTCTAAGGGGGAAGGCCAGGCTCCACTTTAGAATTCCCAGACTCATGGCAGTTGCCCTAAAGAAAGTGATAGTTTGGGGAGAGCAGATTCCCAATCTGACCACTAGCCTGATCCTTTTCTTCCCAAAGCTGGGTCCATCCTATGCCCCAAGGGGCCTTGGATGTTCACAGGATGACACTCAGACTTCCCATCCGGGCTCTGTATATACCCTCCATGCCAACAGCTTCCCGTTGGCCTCTGTGTGAGTCCTGGGAAGCTGAACTCCGGGGAGAGCCGCTGCAGAAACTAGAAGTGGGTCAAGGCTGCTGGGGCAGGGCATTCGGGGTCCTGTGTTTCCAGAGCACGGATTGGAATGAATGGGCGTGTCCCTATGGCCTTGCTGAAACCACCACGTTGAGGGTGTGGCCAGAGGGAGTGTCAGGGCCAGAAGGACCCTATGTAGTGCAGGACACAGGGCAGCGCGGGGGTGTGGAGGAGTCGGGGAGGGGTTAGGGGGGCCCCCTTGCCAGGATCTGAGGGCAGAAGCCCTAAGGAAGGGCCTGAGGAGGCTGGAAGGTATCCTCATTGCCATCAATTAAAAAACAAAAGCTCGCCGCAGGCGAGGGTGGGAAGGGTTTTGTTAGAACAAGGGAAGGCACTCGCAGAGGTCTGGCCAGATAGGGCTGGGGGGCTTGCCAGCCTGATGAGGAACCAAGAGGCCATCAGCCTATAAACGCCGCCCTAATTCCTCCGGGTGACTCTGAGATGCAGTGAGACACGGAAAGCATGATAAACACAGGCCGGACACTCAGCAGCCTCTTGCTTGGGTCACTGTCCGTCTGGCTCCCCCTCTGTAGGAGCCTTTAGCGCATCACCCAGGGCTGACCCGGCTCAGGAGTCCAGCTGATTTCCCACAGGTGGCATCACTTGCTGGTGACACGAAGCAGGCACGTTAGCCACCTCCCAAACACTGAGGCTCCTCCTGGGAGGAGCCTGCGGGCCCCCAGACCAGCCTCTGCCCCACGATGCTCCTCAGTGCCACTCCCGCTTTGCTGCCCCGGCCTCTAGCTCTGGCCACGACCTCGCTGGATTCTCGATAAATGTCACCCATGCACCATGCCTAAGCTTGGGGTCCACATGGGACCATGGCTCTTATCTTCTTCCCATCGATGGAATGTTCGGGCTTCATGTCATCGTGATGGCGGGAAGGCCAGCACCGCCCCCTTGAGGCCTCCCTGAAGACACATAGAAACATAGGACACAATGCAGCCCATCTCTTTTTGTTACAACACCTTTATTGTGGTACGATTTCTGTTCCGTAAATTAGACATATCTCACATGTAGTATTTGATGAATTTTCATAGATGTCTGCACCTAGAAAAGCATCACAACAAGCAAGATAGCTACCATTTCCATCACTCCCCAAGAGGGGCAATTTTCCAGTTCCCATATTTACCACTTCCCAACCCCTTCGTTCCCTGCTAACCATAAGTTGGTTTCTCTATGTCTGTGGTTTTGTTCCTCTATGGTCATTGAGCTCATTTCTGCCTTTTTTTTTTTTACATTCCACATGGAAGTGGTATCATATGGCATTTTTCTCTCTTCTGGCTTACTTCACTCAGAATGACTCTCTCTGTGTCCATCTATGTTGCAACAAAAGACATCGTTTCATCTTTTTCATGGCTGAGTACTATTCCACGGCTTAAATAGACCACTACTTCTTTATCCAGTCCCCAGTAGGTGGACTTTTGGGTTGGTTCCACGTCCTGGCTATTATAAAGAGGGCTGCTGTGAGCATTGAGGTGAATGTGAGAGTTTGAATTAGAGTTTTCTCCTGACATATCCCCAGGCGTGGGAAGACTGGATCATAAGGTAAGTCTATTTGTAGCTTTCTAAGGACCCTGCATCCTGTCTTCTCTAGTGGCAATGCAGCCCGTCTTACTGAAGCAGAGCCGTACCCAGAATATAACGGGTATTTCTAGAGGTCAGACATGAAGTGCAGTGAGCTTGGCCTGTTCCAGAAGAAGAGGGCAATATGGGAGGGCTGGAGGAGAGTGACCAGGGGAGTGTGGTACAGGCAGGATTCAGACCACGTGGGGACATGACAGGCTGGGATAAGGAGCCTGGGCTTCCAGTCATCCCTTGGTAAGCATGGGGCACTGGTTCCAGGACTCCCCTCAGATGCCAACATCCATGGATGCTGACGCCTCTTTTATAAAATGACCCAGGACTGACATGAAATTACATGGATCCTCCCGTGCACTTTATTTTTTACATGCATACATGTTTTTTGTTTTTTTTTTGAGTTATAGTCATTTTACAATTTTGTGTCGAATCCCATCGCAGAGCACAATCTTTCAGTTATACATGAAAATACGCATACATTCATTGTCACATACTCTTTCGCCGTGTCCTCCTGTGTACTTGAGGTCATCTCTAGAGGACGCGTGCTATGTAAGGCAACGTGAATGCTACGTAAGCAGTTGCCGGTGTGTGGCAAGTTCAAGTGTTGCTTTTAGAAACTTTCCGTTTTTTCCCGAATATTTTCAACCCACAGTTGGTTGAATCTGCCGGAGCGGGAGCCCCTAGATACGGAGAACCCTCAAGCCCTTCCCACCTCCTAAATTTCCACTGGAAGCGCTGCAGGGGACCAAAGAGTGGAGAAGAGCGCCCTCCAGCGACCAGAAACGCAGAGGAATTCCTTCAGCGTATGCAGCGCTGGAGAGAAGGTTTCAGGCCGACTAGCGCAAATGGAGGGCCCGCCTGGACAGGAAGGGGGAAGGACGGCAGTGGAAGCCAGCTCGCACCCTTCCTGGAGCTAGCTGGTAGCAGTGAGGGACGCCGAGGGACTGGGGACACGTCACGTGGGGGGGCAATCCTGCCCGCCAGCTGCACGGTCCACACAGCTGGCACCCAGTTTGCATGATCAAAAGAACAAGGAGTGGGTGGATATGTGGGGAAGGGGCTGCCTCAGCACCGGGATCCTGACATGGGCCAGAGCGCCATGACCTCAGCCAATGCGGCTCCACTAGTAAGCCAGAATAAGGAAACTCTGAGGCAAGATATTACAGATTCCACCGCAGCCACACGGATAACTAGATCTCTAAGCTCACAAAATGGAACCATCGGAACCAGGCATTTTTCCTTTTCTCTTTTTTAGACTTTGGATCAGGAAGCCACACAACTCTGACGGGAAGCATCTTTACTCCGGTCGAGAGATCACTTTTTGAGGAATAAGCATGGAGAAAAAGAGTGCGGTGATGCTTTAGTGGTTCAAAGCCGAAGCCCGTCTGAGAAACGATAGAAACATGCTTCAAATGAAGCCGACTTATGGCAAAAAGCAGGAGGAAGTTTAAGGTATTATTTATTAGTATCAATTCACCATTCAAGACTAGCCAGTCGTATAAAGGCAGCACTTAAAATATAAAATTATATTTTATTTTTTATTTTATTTTATTTTTTTGTGATGGAAACAATGCCATATTCTCAAACAAGGCTTGGGGACCTAGGTACGGAGAGTTGAGTGTTGAGGCTGAGGGTTGTTGATGTGGAGAACATAAAGCTGCGTATAGACAGATAAGGGTTCCAAGCCCACCGCTTGAAAACAACTAGCCAATCATGAGTCCCTTTGATTGAGAAAGAAGTAAATGACTCAAAAATGGGGAAGACATGGGATTAAATAGTGGTAGTGAGCAATTAAATCCAAGAACTTTATACCTATATTTTCATTGTAAATATAACAATCTTACAGCAACTGTCGAAATAGTAGTAACTGTTCCACGCGCACGTGCAGACACACACTCACACACACACACAAACCCAATTTGGAACAGCAGAGAGGTAAAGTATGCTAAATTTCTCATTATTGAGGACAAGAATCTAATCGATTATTTCATTCTTGAGACTGTTATAGGAATACTGGCCCAATTACATGTAAACTTATGAACTTAGAAATGATTAATAAACATTTAGAGAGAATTTTCATTCAAAGACAATAGAGCTTCCAAATCATTCAAGGGAAAATTAACAAGAAAACAATGAATCAATCCAGCTAGGATGGAGTAACGGAGACCATACTTACCACCCTACAATAAACCCCAAAATGGATAAAATATATGAAGCAATGATTTTTAAGACACGTGAAAACGATCATCCACTTGGACTTTGTCCTGCCTCCCACATACCGAGGCTGCTAGCCCTCCTACTGCCGCTACCAAGGATGTCCACCAGGTGGCGCCGTTTCCTTCCTCTGCTCCTGCTGCAGAGCCAGTCGTGAGCGGTCCTGTTCCAGGTTTTGGCAAGCAGCTCCCAGAAGCGCTCTCGTGGGCCTTGGTCCCTTTTAGCCACCAGCAAAGGGATCGGGGATGAGCAGTGAGCCTCCTTTCTCATCGAAGATCTAGGAACCCAACTGATTTCTGAGCAGCCCTTTACCCTCGTCTGCTGTCTGGTACTCTCCACCCGACTTCCAGGGTCCGCGGCATGGGCAGCCTGCACGCTGGCCCCGGCCCTTCAGAATCTGTTCCCCGGCCGAGAGGCCCCGCGCGGTCGTGAGCAGGGCTCCAGGCCTCTGGAGCCCCGCCGCTTGGAACGCGTCCTGTCACTGGGCTTGCGAGCTCCATGCCCTTGGCTGTCACTTAACTTCTCTAAGCTACATTCCTCATCAGTAAAATGAAGACATAATCAATATTGGTGGGAAAAAAATCAGAATCCGGGGGGACCAAATTTCTGCCGATTGAAGATGACTTTCATTTTGAATTATACAGTGAGGTACACCATAGAAAAGTTTACTACTTCAGACCTCTAAAGGGCAGCTTCTACGATTCTTAAAACTAAAGCATGCACGTACAAACATACACACGCTCAGACACACTGACTCTGCTCCACATACATCCCCACGCACACACACGTGGAGTCATGGGCCACACACACACCCATAACATACACACAACCACACACGTCCTCAGGCGCGCACACACACGCAAAGTCACTGTCACGTACCACACACGTCCCCAGGTGCAGGAGTGGGCACACGCACACACACGTCTCACACACCTTTGGCGTCATTCTAAATCAACTTACAGTCGAGGGTCTCAGGGTCCATTGTTTCATCCGCTCAGAAGCTCCTGACTTCGGAGCATGAAGCAGGAATGCCTCCTCTCTGCAGATGGTCTTTGCCTCTTGCAGTCTCAGCAGAGCCAACACAACTGCCCTAGACCTTTAAAAGTGAGGGCCAGAGCGTACCTGGGAGTTCCCATCCTACATATGTCAACATTTGAAGTGCGGTAGGTTCTAAAGTCCTGCCTTTACAAATACACATTCATTCTAAGGGGGAAGGCCAGGCTCCACTTTAGAATTCCCAGACTCATGGCAGTTGCCGTAAAGAAAGTGATAGTTTGGGGAGAGCAGATTCCCAGTCTGACCACTAGCCTGATCCTTTTCTTCCCAAAGCTGGGTCCATCCCATGCCCCAAGGGGCCTTGGATGTTCACAGGATGACCCTCAGACATCCAATCCGGGCTCTGTATAACCCTCCATGCCAACAGCTTCCCGTTGGCCTCTGTGTGAGTCCTGGGAAGCTGAACTCCGGGGAGAGCCTGTACAGAAACTAGAAGTGGGTCAAGGCTGCTGGGGCAGGGCATTCGGGGTCCTGTGTTTCCAGAGCACGGATTGGAATGAATGGGCGTGTCCCTATGGCCTTGCTGAAACCACCACGTTGAGGGTGTGGCCAGAGGGAGAGTCAGGGCCAGAAGGACCCTATGTAGTGCAGGACACAGGGCAGCATGGGGGTGTGGAGGAGTCGGGGAGGGGATAGGGGGGCCCCCTTGCCAGGATCTGAGGGCAGAATCCCTAAGGAAGGGCCTGAGGAGGCTGGAAGGTATCCTCATTGCCATCAATTAAAAAACAAAAGCTCGCCGCAGGCGAGGGTGGGAAGGGATTTGTCAGAACAAGGGAAGGCACTCGCAGAGGTCTGGCCAGATAGGGCTGGGGGGCTTGCCAGCCTGATGAGGAACCAAGAGGCCATCAGCCTATAATTGCGGCCCTAATTCCTCCGGGTGACACTGAGATGCAGTGAGACACGGAAAGCATGATAAACACAGGCCAGACACTCAGCAGCCTCTTGCTTGGGTCACTGTCCGTCTGGCGCACCCTCTGGTAGGAGCCTTTAGCGCATCACCCAGGGCTGATCCGGCTCAGGATTCCAGCTGCTTTTCCACAGGTGGCATCACTTGCTGGTGACACGAAGCAGGCACGTTAGCCACCTCCCAAACACTGAGGCTCCTCCTGGGAGGAGCCTGCGGGCCCCCAGACCAGCCCCTGCCCCACGATGCTCCTCAGTGCCACTCCCGCTTTGCTGCCCCGGCCTCTAGCTCTGGCCACGACCTCGCTGGATGCTCGATAAATGTCACCCATGCACCATGCCTAAGCTTGGGGTCCACATGGGACCATGGCTCTTATCTTCTTCCCATCGATGGAATGTTCGGGCTTCATGTCATCGTGATGGCGGGAAGGCCAGCACCGCCCCCTTGAGGCCTCCCTGAAGACACATAGAAACATAGGACACAATGCAGCCCATCTCTTTTTGTTACAACACCTTTATTGTGGTACGATTTCTGTTCCGTAAATTAGACATATCTCACATGTAGTATTTGATGAATTTTCATAGACGTCTGCACCTAGAAAAGCATCACAACAAGCAAGATAGCTACCATTTCCATCACTCCCCAAGAGGGGCAATTTTCCAGTTCCCATATTTACCACTTCCCAACCCCTTCGTTCCCTGCTAACCATAAGTTGGTTTCTCTATGTCTGTGGTTTTGTTCCTCTGTGGTCATTGAGCTCATTTCTGCCTTTTTTATTTTACATTCCACATGGAAGTGGTATCATATGGCATTTTTCTCTCTTCTGGCTTACTTCACTCAGAATGACTCTCTCTGTGTCCATCTATGTTGCAACAAAAGACATCGTTTCATCTTTTTCATGGCTGAGTACTATTCCACGGCTTAAATAGACCACTACTTCTTTATCCAGTCCCCAGTAGGTGGACTTTTGGGTTGGTTCCACGTCCTGGCTATTATAAAGAGGGCTGCTGTGAGCATTGAGGTGAATGTGAGGGTTTGAATTAGAGTTTTCTCCTGACATATCCCCAGGCGTGGGAAGACTGGATCATAAGGTAAGTCTATTTGTAGTTTTCTAAGGACCCTGCATCCTGTCTTCTCTAGTGGCAATGCAGCCCGTCTTACTGAAGCAGAGCCGTGCCCAGAATATAACGGGTATTTCTAGAGGTCAGACATGAAGTGCAGTGAGCTTGGCCTGTTCCAGAAGAAGAGGGCAATATGGGAGGGCTGGAGGAGAGTGACCAGGGGAGTGTGGTACAGGCAGGATTCAGACCACGTGGGGACATGACAGGCTGGGATAAGGAGCCTGGGCTTCCAGTCATCCCTTGGTAAGCATGGGGCACTGGTTCCAGGACTCCCCTCAGATGCCAACATCCATGGATGCTGACGCCTCTTTTATAAAATGACCCAGGACTGACATGAAATTACATGGATCCTCCCGTGCACTTTATTTTTTACATGCATACATGTTTTTGTTTTTTTTTTTTTTTCAGTTATAGTCATTTTACAATTTTGTGTCGAATCCCATCGCAGAGCACAATCTTTCAGTTATACATGAAAATACGCATACATTCATTGTCACATACTCTTTCGCCGTGTCCTCCTGTGTACTTGAGGTCATCTCTAGAGGACGCGTGCTATGTAAGGCAACGTGAATGCTACGTAAGCAGTTGCCGGTGTGTGGCAAGTTCAAGTGTTGCTTTTAGAAACTTTCCGTTTTTTCCCGAATATTTTCAACCCACAGTTGGTTGAATCTGCCGGAGCGGGAGCCCCTAGATACGGAGAACCCTCAAGCCCTTCCCACCTCCTAAATCTCCACTGGAAGCGCTGCAGGGGACCAAAGAGTGGAGAAGAGCGCCCTCCAGCGACCGGAAACGCAGAGGAATTCCTTCAGCGTATGCAGCGCAGGAGAGAAGGTTTCGGGCCGACTAGCGCAAATGGAGGGCCCGCCTGGACAGGAAGGGGGAAGGACGGCAGTGGAAGCCAGCTCGCACCCTTCCTGGAGCTAGCTCGTAGCAGTGAGGGGCGCCGAGGGGCTGGGGACACGTCGCGTGGGGGGGGCAATCCTGGCCTCCAGCTGCACGGTCCACACAGCTGGCACCCAGTTTGCATGATCAAAAGAACAAGGAGTGGGTGGATAAGTGGGGAAGGGGCTGCCTCAGCACCGGGATCCTGACATGGGCCAGAGCGCCATGACCTCAGCCAATGCGGCTCCACTAGTAAGCCAGAATAAGGAAACTCTGAGGCAAGATATTACAGAATCCACCGCAGCCACACGGATAACTAGATCTCTAAGCTCACAAAATGGAACCATCGGAACCAGGCATTTTTCCTTTTCTCTTCTTTTAGACTTTGGATCAGGAAGCCACACAACTCTGACGGGAAGCATCTTTACTCCGGGCGAGAGATCACTTTTTGAGGAATAAGCATGGAGAAAAAGAGTGCGGGGATGGTTTAGTGGTTCAAAGCCGAAGCCCGTCTGAGAAACGATAAAAACATGCTTCAAATGAAGCTTACTTACGGCAAAAAGCAGGAGGAAGTTTAAGGTATTCTTTATTAATATCAATTCACCATGCAAGACTAGCCAGTCGTAAAAAGGCAGCACTTTCAATATAAAATTTTATTTTATTTTATTTTATTTTATTCATTTATTTTTTATTTGGTGATGGAAACAATGCCATATTCTCAAACAAGGCTTGGGGCCCTAGATACGGAGAGTTGAGTGTTGAGGCTGAGGGTTGTTGATGAGGAGAACATAAAGCTGCGTATAGACAGATAAGGGTTCCAAGCCCACCGCTTGAAAAAAACTAGCCAATCATGAGTCCCTTTTAATTGTGAAAGAAGTAAATGACTCAAAAATGGGGAAGACATGGGATTAAATAGTGGTAGTGAGCAATTAAATCCAAGAACTTTATACCTATATTTTCATTGTAAATGTAACAATCTTACAGCAACTGTCGAAATAGTAGTAACTGTTCCACGCGCACGTGCAGACACACACTCACACACACACACAAACACAATTTGGAACAGCAGAGAGGTAAAGTATGCTAAGTTTCTCATTATTGAGGACAAGAATCTAATCGATTATTTCATTCTTGGACTGTTATAGGAATACTGGCCCAATTACATGTAAACTTATGAACTTAGAAATGATTAATAAACATTTAGAGAGAATTTTCATTCAAAGACAATAGAGCTTCCAAACCATTCAAGGGAAAATTAACAAGAAAACAATGAATCAATCCAGCTAGGATGGAGTAACGGAGACCATACTTACCACCCTACAATAAACCCCAAAATGGATAAAATATATGAAGCAATGATTTTTAAGACACGTGAAAACGATCATCCACTTGGACCTTGTCCTGCCTCCCCCATACCAAGGCTGCTAGCCCTCCTACTGCCACTACCAAGGATGTCCACCAGGTGGCGCCGTTTCCTTCCTCTGCTCCTGCTGCAGAGCCAGTCGTGAGCGGTCCTGTTCCAGGTTTTGGCAAGCAGCTCCCAGAAGCGCTCTCGTGGGCCTTGGTCCCTTTTAGCCACCAGCAAAGGGATCGGGGATGAGCAGTGAGCCTCCTTTCTCATCGAAGATCTAGGAACCCAACTGATTTCTGAGCAGCCCTTTACCCTCGTCTGCTGTCTGGTACTCTCCACCCGACTTCCAGGGTCCGCGGCATGGGCAGGCAGCCTGCACGCTGGCCCCGGCCCATCAGAATCTGTTCCCCCGGCCGAGAGGCCCCGCGCGGTCGTGAGCAGGGCTCCAGGCCTCTGGAGCCCCGCCGCTTGGAACGCGTCCTGTCACTGGGCTCGCGAGCTCCATGCCCTTGGCTGTCACTTAACTTCTCTAAGCTACATTCCTCATCAGTAAAATGAAGGCATAATCAATACTGGGGGGAAAAAAATCAGAATCCGGGGGGACCAAATTTCTGCCGATTGAAGATGACTTTCATTTTGAATTATACAGTGAGGGACACCATACAAACGTTTACTACTTCAGACTTCTAAAGGACAGCTTCTACGATCCTTAAAACTAAAGCATGCACGTACAAACATACACACGCTCAGACACACTGACTCTGCTCCACGTACATCCCCACGCACACACACGTGGAGTCATGGGCCACACACACACCCATAACATACACACAACCACACACGTCCTCAGGCGCGCACACACACGCAAAGTCACTGTCACGTACCACACACGTCCCCAGGTGCAGGAGTGCGCACACGCACACACACGTCTCACACACCTTTGGCGGCATTCTAAATCCACTTACAGTCGAGGGTCTCAGGGTCCATTGTTTCATCCGCTCAGAAGCTCCTGACTTCGGAGCATGAAGCAGGAATGCCTCCTCTCTGCAGATGGTCTTTGCCTCTTGCAGTCTCAGCAGAGCCAACACAACTGCCCTAGACCTTTAAAAGTGAGGGCCAGAGCGTACCTGGGAGTTCCCATCCTACATATGTCAACATTTGAAGTGCGGTAGGTTCTAAAGCCCTGCCTTTACAAATACACATTCATTCTAAGGGGGAAGGCCAGGCTCCACTTTAGAATTCCCAGACTCATGGCAGTTGCCCTAAAGAAAGTGATAGTTTGGGGAGAGCAGATTCCCAATCTGACCACTAGCCTGATCCTTTTCTTCCCAAAGCTGGGTCCATCCTATGCCCCAAGGGGCCTTGGATGTTCACAGGATGACACTCAGACTTCCCATCTGGGCTCTGTATATACCCTCCATGCCAACAGCTTCCCGTTGGCCTCTGTGTGAGTCCTGGGAAGCTGAACTCCGGGGAGAGCCGCTGCAGAAACTAGAAGTGGGTCAAGGCTGCTGGGGCAGGGCATTCGGGGTCCTGTGTTTCCAGAGCACGGATTGGAATGAATGGGCGTGTCCCTATGGCCTTGCTGAAACCACCACGTTGAGGGTGTGGCCAGAGGGAGTGTCAGGGCCAGAAGGACCCTATGTAGTGCAGGACACAGGGCAGCGCGGGGGTGTGGAGGAGTCGGGGAGGGGTTAGGGGGGCCCCCTTGCCAGGATCTGAGGGCAGAAGCCCTAAGGAAGGGCCTGAGGAGGCTGGAAGGTATCCTCATTGCCATCAATTAAAAAACAAAAGCTCGCCGCAGGCGAGGGTGGGAAGGGTTTTGTTAGAACAAGGGAAGGCACTCGCAGAGGTCTGGCCAGATAGGGCTGGGGGGCTTGCCAGCCTGATGAGGAACCAAGAGGCCATCAGCCTATAAACGCCGCCCTAATTCCTCCGGGTGACTCTGAGATGCAGTGAGACACGGAAAGCATGATAAACACAGGCCGGACACTCAGCAGCCTCTTGCTTGGGAAACTGTCCGTCTGGCTCCCCCTCTGTAGGAGCCTTTAGCGCATCACCCAGGGCTGACCCGGCTCAGGAGTCCAGCTGATTTCCCACAGGTGGCATCACTTGCTGGTGACACGAAGCAGGCACGTTAGCCACCTCCCAAACACTGAGGCTCCTCCTGGGAGGAGCCTGCGGGCCCCCAGACCAGCCTCTGCCCCACGATGCTCCTCAGTGCCACTCCCGCTTTGCTGCCCCGGCCTCTAGCTCTGGCCACGACCTCGCTGGATTCTCGATAAATGTCACCCATGCACCATGCCTAAGCTTGGGGTCCACATGGGACCATGGCTCTTATCTTCTTCCCATCGATGGAATGTTCGGGCTTCATGTCATCGTGATGGCGGGAAGGCCAGCACCGCCCCCTTGAGGCCTCCCTGAAGACACATAGAAACATAGGACACAATGCAGCCCATCTCTTTTTGTTACAACACCTTTATTGTGGTACGATTTCTGTTCCGTAAATTAGACATATCTCACATGTAGTATTTGATGAATTTTCATAGATGTCTGCACCTAGAAAAGCATCACAACAAGCAAGATAGCTACCATTTCCATCACTCCCCAAGAGGGGCAATTTTCCAGTTCCCATATTTACCACTTCCCAACCCCTTCGTTCCCTGCTAACCATAAGTTGGTTTCTCTATGTCTGTGGTTTTGTTCCTCTATGGTCATTGAGCTCATTTCTGCCTTTTTTTTTTTTACATTCCACATGGAAGTGGTATCATATGGCATTTTTCTCTCTTCTGGCTTACTTCACTCAGAATGACTCTCTCTGTGTCCATCTATGTTGCAACAAAAGACATCGTTTCATCTTTTTCATGGCTGAGTACTATTCCACGGCTTAAATAGACCACTACTTCTTTATCCAGTCCCCAGTAGGTGGACTTTTGGGTTGGTTCCACGTCCTGGCTATTATAAAGAGGGCTGCTGTGAGCATTGAGGTGAATGTGAGAGTTTGAATTAGAGTTTTCTCCTGACATATCCCCAGGCGTGGGAAGACTGGATCATAAGGTAAGTCTATTTGTAGCTTTCTAAGGACCCTGCATCCTGTCTTCTCTAGTGGCAATGCAGCCCGTCTTACTGAAGCAGAGCCGTACCCAGAATATAACGGGTATTTCTAGAGGTCAGACATGAAGTGCAGTGAGCTTGGCCTGTTCCAGAAGAAGAGGGCAATATGGGAGGGCTGGAGGAGAGTGACCAGGGGAGTGTGGTACAGGCAGGATTCAGACCACGTGGGGACATGACAGGCTGGGATAAGGAGCCTGGGCTTCCAGTCATCCCTTGGTAAGCATGGGGCACTGGTTCCAGGACTCCCCTCAGATGCCAACATCCATGGATGCTGACGCCTCTTTTATAAAATGACCCAGGACTGACATGAAATTACATGGATCCTCCCGTGCACTTTATTTTTTACATGCATACATGTTTTTTGTTTTTTTTTTGAGTTATAGTCATTTTACAATTTTGTGTCGAATCCCATCGCAGAGCACAATCTTTCAGTTATACATGAAAATACGCATACATTCATTGTCACATACTCTTTCGCCGTGTCCTCCTGTGTACTTGAGGTCATCTCTAGAGGACGCGTGCTATGTAAGGCAACGTGAATGCTACGTAAGCAGTTGCCGGTGTGTGGCAAGTTCAAGTGTTGCTTTTAGAAACTTTCCGTTTTTTCCCGAATATTTTCAACCCACAGTTGGTTGAATCTGCCGGAGCGGGAGCCCCTAGATACGGAGAACCCTCAAGCCCTTCCCACCTCCTAAATTTCCACTGGAAGCGCTGCAGGGGACCAAAGAGTGGAGAAGAGCGCCCTCCAGCGACCAGAAACGCAGAGGAATTCCTTCAGCGTATGCAGCGCTGGAGAGAAGGTTTCAGGCCGACTAGCGCAAATGGAGGGCCCGCCTGGACAGGAAGGGGGAAGGACGGCAGTGGAAGCCAGCTCGCACCCTTCCTGGAGCTAGCTGGTAGCAGTGAGGGACGCCGAGGGACTGGGGACACGTCACGTGGGGGGGCAATCCTGCCCGCCAGCTGCACGGTCCACACAGCTGGCACCCAGTTTGCATGATCAAAAGAACAAGGAGTGGGTGGATATGTGGGGAAGGGGCTGCCTCAGCACCGGGATCCTGACATGGGCCAGAGCGCCATGACCTCAGCCAATGCGGCTCCACTAGTAAGCCAGAATAAGGAAACTCTGAGGCAAGATATTACAGATTCCACCGCAGCCACACGGATAACTAGATCTCTAAGCTCACAAAATGGAACCATCGGAACCAGGCATTTTTCCTTTTCTCTTTTTTAGACTTTGGATCAGGAAGCCACACAACTCTGACGGGAAGCATCTTTACTCCGGTCGAGAGATCACTTTTTGAGGAATAAGCATGGAGAAAAAGAGTGCGGTGATGCTTTAGTGGTTCAAAGCCGAAGCCCGTCTGAGAAACGATAGAAACATGCTTCAAATGAAGCCGACTTATGGCAAAAAGCAGGAGGAAGTTTAAGGTATTATTTATTAGTATCAATTCACCATTCAAGACTAGCCAGTCGTATAAAGGCAGCACTTAAAATATAAAATTATATTTTATTTTTTATTTTATTTTATTTTTTTGTGATGGAAACAATGCCATATTCTCAAACAAGGCTTGGGGACCTAGGTACGGAGAGTTGAGTGTTGAGGCTGAGGGTTGTTGATGTGGAGAACATAAAGCTGCGTATAGACAGATAAGGGTTCCAAGCCCACCGCTTGAAAACAACTAGCCAATCATGAGTCCCTTTGATTGAGAAAGAAGTAAATGACTCAAAAATGGGGAAGACATGGGATTAAATAGTGGTAGTGAGCAATTAAATCCAAGAACTTTATACCTATATTTTCATTGTAAATATAACAATCTTACAGCAACTGTCGAAATAGTAGTAACTGTTCCACGCGCACGTGCAGACACACACTCACACACACACACAAACCCAATTTGGAACAGCAGAGAGGTAAAGTATGCTAAATTTCTCATTATTGAGGACAAGAATCTAATCGATTATTTCATTCTTGAGACTGTTATAGGAATACTGGCCCAATTACATGTAAACTTATGAACTTAGAAATGATTAATAAACATTTAGAGAGAATTTTCATTCAAAGACAATAGAGCTTCCAAATCATTCAAGGGAAAATTAACAAGAAAACAATGAATCAATCCAGCTAGGATGGAGTAACGGAGACCATACTTACCACCCTACAATAAACCCGAAAATGGATAAAATATATGAAGCAATGATTTTTAAGACACGTGAAAACGATCATCCACTTGGACTTTGTCCTGCCTCCCACATACCGAGGCTGCTAGCCCTCCTACTGCCGCTACCAAGGATGTCCACCAGGTGGCGCCGTTTCCTTCCTCTGCTCCTGCTGCAGAGCCAGTCGTGAGCGGTCCTGTTCCAGGTTTTGGCAAGCAGCTCCCAGAAGCGCTCTCGTGGGCCTTGGTCCCTTTTAGCCACCAGCAAAGGGATCGGGGATGAGCAGTGAGCCTCCTTTCTCATCGAAGATCTAGGAACCCAACTGATTTCTGAGCAGCCCTTTACCCTCGTCTGCTGTCTGGTACTCTCCACCCGACTTCCAGGGTCCGCGGCATGGGCAGCCTGCACGCTGGCCCCGGCCCTTCAGAATCTGTTCCCCGGCCGAGAGGCCCCGCGCGGTCGTGAGCAGGGCTCCAGGCCTCTGGAGCCCCGCCGCTTGGAACGCGTCCTGTCACTGGGCTTGCGAGCTCCATGCCCTTGGCTGTCACTTAACTTCTCTAAGCTACATTCCTCATCAGTAAAATGAAGACATAATCAATATTGGTGGGAAAAAAATCAGAATCCGGGGGGACCAAATTTCTGCCGATTGAAGATGACTTTCATTTTGAATTATACAGTGAGGTACACCATAGAAAAGTTTACTACTTCAGACCTCTAAAGGGCAGCTTCTACGATTCTTAAAACTAAAGCATGCACGTACAAACATACACACGCTCAGACACACTGACTCTGCTCCACATACATCCCCACGCACACACACGTGGAGTCATGGGCCACACACACACCCATAACATACACACAACCACACACGTCCTCAGGCGCGCACACACACGCAAAGTCACTGTCACGTACCACACACGTCCCCAGGTGCAGGAGTGGGCACACGCACACACACGTCTCACACACCTTTGGCGTCATTCTAAATCAACTTACAGTCGAGGGTCTCAGGGTCCATTGTTTCATCCGCTCAGAAGCTCCTGACTTCGGAGCATGAAGCAGGAATGCCTCCTCTCTGCAGATGGTCTTTGCCTCTTGCAGTCTCAGCAGAGCCAACACAACTGCCCTAGACCTTTAAAAGTGAGGGCCAGAGCGTACCTGGGAGTTCCCATCCTACATATGTCAACATTTGAAGTGCGGTAGGTTCTAAAGTCCTGCCTTTACAAATACACATTCATTCTAAGGGGGAAGGCCAGGCTCCACTTTAGAATTCCCAGACTCATGGCAGTTGCCGTAAAGAAAGTGATAGTTTGGGGAGAGCAGATTCCCAGTCTGACCACTAGCCTGATCCTTTTCTTCCCAAAGCTGGGTCCATCCCATGCCCCAAGGGGCCTTGGATGTTCACAGGATGACCCTCAGACATCCAATCCGGGCTCTGTATAACCCTCCATGCCAACAGCTTCCCGTTGGCCTCTGTGTGAGTCCTGGGAAGCTGAACTCCGGGGAGAGCCTGTACAGAAACTAGAAGTGGGTCAAGGCTGCTGGGGCAGGGCATTCGGGGTCCTGTGTTTCCAGAGCACGGATTGGAATGAATGGGCGTGTCCCTATGGCCTTGCTGAAACCACCACGTTGAGGGTGTGGCCAGAGGGAGAGTCAGGGCCAGAAGGACCCTATGTAGTGCAGGACACAGGGCAGCATGGGGGTGTGGAGGAGTCGGGGAGGGGATAGGGGGGCCCCCTTGCCAGGATCTGAGGGCAGAATCCCTAAGGAAGGGCCTGAGGAGGCTGGAAGGTATCCTCATTGCCATCAATTAAAAAACAAAAGCTCGCCGCAGGCGAGGGTGGGAAGGGATTTGTCAGAACAAGGGAAGGCACTCGCAGAGGTCTGGCCAGATAGGGCTGGGGGGCTTGCCAGCCTGATGAGGAACCAAGAGGCCATCAGCCTATAATTGCGGCCCTAATTCCTCCGGGTGACACTGAGATGCAGTGAGACACGGAAAGCATGATAAACACAGGCCAGACACTCAGCAGCCTCTTGCTTGGGTCACTGTCCGTCTGGCGCACCCTCTGGTAGGAGCCTTTAGCGCATCACCCAGGGCTGATCCGGCTCAGGATTCCAGCTGCTTTTCCACAGGTGGCATCACTTGCTGGTGACACGAAGCAGGCACGTTAGCCACCTCCCAAACACTGAGGCTCCTCCTGGGAGGAGCCTGCGGGCCCCCAGACCAGCCCCTGCCCCACGATGCTCCTCAGTGCCACTCCCGCTTTGCTGCCCCGGCCTCTAGCTCTGGCCACGACCTCGCTGGATTCTCGATAAATGTCACCCATGCACCATGCCTAAGCTTGGGGTCCACATGGGACCATGGCTCTTATCTTCTTCCCATCGATGGAATGTTCGGGCTTCATGTCATCGTGATGGCGGGAAGGCCAGCACCGCCCCCTTGAGGCCTCCCTGAAGACACATAGAAACATAGGACACAATGCAGCCCATCTCTTTTTGTTACAACACCTTTATTGTGGTACGATTTCTGTTCCGTAAATTAGACATATCTCACATGTAGTACTTGATGAATTTTCATAGATGTCTGCACCTAGAAAAGCATCACAACAAGCAAGATAGCTACCATTTCCATCACTCCCCAAGAGGGGCAATTTTCCAGTTCCCATATTTACCACTTCCCAACCCCTTCGTTCCCTGCTAACCATAAGTTGGTTTCTCTATGTCTGTGGTTTTGTTCCTCTATGGTCATTGAGCTCATTTCTGCCTTTTTTATTTTACATTCCACATGGAAGTGGTATCATATGGCATTTTTCTCTCTTCTGGCTTACTTCACTCAGAATGACTCTGTCTGTGTCCATCTATGTTGCAACAAAAGACATCGTTTCATCTTTTTCATGGCTGAGTAGTATTCCACGGCTTAAATAGACCACTACTTCTTTATCCAGTCCCCAGTAGGTGGACTTTTGGGTTGGTTCCACGTGCTGGCTATTATAAAGAGGGCTGCTGTGAGCATTGAGGTGAATGTGAGAGTTTGAATTAGAGTTTTGTCCTGACATATCCCCAGGCGTGGGAAGACTGGATCATAAGGTAAGTCTATTTGTAGTTTTCTAAGGACCCTGCATCCTGTCTTCTCTAGTGGCAATGTAGCCCGTCTTACTGAAGCAGAGCCGTGCCCAGAATATAACGGGTATTTCTAGAGGTCAGACATGAAGTGCAGTGAGCTTGGCCTGTTCCAGAAGAAGAGGGCAATATGGGAGGGCTGGAGGAGAGTGACCAGGGGAGTGTGGTACAGGCAGGATTCAGACCACGTGGGGACATGACAGGCTGGGATAAGGAGCCTGGGCTTCCAGTCATCCCTTGGTAAGCATGGGGCACTGGTTCCAGGACTCCCCTCAGATGCCAACATCCATGAATGCTGACGCCTCTTTTATAAAATGACCCAGGACTGACATGAAATTACATGGATCCTCCCGTGCACTTTATTTTTTACATGCATACATTTTTTTTTTTTTTGAGTTATAGTCATTTTACAATTTTGTGTCGAATCCCATCGCAGAGCACAATCTTTCAGTTATACATGAAAATACGCATATATTCATTGTCAAATACTCTTTCGCCGTGTCCTCCTGTGTACTTGAGGTCATCTCTAGAGGACGCGTGCTATGTAAGGCAACGTGAATGCTACGTAAGCAGTTGCCGGTGTGTGGCATGTTCAAGTGTTGCTTTTTGAAACTTTCCGTTTTTTCCCGAATATTTTCAACCCACAGTTGGTTGAATCTGCCGGAGCGGGAGCCCCTAGATACGGAGAACCCTCAAGCCCTTCCCACCTCCTAAATTTCCACTGGAAGCGCTGCAGGGGACCAAAGAGAGGAGAAGAGCGCCCTCTAGCGGCTGGAAACGCTGAGGAATTCCTTCAGCGTATGCAGCGCTGGAGAGAAGGTTTCAGGCCGACTAGCGCAAATGGAGGGCCCGCCTGGACAGGAAGGGGGAAGGACGGCAGTGGAAGCCAGCTCGCACCCTTCCTGGAGCTAGCTGGTAGCAGTGAGGGACGCCGAGGGACTGGGGACACGTCACGTGGGGGGGCAATCCTGCCCGCCAGCTGCACGGTCCACACAGCTGGCACCCAGTTTGCATGATCAAAAGAACAAGGAGTGGGTGGATATGTGGGGAAGGGGCTGCCTCAGCACCGGGATCCTGACATGGGCCAGAGCGCCATGACCTCAGCCAATGCGGCTCCACTAGTAAGCCAGAATAAGGAAACTCTGAGGCAAGATATTACAGATTCCACCGCAGCCACACGGATAACTAGATCTCTAAGCTCACAAAATGGAACCATCGGAACCAGGCATTTTTCCTTTTCTCTTTTTTAGACTTTGGATCAGGAAGCCACACAACTCTGACGGGAAGCATCTTTACTCCGGTCGAGAGATCACTTTTTGAGGAATAAGCATGGAGAAAAAGAGTGCGGTGATGCTTTAGTGGTTCAAAGCCGAAGCCCGTCTGAGAAACGATAGAAACATGCTTCAAATGAAGCCGACTTATGGCAAAAAGCAGGAGGAAGTTTAAGGTATTATTTATTAGTATCAATTCACCATTCAAGACTAGCCAGTCGTATAAAGGCAGCACTTAAAATATAAAATTATATTTTATTTTTTATTTTATTTTATTTTTTTGTGATGGAAACAATGCCATATTCTCAAACAAGGCTTGGGGACCTAGGTACGGAGAGTTGAGTGTTGAGGCTGAGGGTTGTTGATGTGGAGAACATAAAGCTGCGTATAGACAGATAAGGGTTCCAAGCCCACCGCTTGAAAACAACTAGCCAATCATGAGTCCCTTTGATTGAGAAAGAAGTAAATGACTCAAAAATGGGGAAGACATGGGATTAAATAGTGGTAGTGAGCAATTAAATCCAAGAACTTTATACCTATATTTTCATTGTAAATATAACAATCTTACAGCAACTGTCGAAATAGTAGTAACTGTTCCACGCGCACGTGCAGACACACACTCACACACACACACAAACCCAATTTGGAACAGCAGAGAGGTAAAGTATGCTAAATTTCTCATTATTGAGGACAAGAATCTAATCGATTATTTCATTCTTGAGACTGTTATAGGAATACTGGCCCAATTACATGTAAACTTATGAACTTAGAAATGATTAATAAACATTTAGAGAGAATTTTCATTCAAAGACAATAGAGCTTCCAAATCATTCAAGGGAAAATTAACAAGAAAACAATGAATCAATCCAGCTAGGATGGAGTAACGGAGACCATACTTACCACCCTACAATAAACCCGAAAATGGATAAAATATATGAAGCAATGATTTTTAAGACACGTGAAAACGATCATCCACTTGGACTTTGTCCTGCCTCCCACATACCGAGGCTGCTAGCCCTCCTACTGCCGCTACCAAGGATGTCCACCAGGTGGCGCCGTTTCCTTCCTCTGCTCCTGCTGCAGAGCCAGTCGTGAGCGGTCCTGTTCCAGGTTTTGGCAAGCAGCTCCCAGAAGCGCTCTCGTGGGCCTTGGTCCCTTTTAGCCACCAGCAAAGGGATCGGGGATGAGCAGTGAGCCTCCTTTCTCATCGAAGATCTAGGAACCCAACTGATTTCTGAGCAGCCCTTTACCCTCGTCTGCTGTCTGGTACTCTCCACCCGACTTCCAGGGTCCGCGGCATGGGCAGCCTGCACGCTGGCCCCGGCCCTTCAGAATCTGTTCCCCGGCCGAGAGGCCCCGCGCGGTCGTGAGCAGGGCTCCAGGCCTCTGGAGCCCCGCCGCTTGGAACGCGTCCTGTCACTGGGCTTGCGAGCTCCATGCCCTTGGCTGTCACTTAACTTCTCTAAGCTACATTCCTCATCAGTAAAATGAAGACATAATCAATATTGGTGGGAAAAAAATCAGAATCCGGGGGGACCAAATTTCTGCCGATTGAAGATGACTTTCATTTTGAATTATACAGTGAGGTACACCATAGAAAAGTTTACTACTTCAGACCTCTAAAGGGCAGCTTCTACGATTCTTAAAACTAAAGCATGCACGTACAAACATACACACGCTCAGACACACTGACTCTGCTCCACATACATCCCCACGCACACACACGTGGAGTCATGGGCCACACACACACCCATAACATACACACAACCACACACGTCCTCAGGCGCGCACACACACGCAAAGTCACTGTCACGTACCACACACGTCCCCAGGTGCAGGAGTGGGCACACGCACACACACGTCTCACACACCTTTGGCGTCATTCTAAATCAACTTACAGTCGAGGGTCTCAGGGTCCATTGTTTCATCCGCTCAGAAGCTCCTGACTTCGGAGCATGAAGCAGGAATGCCTCCTCTCTGCAGATGGTCTTTGCCTCTTGCAGTCTCAGCAGAGCCAACACAACTGCCCTAGACCTTTAAAAGTGAGGGCCAGAGCGTACCTGGGAGTTCCCATCCTACATATGTCAACATTTGAAGTGCGGTAGGTTCTAAAGTCCTGCCTTTACAAATACACATTCATTCTAAGGGGGAAGGCCAGGCTCCACTTTAGAATTCCCAGACTCATGGCAGTTGCCGTAAAGAAAGTGATAGTTTGGGGAGAGCAGATTCCCAGTCTGACCACTAGCCTGATCCTTTTCTTCCCAAAGCTGGGTCCATCCCATGCCCCAAGGGGCCTTGGATGTTCACAGGATGACCCTCAGACATCCAATCCGGGCTCTGTATAACCCTCCATGCCAACAGCTTCCCGTTGGCCTCTGTGTGAGTCCTGGGAAGCTGAACTCCGGGGAGAGCCTGTACAGAAACTAGAAGTGGGTCAAGGCTGCTGGGGCAGGGCATTCGGGGTCCTGTGTTTCCAGAGCACGGATTGGAATGAATGGGCGTGTCCCTATGGCCTTGCTGAAACCACCACGTTGAGGGTGTGGCCAGAGGGAGAGTCAGGGCCAGAAGGACCCTATGTAGTGCAGGACACAGGGCAGCATGGGGGTGTGGAGGAGTCGGGGAGGGGATAGGGGGGCCCCCTTGCCAGGATCTGAGGGCAGAATCCCTAAGGAAGGGCCTGAGGAGGCTGGAAGGTATCCTCATTGCCATCAATTAAAAAACAAAAGCTCGCCGCAGGCGAGGGTGGGAAGGGATTTGTCAGAACAAGGGAAGGCACTCGCAGAGGTCTGGCCAGATAGGGCTGGGGGGCTTGCCAGCCTGATGAGGAACCAAGAGGCCATCAGCCTATAATTGCGGCCCTAATTCCTCCGGGTGACACTGAGATGCAGTGAGACACGGAAAGCATGATAAACACAGGCCAGACACTCAGCAGCCTCTTGCTTGGGTCACTGTCCGTCTGGCGCACCCTCTGGTAGGAGCCTTTAGCGCATCACCCAGGGCTGATCCGGCTCAGGATTCCAGCTGCTTTTCCACAGGTGGCATCACTTGCTGGTGACACGAAGCAGGCACGTTAGCCACCTCCCAAACACTGAGGCTCCTCCTGGGAGGAGCCTGCGGGCCCCCAGACCAGCCCCTGCCCCACGATGCTCCTCAGTGCCACTCCCGCTTTGCTGCCCCGGCCTCTAGCTCTGGCCACGACCTCGCTGGATTCTCGATAAATGTCACCCATGCACCATGCCTAAGCTTGGGGTCCACATGGGACCATGGCTCTTATCTTCTTCCCATCGATGGAATGTTCGGGCTTCATGTCATCGTGATGGCGGGAAGGCCAGCACCGCCCCCTTGAGGCCTCCCTGAAGACACATAGAAACATAGGACACAATGCAGCCCATCTCTTTTTGTTACAACACCTTTATTGTGGTACGATTTCTGTTCCGTAAATTAGACATATCTCACATGTAGTACTTGATGAATTTTCATAGATGTCTGCACCTAGAAAAGCATCACAACAAGCAAGATAGCTACCATTTCCATCACTCCCCAAGAGGGGCAATTTTCCAGTTCCCATATTTACCACTTCCCAACCCCTTCGTTCCCTGCTAACCATAAGTTGGTTTCTCTATGTCTGTGGTTTTGTTCCTCTATGGTCATTGAGCTCATTTCTGCCTTTTTTATTTTACATTCCACATGGAAGTGGTATCATATGGCATTTTTCTCTCTTCTGGCTTACTTCACTCAGAATGACTCTCTCTGTGTCCATCTATGTTGCAACAAAAGACATCGTTTCATCTTTTTCATGGCTGAGTAGTATTCCACGGCTTAAATAGACCACTACTTCTTTATCCAGTCCCCAGTAGGTGGACTTTTGGGTTGGTTCCACGTGCTGGCTATTATAAAGAGGGCTGCTGTGAGCATTGAGGTGAATGTGAGAGTTTGAATTAGAGTTTTGTCCTGACATATCCCCAGGCGTGGGAAGACTGGATCATAAGGTAAGTCTATTTGTAGTTTTCTAAGGACCCTGCATCCTGTCTTCTCTAGTGGCAATGTAGCCCGTCTTACTGAAGCAGAGCCGTGCCCAGAATATAACGGGTATTTCTAGAGGTCAGACATGAAGTGCAGTGAGCTTGGCCTGTTCCAGAAGAAGAGGGCAATATGGGAGGGCTGGAGGAGAGTGACCAGGGGAGTGTGGTACAGGCAGGATTCAGACCACGTGGGGACATGACAGGCTGGGATAAGGAGCCTGGGCTTCCAGTCATCCCTTGGTAAGCATGGGGCACTGGTTCCAGGACTCCCCTCAGATGCCAACATCCATGAATGCTGACGCCTCTTTTATAAAATGACCCAGGACTGACATGAAATTACATGGATCCTCCCGTGCACTTTATTTTTTACATGCATACATTTTTTTTTTTTTGAGTTATAGTCATTTTACAATTTTGTGTCGAATCCCATCGCAGAGCACAATCTTTCAGTTATACATGAAAATACGCATATATTCATTGTCAAATACTCTTTCGCCGTGTCCTCCTGTGTACTTGAGGTCATCTCTAGAGGACGCGTGCTATGTAAGGCAACGTGAATGCTACGTAAGCAGTTGCCGGTGTGTGGCATGTTCAAGTGTTGCTTTTTGAAACTTTCCGTTTTTTCCCGAATATTTTCAACCCACAGTTGGTTGAATCTGCCGGAGCGGGAGCCCCTAGATACGGAGAACCCTCAAGCCCTTCCCACCTCCTAAATTTCCACTGGAAGCGCTGCAGGGGACCAAAGAGAGGAGAAGAGCGCCCTCTAGCGGCTGGAAACGCTGAGGAATTCCTTCAGCGTATGCAGCGCTGGAGAGAAGGTTTCAGGCCGACTAGCGCAAATGGAGGGCCCGCCTGGACAGGAAGGGGGAAGGACGGCAGTGGAAGCCAGCTCGCACCCTTCCTGGAGCTAGCTGGTAGCAGTGAGGGACGCCGAGGGACTGGGGACACGTCACGTGGGGGGGCAATCCTGCCCGCCAGCTGCACGGTCCACACAGCTGGCACCCAGTTTGCATGATCAAAAGAACAAGGAGTGGGTGGATATGTGGGGAAGGGGCTGCCTCAGCACCGGGATCCTGACATGGGCCAGAGCGCCATGACCTCAGCCAATGCGGCTCCACTAGTAAGCCAGAATAAGGAAACTCTGAGGCAAGATATTACAGATTCCACCGCAGCCACACGGATAACTAGATCTCTAAGCTCACAAAATGGAACCATCGGAACCAGGCATTTTTCCTTTTCTCTTTTTTAGACTTTGGATCAGGAAGCCACACAACTCTGACGGGAAGCATCTTTACTCCGGTCGAGAGATCACTTTTTGAGGAATAAGCATGGAGAAAAAGAGTGCGGGGATGGTTTAGTGGTTCAAAGCCGAAGCCCGTCTGAGAAACGATAGAAACATGCTTCAAATGAAGCCGACTTATGGCAAAAAGCAGGAGGAAGTTTAAGGTATTATTTATTAGTATCAATGCACCATTCAAGACTAGCCAGTCGTATAAAGGCAGCACTTAAAATATAAAATTATATTTTATTTTTTATTTTATTTTATTTTTTTGTGATGGAAACAATGCCATATTCTCAAACAAGGCTTGGGGACCTAGGTACGGAGAGTTGAGTGTTGAGGCTGAGGGTTGTTGATGTGGAGAACATAAAGCTGCGTATAGACAGATAAGGGTTCCAAGCCCACCGCTTGAAAACAACTAGCCAATCATGAGTCCCTTTGATTGAGAAAGAAGTAAATGACTCAAAAATGGGGAAGACATGGGATTAAATAGTGGTAGTGAGCAATTAAATCCAAGAACTTTATACCTATATTTTCATTGTAAATATAACAATCTTACAGCAACTGTCGAAATAGTAGTAACTGTTCCACGCGCACGTGCAGACACACACTCACACACACACACAAACCCAATTTGGAACAGCAGAGAGGTAAAGTATGCTAAATTTCTCATTATTGAGGACAAGAATCTAATCGATTATTTCATTCTTGAGACTGTTATAGGAATACTGGCCCAATTACATGTAAACTTATGAACTTAGAAATGATTAATAAACATTTAGAGAGAATTTTCATTCAAAGACAATAGAGCTTCCAAATCATTCAAGGGAAAATTAACAAGAAAACAATGAATCAATCCAGCTAGGATGGAGTAACGGAGACCATACTTACCACCCTACAATAAACCCCAAAATGGATAAAATATATGAAGCAATGATTTTTAAGACACGTGAAAACGATCATCCACTTGGACTTTGTCCTGCCTCCCACATACCGAGGCTGCTAGCCCTCCTACTGCCGCTACCAAGGATGTCCACCAGGTGGCGCCGTTTCCTTCCTCTGCTCCTGCTGCAGAGCCAGTCGTGAGCGGTCCTGTTCCAGGTTTTGGCAAGCAGCTCCCAGAAGCGCTCTCGTGGGCCTTGGTCCCTTTTAGCCACCAGCAAATGGATCGGGGATGAGCAGTGAGCCTCCTTTCTCATCGAAGATCTAGGAACCCAACTGATTTCTGAGCAGCCCTTTACCCTCGTCTGCTGTCTGGTACTCTCCACCCGACTTCCAGGGTCCGCGGCATGGGCAGCCTGCACGCTGGCCCCGGCCCTTCAGAATCTGTTCCCCGGCCGAGAGGCCCCGCGCGGTCGTGAGCAGGGCTCCAGGCCTCTGGAGCCCCGCCGCTTGGAACGCGTCCTGTCACTGGGCTTGCGAGCTCCATGCCCTTGGCTGTCACTTAACTTCTCTAAGCTACATTCCTCATCAGTAAAATGAAGACATAATCAATATTGGTGGGAAAAAAATCAGAATCCGGGGGGACCAAATTTCTGCCGATTGAAGATGACTTTCATTTTGAATTATACAGTGAGGTACACCATAGAAAAGTTTACTACTTCAGACCTCTAAAGGGCAGCTTCTACGATTCTTAAAACTAAAGCATGCACGTACAAACATACACACGCTCAGACACACTGACTCTGCTCCACATACATCCCCACGCACACACACGTGGAGTCATGGGCCACACACACACCCATAACATACACACAACCACACACGTCCTCAGGCGCGCACACACACGCAAAGTCACTGTCACGTACCACACACGTCCCCAGGTGCAGGAGTGGGCACACGCACACACACGTCTCACACACCTTTGGCGTCATTCTAAATCAACTTACAGTCGAGGGTCTCAGGGTCCATTGTTTCATCCGCTCAGAAGCTCCTGACTTCGGAGCATGAAGCAGGAATGCCTCCTCTCTGCAGATGGTCTTTGCCTCTTGCAGTCTCAGCAGAGCCAACACAACTGCCCTAGACCTTTAAAAGTGAGGGCCAGAGCGTACCTGGGAGTTCCCATCCTACATATGTCAACATTTGAAGTGCGGTAGGTTCTAAAGTCCTGCCTTTACAAATACACATTCATTCTAAGGGGGAAGGCCAGGCTCCACTTTAGAATTCCCAGACTCATGGCAGTTGCCGTAAAGAAAGTGATAGTTTGGGGAGAGCAGATTCCCAGTCTGACCACTAGCCTGATCCTTTTCTTCCCAAAGCTGGGTCCATCCCATGCCCCAAGGGGCCTTGGATGTTCACAGGATGACCCTCAGACATCCAATCCGGGCTCTGTATAACCCTCCATGCCAACAGCTTCCCGTTGGCCTCTGTGTGAGTCCTGGGAAGCTGAACTCCGGGGAGAGCCTGTACAGAAACTAGAAGTGGGTCAAGGCTGCTGGGGCAGGGCATTCGGGGTCCTGTGTTTCCAGAGCACGGATTGGAATGAATGGGCGTGTCCCTATGGCCTTGCTGAAACCACCACGTTGAGGGTGTGGCCAGAGGGAGAGTCAGGGCCAGAAGGACCCTATGTAGTGCAGGACACAGGGCAGCATGGGGGTGTGGAGGAGTCGGGGAGGGGATAGGGGGGCCCCCTTGCCAGGATCTGAGGGCAGAATCCCTAAGGAAGGGCCTGAGGAGGCTGGAAGGTATCCTCATTGCCATCAATTAAAAAACAAAAGCTCGCCGCAGGCGAGGGTGGGAAGGGATTTGTCAGAACAAGGGAAGGCACTCGCAGAGGTCTGGCCAGATAGGGCTGGGGGGCTTGCCAGCCTGATGAGGAACCAAGAGGCCATCAGCCTATAATTGCGGCCCTAATTCCTCCGGGTGACACTGAGATGCAGTGAGACACGGAAAGCATGATAAACACAGGCCAGACACTCAGCAGCCTCTTGCTTGGGTCACTGTCCGTCTGGCGCACCCTCTGGTAGGAGCCTTTAGCGCATCACCCAGGGCTGATCCGGCTCAGGATTCCAGCTGCTTTTCCACAGGTGGCATCACTTGCTGGTGACACGAAGCAGGCACGTTAGCCACCTCCCAAACACTGAGGCTCCTCCTGGGAGGAGCCTGCGGGCCCCCAGACCAGCCCCTGCCCCACGATGCTCCTCAGTGCCACTCCCGCTTTGCTGCCCCGGCCTCTAGCTCTGGCCACGACCTCGCTGGATTCTCGATAAATGTCACCCATGCACCATGCCTAAGCTTGGGGTCCACATGGGACCATGGCTCTTATCTTCTTCCCATCGATGGAATGTTCGGGCTTCATGTCATCGTGATGGCGGGAAGGCCAGCACCGCCCCCTTGAGGCCTCCCTGAAGACACATAGAAACATAGGACACAATGCAGCCCATCTCTTTTTGTTACAACACCTTTATTGTGGTACGATTTCTGTTCCGTAAATTAGACATATCTCACATGTAGTACTTGATGAATTTTCATAGATGTCTGCACCTAGAAAAGCATCACAACAAGCAAGATAGCTACCATTTCCATCACTCCCCAAGAGGGGCAATTTTCCAGTTCCCATATTTACCACTTCCCAACCCCTTCGTTCCCTGCTAACCATAAGTTGGTTTCTCTATGTCTGTGGTTTTGTTCCTCTATGGTCATTGAGCTCATTTCTGCCTTTTTTATTTTACATTCCACATGGAAGTGGTATCATATGGCATTTTTCTCTCTTCTGGCTTACTTCACTCAGAATGACTCTCTCTGTGTCCATCTATGTTGCAACAAAAGACATCGTTTCATCTTTTTCATGGCTGAGTAGTATTCCACGGCTTAAATAGACCACTACTTCTTTATCCAGTCCCCAGTAGGTGGACTTTTGGGTTGGTTCCACGTGCTGGCTATTATAAAGAGGGCTGCTGTGAGCATTGAGGTGAATGTGAGAGTTTGAATTAGAGTTTTGTCCTGACATATCCCCAGGCGTGGGAAGACTGGATCATAAGGTAAGTCTATTTGTAGTTTTCTAAGGACCCTGCATCCTGTCTTCTCTAGTGGCAATGTAGCCCGTCTTACTGAAGCAGAGCCGTGCCCAGAATATAACGGGTATTTCTAGAGGTCAGACATGAAGTGCAGTGAGCTTGGCCTGTTCCAGAAGAAGAGGGCAATATGGGAGGGCTGGAGGAGAGTGACCAGGGGAGTGTGGTACAGGCAGGATTCAGACCACGTGGGGACATGACAGGCTGGGATAAGGAGCCTGGGCTTCCAGTCATCCCTTGGTAAGCATGGGGCACTGGTTCCAGGACTCCCCTCAGATGCCAACATCCATGAATGCTGACGCCTCTTTTATAAAATGACCCAGGACTGACATGAAATTACATGGATCCTCCCGTGCACTTTATTTTTTACATGCATACATTTTTTTTTTTTGAGTTATAGTCATTTTACAATTTTGTGTCGAATCCCATCGCAGAGCACAATCTTTCAGTTATACATGAAAATACGCATATATTCATTGTCAAATACTCTTTCGCCGTGTCCTCCTGTGTACTTGAGGTCATCTCTAGAGGACGCGTGCTATGTAAGGCAACGTGAATGCTACGTAAGCAGTTGCCGGTGTGTGGCATGTTCAAGTGTTGCTTTTTGAAACTTTCCGTTTTTTCCCGAATATTTTCAACCCACAGTTGGTTGAATCTGCCGGAGCGGGAGCCCCTAGATACGGAGAACCCTCAAGCCCTTCCCACCTCCTAAATTTCCACTGGAAGCGCTGCAGGGGACCAAAGAGAGGAGAAGAGCGCCCTCTAGCGGCTGGAAACGCTGAGGAATTCCTTCAGCGTATGCAGCGCTGGAGAGAAGGTTTCAGGCCGACTAGCGCAAATGGAGGGCCCGCCTGGACAGGAAGGGGGAAGGACGGCAGTGGAAGCCAGCTCGCACCCTTCCTGGAGCTAGCTGGTAGCAGTGAGGGACGCCGAGGGACTGGGGACACGTCACGTGGGGGGGCAATCCTGCCCGCCAGCTGCACGGTCCACACAGCTGGCACCCAGTTTGCATGATCAAAAGAACAAGGAGTGGGTGGATATGTGGGGAAGGGGCTGCCTCAGCACCGGGATCCTGACATGGGCCAGAGCGCCATGACCTCAGCCAATGCGGCTCCACTAGTAAGCCAGAATAAGGAAACTCTGAGGCAAGATATTACAGATTCCACCGCAGCCACACGGATAACTAGATCTCTAAGCTCACAAAATGGAACCATCGGAACCAGGCATTTTTCCTTTTCTCTTTTTTAGACTTTGGATCAGGAAGCCACACAACTCTGACGGGAAGCATCTTTACTCCGGTCGAGAGATCACTTTTTGAGGAATAAGCATGGAGAAAAAGAGTGCGGGGATGGTTTAGTGGTTCAAAGCCGAAGCCCGTCTGAGAAACGATAGAAACATGCTTCAAATGAAGCCGACTTATGGCAAAAAGCAGGAGGAAGTTTAAGGTATTATTTATTAGTATCAATTCACCATTCAAGACTAGCCAGTCGTAAAAAGGCAGCACTTTCAATATAAAATTTTATTTTATATTATTTTATTCATTTATTTTTTATTTGGTGATGGAAACAATGCCATATTCTCAAACAAGGCTTGGGGCCCTAGATACGGAGAGTTGAGTGTTGAGGCTGAGGGTTGTTGATGAGGAGAACATAAAGCTGCGTATAGACAGATAAGGGTTCCAAGCCCACCGCTTGAAAAAAACTAGCCAATCATGAGTCCCTTTGATTGTGAAAGAAGTAAATGACTCAAAAATGGGGAAGACATGGGATTAAATAGTGGTAGTGAGCAATTAAATCCAAGAACTTTATACCTATATTTTCATTGTAAATGTAACAATCTTACAGCAACTGTCGAAATAGTAGTAACTGTTCCACGCGCACGTGCAGACACACACTCACACACACACACAAACACAATTTGGAACAGCAGAGAGGTAAAGTATGCTAAATTTCTCATTATTGAGGACAAGAATCTAATCGATTATTTCATTCTTGAGACTGTTATAGGAATACTGGCCCAATTACATGTAAACTTATGAACTTAGAAATGATTAATAAACATTTAGAGAGAATTTTCATTCAAAGACAATAGAGCTTCCAAACCATTCAAGGGAAAATTAACAAGAAAACAATGAATCAATCCAGCTAGGATGGAGTAACGGAGACCATACTTACCACCCTACAATAAACCCCAAAATGGATAAAATATATGAAGCAATGATTTTTAAGACACGTGAAAACGATCATCCACTTGGACCTTGTCCTGCCTCCCCCATACCAAGGCTGCTAGCCCTCCTACTGCCACTACCAAGGATGTCCACCAGGTGGCGCCGTTTCCTTCCTCTGCTCCTGCTGCAGAGCCAGTCGTGAGCGGTCCTGTTCCAGGTTTTGGCAAGCAGCTCCCAGAAGCGCTCTCGTGGGCCTTGGTCCCTTTTAGCCACCAGCAAAGGGATCGGGGATGAGCAGTGAGCCTCCTTTCTCATCGAAGATCTAGGAACCCAACTGATTTCTGAGCAGCCCTTTACCCTCGTCTGCTGTCTGGTACTCTCCACCCGACTTCCAGGGTCCGCGGCATGGGCAGCCTGCACGCTGGCCCCGGCCCTTCAGAATCTGTTCCCCGGCCGAGAGGCCCCGCGCGGTCGTGAGCAGGGCTCCAGGCCTCTGGAGCCCTGCCGCTTGGAACGCGTCCTGTCACTGGGCTTGCGAGCTCCATGCCCTTGGCTGTCACTTAACTTCTCTAAGCTACATTCCTCATCAGTAAAATGAAGACATAATCAATATTGGTGGGAAAAAAATCAGAATCCGGGGGGACCAAATTTCTGCCGATTGAAGATGACTTTCATTTTGAATTATACAGTGAGGTACACCATAGAAAAGTTTACTACTTCAGACCTCTAAAGGGCAGCTTCTACGATTCTTAAAACTAAAGCATGCACGTACAAACATACACACGCTCAGACACACTGACTCTGCTCCACATACATCCCCACGCACACACACGTGGAGTCATGGGCCACACACACACCCATAACATACACACAACCACACACGTCCTCAGGCGCGCACACACACGCAAAGTCACTGTCACGTACCACACACGTCCCCAGGTGCAGGAGTGGGCACACGCACACACACGTCTCACACACCTTTGGCGTCATTCTAAATCAACTTACAGTCGAGGGTCTCAGGGTCCATTGTTTCATCCGCTCAGAAGCTCCTGACTTCGGAGCATGAAGCAGGAATGCCTCCTCTCTGCAGATGGTCTTTGCCTCTTGCAGTCTCAGCAGAGCCAACACAACTGCCCTAGACCTTTAAAAGTGAGGGCCAGAGCGTACCTGGGAGTTCCCATCCTACATATGTCAACATTTGAAGTGCGGTAGGTTCTAAAGTCCTGCCTTTACAAATACACATTCATTCTAAGGGGGAAGGCCAGGCTCCACTTTAGAATTCCCAGACTCATGGCAGTTGCCGTAAAGAAAGTGATAGTTTGGGGAGAGCAGATTCCCAGTCTGACCACTAGCCTGATCCTTTTCTTCCCAAAGCTGGGTCCATCCCATGCCCCAAGGGGCCTTGGATGTTCACAGGATGACCCTCAGACATCCAATCCGGGCTCTGTATAACCCTCCATGCCAACAGCTTCCCGTTGGCCTCTGTGTGAGTCCTGGGAAGCTGAACTCCGGGGAGAGCCTGTACAGAAACTAGAAGTGGGTCAAGGCTGCTGGGGCAGGGCATTCGGGGTCCTGTGTTTCCAGAGCACGGATTGGAATGAATGGGCGTGTCCCTATGGCCTTGCTGAAACCACCACGTTGAGGGTGTGGCCAGAGGGAGAGTCAGGGCCAGAAGGACCCTATGTAGTGCAGGACACAGGGCAGCATGGGGGTGTGGAGGAGTCGGGGAGGGGATAGGGGGGCCCCCTTGCCAGGATCTGAGGGCAGAAGCCCTAAGGAAGGGCCTGAGGAGGCTGGAAGGTATCCTCATTGCCATCAATTAAAAAACAAAAGCTCGCCGCAGGCGAGGGTGGGAAGGGATTTGTCAGAACAAGGGAAGGCACTCGCAGAGGTCTGGCCAGATAGGGCTGGGGGGCTTGCCAGCCTGATGAGGAACCAAGAGGCCATCAGCCTGTAAACACCGCCCTAATTCCTCCGGGTGACACTGAGATGCAGTGAGACACGGAAAGCATGATAAACACAGGCCAGACACTCAGCAGCCTCTTGCTTGGGTCACTGTCCGTCTGGCGCACCCTCTGGTAGGAGCCTTTAGCGCATCACCCAGGGCTGATCCGGCTCAGGATTCCAGCTGCTTTTCCACAGGTGGCATCACTTGCTGGTGACACGAAGCAGGCACGTTAGCCACCTCCCAAACACTGAGGCTCCTCCTGGGAGGAGCCTGCGGGCCCCCAGACCAGCCCCTGCCCCACGATGCTCCTCAGTGCCACTCCCGCTTTGCTGCCCCGGCCTCTAGCTCTGGCCACGACCTCGCTGGATTCTCGATAAATGTCACCCATGCACCATGCCTAAGCTTGGGGTCCACATGGGACCATGGCTCTTATCTTCTTCCCATCGATGGAATGTTCGGGCTTCATGTCATCGTGATGGCGGGAAGGCCAGCACCGCCCCCTTGAGGCCTCCCTGAAGACACATAGAAACATAGGACACAATGCAGCCCATCTCTTTTTGTTACAACACCTTTATTGTGGTACGATTTCTGTTCCGTAAATTAGACATATCTCACATGTAGTACTTGATGAATTTTCATAGATGTCTGCACCTAGAAAAGCATCACAACAAGCAAGATAGCTACCATTTCCATCACTCCCCAAGAGGGGCAATTTTCCAGTTCCCATATTTACCACTTCCCAACCCCTTCGTTCCCTGCTAACCATAAGTTGGTTTCTCTATGTCTGTGGTTTTGTTCCTCTATGGTCATTGAGCTCATTTCTGCCTTTTTTATTTTACATTCCACATGGAAGTGGTATCATATGGCATTTTTCTCTCTTCTGGCTTACTTCACTCAGAATGACTCTGTCTGTGTCCATCTATGTTGCAACAAAAGACATCGTTTCATCTTTTTCATGGCTGAGTAGTATTCCACGGCTTAAATAGACCACTACTTCTTTATCCAGTCCCCAGTAGGTGGACTTTTGGGTTGGTTCCACGTGCTGGCTATTATAAAGAGGGCTGCTGTGAGCATTGAGGTGAATGTGAGAGTTTGAATTAGAGTTTTGTCCTGACATATCCCCAGGCGTGGGAAGACTGGATCATAAGGTAAGTCTATTTGTAGTTTTCTAAGGACCCTGCATCCTGTCTTCTCTAGTGGCAATGTAGCCCGTCTTACTGAAGCAGAGCCGTGCCCAGAATATAACGGGTATTTCTAGAGGTCAGACATGAAGTGCAGTGAGCTTGGCCTGTTCCAGAAGAAGAGGGCAATATGGGAGGGCTGGAGGAGAGTGACCAGGGGAGTGTGGTACAGGCAGGATTCAGACCACGTGGGGACATGACAGGCTGGGATAAGGAGCCTGGGCTTCCAGTCATCCCTTGGTAAGCATGGGGCACTGGTTCCAGGACTCCCCTCAGATGCCAACATCCATGAATGCAGACGCCTCTTTTATAAAATGACCCAGGACTGACATGAAATTACATGGATCCTCCCGTGCACTTTATTTTTTACATGCATACATGTTTTTTTTTTTTTTGAGTTATAGTCATTTTACAATTTTGTGTATAATCCCATCGCAGAGCACAATCTTTCAGTTATACATGAAAATACGCATACATTCATTGTCACATACTCTTTCGCCGTGTCCTCATGTGTACTTGAGGTCATCTCTAGAGGACGCGTGCTATGTAAGGCAACGTGAATGCTATGTAAGCAGTTGCCGGTGTGTGGCAAGTTCAAGTGTTGCTTTTAGAAACTTTCCGTTTTTTCCCGAATATTTTCAACCCACAGTTGGTTGAATCTGCCGGAGCGGGAGCCCCTAGATACGGAGAACCCTCAAGCCCTTCCCACCTCCTAAATTTCCACTGGAAGCGCTGCAGGGGACCAAAGAGAGGAGAAGAGCGCCCTCTAGCGGCTGGAAACGCTGAGGAATTCCTTCAGCGTATGCAGCGCTGGAGAGAAGGTTTCAGGCCGACTAGCGCAAATGGAGGGCCCGCCTGGACAGGAAGGGGGAAGGACGGCAGTGGAAGCCAGCTCGCACCCTTCCTGGAGCTAGCTGGTAGCAGTGAGGGACGCCGAGGGACTGGGGACACGTCACGTGGGGGGGCAATCCTGCCCGCCAGCTGCACGGTCCACACAGCTGGCACCCAGTTTGCATGATCAAAAGAACAAGGAGTGGGTGGATATGTGGGGAAGGGGCTGCCTCAGCACCGGGATCCTGACATGGGCCAGAGCGCCATGACCTCAGCCAATGCGGCTCCACTAGTAAGCCAGAATAAGGAAACTCTGAGGCAAGATATTACAGATTCCACCGCAGCCACACGGATAACTAGATCTCTAAGCTCACAAAATGGAACCATCGGAACCAGGCATTTTTCCTTTTCTCTTTTTTAGACTTTGGATCAGGAAGCCACACAACTCTGACGGGAAGCATCTTTACTCCGGTCGAGAGATCACTTTTTGAGGAATAAGCATGGAGAAAAAGAGTGCGGTGATGCTTTAGTGGTTCAAAGCCGAAGCCCGTCTGAGAAACGATAGAAACATGCTTCAAATGAAGCCGACTTATGGCAAAAAGCAGGAGGAAGTTTAAGGTATTATTTATTAGTATCAATTCACCATTCAAGACTAGCCAGTCGTATAAAGGCAGCACTTAAAATATAAAATTATATTTTATTTTTTATTTTATTTTATTTTTTTGTGATGGAAACAATGCCATATTCTCAAACAAGGCTTGGGGCCCTAGATACGGAGAGTTGAGTGTTGAGGCTGAGGGTTGTTGATGTGGAGAACATAAAGCTGCGTATAGACAGATAAGGGTTCCAAGCCCACCGCTTGAAAACAACTAGCCAATCATGAGTCCCTTTGATTGTGAAAGAAGTAAATGACTCAAAAATGGGGAAGACATGGGATTAAATAGTGGTAGTGAGCAATTAAATCCAAGAACTTTATACCTATATTTTCATTGTAAATATAACAATCTTACAGCAACTGTCGAAATAGTAGTAACTGTTCCACGCGCACGTGCAGACACACACTCACACACACACACAAACACAATTTGGAACAGCAGAGAGGTAAAGTATGCTAAATTTCTCATTATTGAGGACAAGAATCTAATCGATTATTTCATTCTTGAGACTGTTATAGGAATACTGGCCCAATTACATGTAAACTTATGAACTTAGAAATGATTAATAAACATTTAGAGAGAATTTTCATTCAAAGACAATAGAGCTTCCAAATCATTCAAGGGAAAATTAACAAGAAAACAATGAATCAATCCAGCTAGGATGGAGTAACGGAGACCATACTTACCACCCTACAATAAACCCCAAAATGGATAAAATATATGAAGCAATGATTTTTAAGACACGTGAAAACGATCATCCACTTGGACCTTGTCCTGCCTCCCCCATACCAAGGCTGCTAGCCCTCCTACTGCCACTACCAAGGATGTCCACCAGGTGGCGCCGTTTCCTTCCTCTGCTCCTGCTGCAGAGCCAGTCGTGAGCGGTCCTGTTCCAGGTTTTGGCAAGCAGCTCCCAGAAGCGCTCTCGTGGGCCTTGGTCCCTTTTAGCCACCAGCAAAGGGATCGGGGATGAGCAGTGAGCCTCCTTTCTCATCGAAGATCTAGGAACCCAACTGATTTCTGAGCAGCCCTTTACCCTCGTCTGCTGTCTGGTACTCTCCACCCGACTTCCAGGGTCCGCGGCATGGGCAGCCTGCACGCTGGCCCCGGCCCATCAGAATCTGTTCCCCCGGCCGAGAGGCCCCGCGCGGTCGTGAGCAGGGCTCCAGGCCTCTGGAGCCCCGCCGCTTGGAACGCGTCCTGTCACTGGGCTCGCGAGCTCCATGCCCTTGGCTGTCACTTAACTTCTCTAAGCTACATTCCTCATCAGTAAAATGAAGGCATAATCAATACTGGGGGGAAAAAAATCAGAATCCGGGGGGACCAAATTTCTGCCGATTGAAGATGACTTTCATTTTGAATTATACAGTGAGGGACACCATACAAACGTTTACTACTTCAGACTTCTAAAGGACAGCTTCTACGATCCTTAAAACTAAAGCATGCACGTACAAACATACACACGCTCAGACACACTGACTCTGCTCCACGTACTTCCCCACGCACACACACGTGGAGTCATGGGCCACACACACACCCATAACATACACACAACCACACACGTCCTCAGGCGCGCACACACACGCAAAGTCACTGTCACGTACCACACACGTCCCCAGGTGCAGGAGTGCGCACACGCACACACACGTCTCACACACCTTTGGCGGCATTCTAAATCCACTTACAGTCGAGGGTCTCAGGGTCCATTGTTTCATCCGCTCAGAAGCTCCTGACTTCGGAGCATGAAGCAGGAATGCCTCCTCTCTGCAGATGGTCTTTGCCTCTTGCAGTCTCAGCAGAGCCAACACAACTGCCCTAGACCTTTAAAAGTGAGGGCCAGAGCGTACCTGGGAGTTCCCATCCTACATATGTCAACATTTGAAGTGCGGTAGGTTCTAAAGCCCTGCCTTTACAAATACACATTCATTCTAAGGGGGAAGGCCAGGCTCCACTTTAGAATTCCCAGACTCATGGCAGTTGCCCTAAAGAAAGTGATAGTTTGGGGAGAGCAGATTCCCAATCTGACCACTAGCCTGATCCTTTTCTTCCCAAAGCTGGGTCCATCCTATGCCCCAAGGGGCCTTGGATGTTCACAGGATGACACTCAGACTTCCCATCCGGGCTCTGTATATAACCTCCATGCCAACAGCTTCCCGTTGGCCTCTGTGTGAGTCCTGGGAAGCTGAACTCCGGGGAGAGCCGCTGCAGAAACTAGAAGTGGGTCAAGGCTGCTGGGGCAGGGCATTCGGGGTCCTGTGTTTCCAGAGCACGGATTGGAATGAATGGGCGTGTCCCTAGGGCCTTGCTGAAACCACCACGTTGAGGGTGTGGCCAGAGGGAGAGTCAGGGCCAGAAGGACCCTATGTAGTGCAGGACACAGGGCAGCATGGGGGTGTGGAGGAGTCGGGGAGGGGATAGGGGGGCCCCCTTGCCAGGATCTGAGGGCAGAATCCCTAAGGAAGGGCCTGAGGAGGCTGGAAGGTATCCTCATTGCCATCAATTAAAAAACAAAAGCTTGCCGCAGGCCAGGGTGGGAAGGGATTTGTCAGAACAAGGGAAGGCACTCGCAGAGGTCTGGCCAGATAGGGCTGGGGGGCTTGCCAGCCTGATGAGGAACCAAGAGGCCATCAGCCTATAAACGCCGCCCTAATTCCTCCGGGTGACACTGAGATGCAGTGAGACACGGAAAGCATGATAAACACAGGCCAGACACTCAGCAGCCTCTTGCTTGGGTCACTGTCCGTCTGGCGCACCCTCTGGTAGGAGCCTTTAGCGCATCACCCAGGGCTGATCCGGCTCAGGATTCCAGCTGCTTTTCCACAGGTGGCATCACTTGCTGGTGACACGAAGCAGGCACGTTAGCCACCTCCCAAACACTGAGGCTCCTCCTGGGAGGAGCCTGCGGGCCCCCAGACCAGCCTCTGCCCCACGATGCTCCTCAGTGCCACTCCCGCTTTGCTGCCCCGGCCTCTAGCTCTGGCCACGACCTCGCTGGATTCTCGATAAATGTCACCCATGCACCATGCCTAAGCTTGGGGTCCACATGGGACCATGGCTCTTATCTTCTTCCCATCGATGGAATGTTCGGGCTTCATGTCATCGTGATGGCGGGAAGGCCAGCACCGCCCCCTTGAGGCCTCCCTGAAGACACATAGAAACATAGGACACAATGCAGCCCATCTCTTTTTGTTACAACACCTTTATTGTGGTACGATTTCTGTTCCGTAAATTAGACATATCTCACATGTAGTACTTGATGAATTTTCATAGATGTCTGCACCTAGAAAAGCATCACAACAAGCAAGATAGCTACCATTTCCATCACTCCCCAAGAGGGGCAATTTTCCAGTTCCCATATTTACCACTTCCCAACCCCTTCGTTCCCTGCTAACCATAAGTTGGTTTCTCTATGTCTGTGGTTTTGTTCCTCTATGGTCATTGAGCTCATTTCTGCCTTTTTTATTTTACATTCCACATGGAAGTGGTATCATATGGCATTTTTCTCTCTTCTGGCTTACTTCACTCAGAATGACTCTCTCTGTGTCCATCTATGTTGCAACAAAAGACATCGTTTCATCTTTTTCATGGCTGAGTAGTATTCCACGGCTTAAATAGACCACTACTTCTTTATCCAGTCCCCAGTAGGTGGACTTTTGGGTTGGTTCCACGTCCTGGCTATTATAAAGAGGGCTGCTGTGAGCATTGAGGTGAATGTGAGAGTTTGAATTAGAGTTTTGTCCTGACATATCCCCAGGCGTGGGAAGACTGGATCATAAGGTAAGTCTATTTGTAGTTTTCTAAGGACCCTGCATCCTGTCTTCTCTAGTGGCAATGCAGCCCGTCTTACTGAAGCAGAGCCGTGCCCAGAATATAACGGGTATTTCTAGAGGTCAGACATGAAGTGCAGTGAGCTTGGCCTGTTCCAGAAGAAGAGGGCAATATGGGAGGGCTGGAGGAGAGTGACCAGGGGAGTGTGGTACAGGCAGGATTCAGACCACGTGGGGACATGACAGGCTGGGATAAGGAGCCTGGGCTTCCAGTCATCCCTTGGTAAGCATGGGGCACTGGTTCCAGGACTCCCCTCAGATGCCAACATCCATGGATGCTGACGCCTCTTTTATAAAATGACCCAGGACTGACATGAAATTACATGGATCCTCCCGTGCACTTTATTTTTTACATGCATACATGTTTTTTTTTTTTTTGAGTTATAGTCATTTTACAATTTTGTGTCGAATCCCATCGCAGAGCACAATCTTTCAGTTATACATGAAAATACGCATACATTCATTGTCACATACTCTTTCGCCGTGTCCTCCTGTGTACTTGAGGTCATCTCTAGAGGACGCGTGCTATGTAAGGCAACGTGAATGCTATGTAAGCAGTTGCCGGTGTGTGGCAAGTTCAAGTGTTGCTTTTAGAAACTTTCCGTTTTTTCCCGAATATTTTCAACCCACAGTTGGTTGAATCTGCCGGAGCGGGAGCCCCTAGATACGGAGAACACTCAAGCCATTCCCACCTCCTAAATTTCCACTGGAAGCGCTGCAGGGGACCAAAGAGGGGAGAAGAGCGCCCTCCAGCGACCTTAAACGCAGAGGAATTCCTTCAGCGTATGCAGCGCAGGAGAGAAAGTTTCGGGCCGACTAGCGCAAATGGAGGGCCCGCCTGGACAGGAAGGGGGAAGGACGGCAGTGGAAGCCAGCTCGCACCCTTCCTGGAGCTAGCTCGTAGCAGTGAGGGGCGCCGAGGGACTGGGGACACGTCGCGTGGGGGGGCAATCCTGGCCGCCAGCTGCACGGTCCACACAGCTGGCACCCAGTTTGCATGATCAAAAGAACAAGGAGTGGGTGGATAAGTGGGGAAGGGGCTGCCTCAGCACCGGGATCCTGACATGGGCCAGAGCGCCATGACCTCAGCCAATGCGGCTCCACTAGTAAGCCAGAATAAGGAAAGTCTGAGGCAAGATATTACAGATTCCACCGCAGCCACACGGATAACTAGATCTCTAAGCTCACAAAATGGAACCATCGGAACCAGGCATTTTTCCTTTTCTCTTCTTTTAGACTTTGGATCAGGAAGCCACACAACTCTGACGGGAAGCATCTTTACTCCGGTCGAGAGATCACTTTTTGAGGAATAAGCATGGAGAAAAAGAGTGCGGGGATGGTTTAGTGGTTCAAAGCCGAAGCCCGTCTGAGAAACGATAAAAACATGCTTCAAATGAAGCTGACTTACGGCAAAAAGCAGGAGGAAGTTTAAGGTATTCTTTATTAATATCAATTCACCATTCAAGACTAGCCAGTCGTAAAAAGGCAGCACTTTCAATATAAAATTTTATTTTATTTTATTTTATTCATTTATTTTTTATTTGGTGATGGAAACAATGCCATATTCTCAAACAAGGCTTGGGGCCCTAGATACGGAGAGTTGAGTGTTGAGGCTGAGGGTTGTTGATGAGGAGAACATAAAGCTGCGTATAGACAGATAAGGGTTCCAAGCCCACCGCTTGAAAAAAACTAGCCAATCATGAGTCCCTTTGATTGTGAAAGAAGTAAATGACTCAAAAATGGGGAAGACATGGGATTAAATAGTGGTAGTGAGCAATTAAATCCAAGAACTTTATACCTATATTTTCATTGTAAATGTAACAATCTTACAGCAACTGTCGAAATAGTAGTAACTGTTCCACGCGCACGTGCAGACACACACTCACACACACACACAAACACAATTTGGAACAGCAGAGAGGTAAAGTATGCTAAATTTCTCATTATTGAGGACAAGAATCTAATCGATTATTTCATTCTTGGACTGTTATAGGAATACTGGCCCAATTACATGTAAACTTATGAACTTAGAAATGATTAATAAACATTTAGAGAGAATTTTCATTCAAAGACAATAGAGCTTCCAAACCATTCAAGGGAAAATTAACAAGAAAACAATGAATCAATCCAGCTAGGATGGAGTAACGGAGACCATACTTACCACCCTACAATAAACCCCAAAATGGATAAAATATATGAAGCAATGATTTTTAAGACACGTGAAAACGATCATCCACTTGGACCTTGTCCTGCCTCCCCCATACCAAGGCTGCTAGCCCTCCTACTGCCACTACCAAGGATGTCCACCAGGTGGCGCCGTTTCCTTCCTCTGCTCCTGCTGCAGAGCCAGTCGTGAGCGGTCCTGTTCCAGGTTTTGGCAAGCAGCTCCCAGAAGCGCTCTCGTGGGCCTTGGTCCCTTTTAGCCACCAGCAAAGGGATCGGGGATGAGCAGTGAGCCTCCTTTCTCATCGAAGATCTAGGAACCCAACTGATTTCTGAGCAGCCCTTTACCCTCGTCTGCTGTCTGGTACTCTCCACCCGACTTCCAGGGTCCGCGGCATGGGCAGCCTGCACGCTGGCCCCGGCCCTTCAGAATCTGTTCCCCGGCCGAGAGGCCCCGCGCGGTCGTGAGCAGGGCTCCAGGCCTCTGGAGCCCCGCCGCTTGGAACGCGTCCTGTCACTGGGCTTGCGAGCTCCATGCCCTTGGCTGTCACTTAACTTCTCTAAGCTACATTCCTCATCAGTAAAATGAAGACATAATCAATATTGGTGGGAAAAAAATCAGAATCCGGGGGGACCAAATTTCTGCCGATTGAAGATGACTATCATTTTGAATTATACAGTGAGGTACACCATAGAAAAGTTTACTACTTCAGACCTCTAAAGGGCAGCTTCTACGATTCTTAAAACTAAAGCATGCACGTACAAACATACACACGCTCAGACACACTGACTCTGCTCCACATACATCCCCACGCACACACACGTGGAGTCATGGGCCACACACACACCCATAACATACACACAACCACACACGTCCTCAGGCGCGCACACACACGCAAAGTCACTGTCACGTACCACACACGTCCCCAGGTGCAGGAGTGGGCACACGCACACACACGTCTCACACACCTTTGGCGTCATTCTAAATCAACTTACAGTCGAGGGTCTCAGGGTCCATTGTTTCATCCGCTCAGAAGCTCCTGACTTCGGAGCATGAAGCAGGAATGCCTCCTCTCTGCAGATGGTCTTTGCCTCTTGCAGTCTCAGCAGAGCCAACACAACTGCCCTAGACCTTTAAAAGTGAGGGCCAGAGCGTACCTGGGAGTTCACATCCTACATATGTCAACATTTGAAGTGCGGTAGGTTCTAAAGTCCTGCCTTTACAAATACACATTCATTCTAAGGGGGAAGGCCAGGCTCCACTTTAGAATTCCCAGACTCATGGCAGTTGCCGTAAAGAAAGTGATAGTTTGGGGAGAGCAGATTCCCAGTCTGACCACTAGCCTGATCCTTTTCTTCCCAAAGCTGGGTACATCCCATGCCCCAAGGGGCCTTGGATGTTCACAGGATGACCCTCAGACATCCAATCCGGGCTCTGTATAACCCTCCATGCCAACAGCTTCCCGTTGGCCTCTGTGTGAGTCCTGGGAAGCTGAACTCCGGGGAGAGCCTGTACAGAAACTAGAAGTGGGTCAAGGCTGCTGGGGCAGGGCATTCGGTGTCCTGTGTTTCCAGAGCACGGATTGGAATGAATGGGCGTGTCCCTATGGCCTTGCTGAAACCACCACGTTGAGGGTGTGGCCAGAGGGAGAGTCAGGGCCAGAAGGACCCTATGTAGTGCAGGACACAGGGCAGCATGGGGGTGTGGAGGAGTCGGGGAGGGGATAGGGGGGCCCCCTTGCCAGGATCTGAGGGCAGAATCCCTAAGGAAGGGCCTGAGGAGGCTGGAAGGTATCCTCATTGCCATCAATTAAAAAACAAAAGCTCGCCGCAGGCGAGGGTGGGAAGGGATTTGTCAGAACAAGGGAAGGCACTCGCAGAAGTCTGGCCAGATAGGGCTGGGGGGCTTGCCAGCCTGATGAGGAACCAAGAGGCCATCAGCCTATAATTGCGGCCCTAATTCCTCCGGGTGACACTGAGATGCAGTGAGACACGGAAAGCATGATAAACACAGGCCAGACACTCAGCAGCCTCTTGCTTGGGTCACTGTCCGTCTGGCGCACCCTCTGGTAGGAGCCTTTAGCGCATCACCCAGGGCTGATCCGGCTCAGGATTCCAGCTGCTTTTCCACAGGTGGCATCACTTGCTGGTGACACGAAGCAGGCACGTTAGCCACCTCCCAAACACTGAGGCTCCTCCTGGGAGGAGCCTGCGGGCCCCCAGACCAGCCTCTGCCCCACGATGCTCCTCAGTGCCACTCCCGCTTTGCTGCCCCGGCCTCTAGCTCTGGCCACGACCTCGCTGGATTCTCGATAAATGTCACCCATGCACCATGCCTAAGCTTGGGGTCCACATGGGACCATGGCTCTTATCTTCTTCCCATCGATGGAATGTTCGGGCTTCATGTCATCGTGATGGCGGGAAGGCCAGCACCGCCCCCTTGAGGCCTCCCTGAAGACACATAGAAACATAGGACACAATGCAGCCCATCTCTTTTTGTTACAACACCTTTATTGTGGTACGATTTCTGTTCCGTAAATTAGACATATCTCACATGTAGTACTTGATGAATTTTCATAGATGTCTGCACCTAGAAAAGCATCACAACAAGCAAGATAGCTACCATTTCCATCACTCCCCAAGAGGGGCAATTTTCCAGTTCCCATATTTACCACTTCCCAACCCCTTCGTTCCCTGCTAACCATAAGTTGGTTTCTCTATGTCTGTGGTTTTGTTCCTCTATGGTCATTGAGCTCATTTCTGCCTTTTTTATTTTACATTCCACATGGAAGTGGTATCATATGGCATTTTTCTCTCTTCTGGCTTACTTCACTCAGAATGACTCTCTCTGTGTCCATCTATGTTGCAACAAAAGACATCGTTTCATCTTTTTCATGGCTGAGTAGTATTCCACGGCTTAAATAGACCACTACTTCTTTATCCAGTCCCCAGTAGGTGGACTTTTGGGTTGGTTCCACGTCCTGGCTATTATAAAGGGGGCTGCTGTGAGCATTGAGGTGAATGTGAGAGTTTGAATTAGAGTTTTGTCCTGACATATCCCCAGGCGTGGGAAGACTGGATCATAAGGTAAGTCTATTTGTAGTTTTCTAAGGACCCTGCATCCTGTCTTCTCTAGTGGCAATGTAGCCCGTCTTACTGAAGCAGAGCCGTGCCCAGAATATAACGGGTATTTCTAGAGGTCAGACATGAAGTGCAGTGAGCTTGGCCTGTTCCAGAAGAAGAGGGCAATATGGGAGGGCTGGAGGAGAGTGACCAGGGGAGTGTGGTACAGGCAGGATTCAGACCATGTGGGGACATGACAGGCTGGGATAAGGAGCCTGGGCTTCCAGTCATCCCTTGGTAAGCATGGGGCACTGGTTCCAGGACTCCCCTCAGATGCCAACATCCATGAATGCTGACGCCTCTTTTATAAAATGACCCAGGACTGACATGAAATTACATGGATCCTCCCGTGCACTTTATTTTTTACATGCATACATGTTTTTTTTTTTTTTTGAGTTATAGTCATTTTACAATTTTGTGTATAATCCCATCGCAGAGCACAATCTTTCAGTTATACATGAAAATACGCATACATTCATTGTCACATACTCTTTCGCCGTGTCCTCATGTGTACTTGAGGTCATCTCTAGAGGACGCGTGCTATGTAAGGCAACGTGAATGCTATGTAAGCAGTTGCCGGTGTGTGGCAAGTTCAAGTGTTGCTTTTAGAAACTTTCCGTTTTTTCCCGAATATTTTCAACCCACAGTTGGTTGAATCTGCCGGAGCGGGAGCCCCTAGATACGGAGAACACTCAAGCCATTCCCACCTCCTAAATTTCCACTGGAAGCGCTGCAGGGGACCAAAGAGGGGAGAAGAGCGCCCTCCAGCGACCTTAAACGCAGAGGAATTCCTTCAGCGTATGCAGCGCAGGAGAGAAAGTTTCGGGCCGACTAGCGCAAATGGAGGGCCCGCCTGGACAGGAAGGGGGAAGGACGGCAGTGGAAGCCAGCTCGCACCCTTCCTGGAGCTAGCTCGTAGCAGTGAGGGGCGCCGAGGGACTGGGGACACGTCGCGTGGGGGGGCAATCCTGGCCGCCAGCTGCACGGTCCACACAGCTGGCACCCAGTTTGCATGATCAAAAGAACAAGGAGTGGGTGGATAAGTGGGGAAGGGGCTGCCTCAGCACCGGGATCCTGACATGGGCCAGAGCGCCATGACCTCAGCCAATGCGGCTCCACTAGTAAGCCAGAATAAGGAAAGTCTGAGGCAAGATATTACAGATTCCACCGCAGCCACACGGATAACTAGATCTCTAAGCTCACAAAATGGAACCATCGGAACCAGGCATTTTTCCTTTTCTCTTCTTTTAGACTTTGGATCAGGAAGCCACACAACTCTGACGGGAAGCATCTTTACTCCGGTCGAGAGATCACTTTTTGAGGAATAAGCATGGAGAAAAAGAGTGCGGGGATGGTTTAGTGGTTCAAAGCCGAAGCCCGTCTGAGAAACGATAAAAACATGCTTCAAATGAAGCTGACTTACGGCAAAAAGCAGGAGGAAGTTTAAGGTATTCTTTATTAATATCAATTCACCATTCAAGACTAGCCAGTCGTAAAAAGGCAGCACTTTCAATATAAAATTTTATTTTATATTATTTTATTCATTTATTTTTTATTTGGTGATGGAAACAATGCCATATTCTCAAACAAGGCTTGGGGCCCTAGATACGGAGAGTTGAGTGTTGAGGCTGAGGGTTGTTGATGTGGAGAACATAAAGCTGCGTATAGACAGATAAGGGTTCCAAGCCCACCGCTTGAAAAAAACTAGCCAATCATGAGTCCCTTTGATTGTGAAAGAAGTAAATGACTCAAAAATGGGGAAGACATGGGATTAAATAGTGGTAGTGAGCAATTAAATCCAAGAACTTTATACCTATATTTTCATTGTAAATATAACAATCTTACAGCAACTGTCGAAATAGTAGTAACTGTTCCACGCGCACGTGCAGACACACACTCACACACACACACAAACACAATTTGGAACAGCAGAGAGGTAAAGTATGCTAAATTTCTCATTATTGAGGACAAGAATCTAATCGATTATTTCATTCTTGAGACTGTTATAGGAATACTGGCCCAATTACATGTAAACTTATGAACTTAGAAATGATTAATAAACATTTAGAGAGAATTTTCATTCAAAGACAATAGAGCTTCCAAATCATTCAAGGGAAAATTAACAAGAAAACAATGAATCAATCCAGCTAGGATGGAGTAACGGAGACCATACTTACCACCCTACAATAAACCCGAAAATGGATAAAATATATGAAGCAATGATTTTTAAGACACGTGAAAACGATCATCCACTTGGACTTTGTCCTGCCTCCCACATACCGAGGCTGCTAGCCCTCCTACTGCCACTACCAAGGATGTCCACCAGGTGGCGCCGTTTCCTTCCTCTGCTCCTGCTGCAGAGCCAGTCGTGAGCGGTCCTGTTCCAGGTTTTGGCAAGCAGCTCCCAGAAGCGCTCTCGTGGGCCTTGGTCCCTTTTAGCCACCAGCAAAGGGATCGGGGATGAGCAGTGAGCCTCCTTTCTCATCGAAGATCTAGGAACCCAACTGATTTCTGAGCAGCCCTTTACCCTCGTCTGCTGTCTGGTACTCTCCACCCGACTTCCAGGGTCCGCGGCATGGGCAGCCTGCACGCTGGCCCCGGCCCTTCAGAATCTGTTCCCCGGCCGAGAGGCCCCGCGCGGTCGTGAGCAGGGCTCCAGGCCTCTGGAGCCCCGCCGCTTGGAACGCGTCCTGTCACTGGGCTTGCGAGCTCCATGCCCTTGGCTGTCACTTAACTTCTCTAAGCTACATTCCTCATCAGTAAAATGAAGACATAATCAATATTGGTGGGAAAAAAATCAGAATCCGGGGGGACCAAATTTCTGCCGATTGAAGATGACTATCATTTTGAATTATACAGTGAGGTACACCATAGAAAAGTTTACTACTTCAGACCTCTAAAGGGCAGCTTCTACGATTCTTAAAACTAAAGCATGCACGTACAAACATACACACGCTCAGACACACTGACTCTGCTCCACATACATCCCCACGCACACACACGTGGAGTCATGGGCCACACACGCACCCATAACATACACACAACCACACACGTCCTCAGGCGCGCACACACACGCAAAGTCACTGTCACGTACCACACACGTCCCCAGGTGCAGGAGTGGGCACACGCACACACACGTCTCACACACCTTTGGCGTCATTCTAAATCAACTTACAGTCGAGGGTCTCAGGGTCCATTGTTTCATCCGCTCAGAAGCTCCTGACTTCGGAGCATGAAGCAGGAATGCCTCCTCTCTGCAGATGGTCTTTGCCTCTTGCAGTCTCAGCAGAGCCAACACAACTGCCCTAGACCTTTAAAAGTGAGGGCCAGAGCGTACCTGGGAGTTCCCATCCTACATATGTCAACATTTGAAGTGCGGTAGGTTCTAAAGTCCTGCCTTTACAAATACACATTCATTCTAAGGGGGAAGGCCAGGCTCCACTTTAGAATTCCCAGACTCATGGCAGTTGCCGTAAAGAAAGTGATAGTTTGGGGAGAGCAGATTCCCAGTCTGACCACTAGCCTGATCCTTTTCTTCCCAAAGCTGGGTACATCCCATGCCCCAAGGGGCCTTGGATGTTCACAGGATGACCCTCAGACATCCAATCCGGGCTCTGTATAACCCTCCATGCCAACAGCTTCCCGTTGGCCTCTGTGTGAGTCCTGGGAAGCTGAACTCCGGGGAGAGCCTGTACAGAAACTAGAAGTGGGTCAAGGCTGCTGGGGCAGGGCATTCGGTGTCCTGTGTTTCCAGAGCACGGATTGGAATGAATGGGCGTGTCCCTATGGCCTTGCTGAAACCACCACGTTGAGGGTGTGGCCAGAGGGAGAGTCAGGGCCAGAAGGACCCTATGTAGTGCAGGACACAGGGCAGCATGGGGGTGTGGAGGAGTCGGGGAGGGGATAGGGGGGCCCCCTTGCCAGGATCTGAGGGCAGAATCCCTAAGGAAGGGCCTGAGGAGGCTGGAAGGTATCCTCATTGCCATCAATTAAAAAACAAAAGCTCGCCGCAGGCCAGGGTGGGAAGGGATTTGTCAGAACAAGGGAAGGCACTCGCAGAAGTCTGGCCAGATAGGGCTGGGGGGCTTGCCAGCCTGATGAGGAACCAAGAGGCCATCAGCCTATAATTGCGGCCCTAATTCCTCCGGGTGACACTGAGATGCAGTGAGACACGGAAAGCATGATAAACACAGGCCAGACACTCAGCAGCCTCTTGCTTGGGTCACTGTCCGTCTGGCGCACCCTCTGGTAGGAGCCTTTAGCGCATCACCCAGGGCTGATCCGGCTCAGGATTCCAGCTGCTTTTCCACAGGTGGCATCACTTGCTGGTGACACGAAGCAGGCATGTTAGCCACCTCCCAAACACTGAGGCTCCTCCTGGGAGGAGCCTGCGGGCCCCCAGACCAGCCTCTGCCCCACGATGCTCCTCAGTGCCACTCCCGCTTTGCTGCCCCGGCCTCTAGCTCTGGCCACGACCTCGCTGGATTCTCGATAAATGTCACCCATGCACCATGCCTAAGCTTGGGGTCCACATGGGACCATGGCTCTTATCTTCTTCCCATCGATGGAATGTTCGGGCTTCATGTCATCGTGATGGCGGGAAGGCCAGCACCGCCCCCTTGAGGCCTCCCTGAAGACACATAGAAACATAGGACACAATGCAGCCCATCTCTTTTTGTTACAACACCTTTATTGTGGTACGATTTCTGTTCCGTAAATTAGACATATCTCACATGTAGTACTTGATGAATTTTCATAGATGTCTGCACCTAGAAAAGCATCACAACAAGCAAGATAGCTACCATTTCCATCACTCCCCAAGAGGGGCAATTTTCCAGTTCCCATATTTACCACTTCCCAACCCCTTCGTTCCCTGCTAACCATAAGTTGGTTTCTCTATGTCTGTGGTTTTGTTCCTCTATGGTCATTGAGCTCATTTCTGCCTTTTTTATTTTACATTCCACATGGAAGTGGTATCATATGGCATTTTTCTCTCTTCTGGCTTACTTCACTCAGAATGACTCTCTCTGTGTCCATCTATGTTGCAACAAAAGACATCGTTTCATCTTTTTCATGGCTGAGTAGTATTCCACGGCTTAAATAGACCACTACTTCTTTATCCAGTCCCCAGTAGGTGGACTTTTGGGTTGGTTCCACGTCCTGGCTATTATAAAGGGGGCTGCTGTGAGCATTGAGGTGAATGTGAGAGTTTGAATTAGAGTTTTGTCCTGACATATCCCCAGGCGTGGGAAGACTGGATCATAAGGTAAGTCTATTTGTAGTTTTCTAAGGACCCTGCATCCTGTCTTCTCTAGTGGCAATGTAGCCCGTCTTACTGAAGCAGAGCCGTGCCCAGAATATAACGGGTATTTCTAGAGGTCAGACATGAAGTGCAGTGAGCTTGGCCTGTTCCAGAAGAAGAGGGCAATATGGGAGGGCTTTAGGAGAGTGACCAGTTGAGTGTGGTACAGGCAGGATTCAGACCATGTGGGGACATGACAGGCTGGGATAAGGAGCCTGGGCTTCCAGTCATCCCTTGGTAAGCATGGGGCACTGGTTCCAGGACTCCCCTCAGATGCCAACATCCATGAATGCTGACGCCTCTTTTATAAAATGACCCAGGACTGACATGAAATTACATGGATCCTCCCGTGCACTTTATTTTTTACATGCATACATGTTTTTTTTTTTTTTTGAGTTATAGTCATTTTACAATTTTGTGTATAATCCCATCGCAGAGCACAATCTTTCAGTTATACATGAAAATACGCATACATTCATTGTCACATACTCTTTCGCCGTGTCCTCATGTGTACTTGAGGTCATCTCTAGAGGACGCGTGCTATGTAAGGCAACGTGAATGCTATGTAAGCAGTTGCCGGTGTGTGGCAAGTTCAAGTGTTGCTTTTAGAAACTTTCCGTTTTTTCCCGAATATTTTCAACCCACAGTTGGTTGAATCTGCCGGAGCGGGAGCCCCTAGATACGGAGAACACTCAAGCCATTCCCACCTCCTAAATTTCCACTGGAAGCGCTGCAGGGGACCAAAGAGTGGAGAAGAGCGCCCTCCAGCGACCTTAAACGCAGAGGAATTCCTTCAGCGTATGCAGCGCAGGAGAGAATGTTTCGGGCCGACTAGCGCAAATGGAGGGCCCGCCTGGACAGGAAGGGGGAAGGACGGCAGTGGAAGCCAGCTCGCACCCTTCCTGGAGCTAGCTCGTAGCAGTGAGGGGCGCCGAGGGACTGGGGACACGTCGCGTGGGGGGGCAATCCTGGCCGCCAGCTGCACGGTCCACACAGCTGGCACCCAGTTTGCATGATCAAAAGAACAAGGAGTGGGTGGATAAGTGGGGAAGGGGCTGCCTCAGCACCGGGATCCTGACATGGGCCAGAGCGCCATGACCTCAGCCAATGCGGCTCCACTAGTAAGCCAGAATAAGGAAAGTCTGAGGCAAGATATTACAGATTCCACCGCAGCCACACGGATAACTAGATCTCTAAGCTCACAAAATGGAACCATCGGAACCAGGCATTTTTCCTTTTCTCTTCTTTTAGACTTTGGATCAGGAAGCCACACAACTCTGACGGGAAGCATCTTTACTCCGGTCGAGAGATCACTTTTTGAGGAATAAGCATGGAGAAAAAGAGTGCGGGGATGGTTTAGTGGTTCAAAGCCGAAGCCCGTCTGAGAAACGATAAAAACATGCTTCAAATGAAGCTGACTTACGGCAAAAAGCAGGAGGAAGTTTAAGGTATTCTTTATTAATATCAATTCACCATTCAAGACTAGCCAGTCGTAAAAAGGCAGCACTTTCAATATAAAATTTTATTTTATATTATTTTATTCATTTATTTTTTATTTGGTGATGGAAACAATGCCATATTCTCAAACAAGGCTTGGGGCCCTAGATACGGAGAGTTGAGTGTTGAGGCTGAGGGTTGTTGATGTGGAGAACATAAAGCTGCGTATAGACAGATAAGGGTTCCAAGCCCACCGCTTGAAAACAACTAGCCAATCATGAGTCCCTTTGATTGTGAAAGAAGTAAATGACTCAAAAATGGGGAAGACATGGGATTAAATAGTGGTAGTGAGCAATTAAATCCAAGAACTTTATACCTATATTTTCATTGTAAATATAACAATCTTACAGCAACTGTCGAAATAGTAGTAACTGTTCCACGCGCACGTGCAGACACACACTCACACACACACACAAACACAATTTGGAACAGCAGAGAGGTAAAGTATGCTAAATTTCTCATTATTGAGGACAAGAATCTAATCGATTATTTCATTCTTGAGACTGTTATAGGAATACTGGCCCAATTACATGTAAACTTATGAACTTAGAAATGATTAATAAACATTTAGAGAGAATTTTCATTCAAAGACAATAGAGCTTCCAAATCATTCAAGGGAAAATTAACAAGAAAACAATGAATCAATCCAGCTAGGATGGAGTAACGGAGACCATACTTACCACCCTACAATAAACCCGAAAATGGATAAAATATATGAAGCAATGATTTTTAAGACACGTGAAAACGATCATCCACTTGGACTTTGTCCTGCCTCCCACATACCGAGGCTGCTAGCCCTCCTACTGCCACTACCAAGGATGTCCACCAGGTGGCGCCGTTTCCTTCCTCTGCTCCTGCTGCAGAGCCAGTCGTGAGCGGTCCTGTTCCAGGTTTTGGCAAGCAGCTCCCAGAAGCGCTCTCGTGGGCCTTGGTCCCTTTTAGCCACCAGCAAAGGGATCGGGGATGAGCAGTGAGCCTCCTTTCTCATCGAAGATCTAGGAACCCAACTGATTTCTGAGCAGCCCTTTACCCTCGTCTGCTGTCTGGTACTCTCCACCCGACTTCCAGGGTCCGCGGCATGGGCAGCCTGCACGCTGGCCCCGGCCCTTCAGAATCTGTTCCCCGGCCGAGAGGCCCCGCGCGGTCGTGAGCAGGGCTCCAGGCCTCTGGAGCCCCGCCGCTTGGAACGCGTCCTGTCACTGGGCTTGCGAGCTCCATGCCCTTGGCTGTCACTTAACTTCTCTAAGCTACATTCCTCATCAGTAAAATGAAGACATAATCAATATTGGTGGGAAAAAAATCAGAATCCGGGGGGACCAAATTTCTGCCGATTGAAGATGACTTTCATTTTGAATTATACAGTGAGGTACACCATAGAAAAGTTTACTACTTCAGACCTCTAAAGGGCAGCTTCTACGATTCTTAAAACTAAAGCATGCACGTACAAACATACACACGCTCAGACACACTGACTCTGCTCCACATACATCCCCACGCACACACACGTGGAGTCATGGGCCACACACGCACCCATAACATACACACAACCACACACGTCCTCAGGCGCGCACACACACGCAAAGTCACTGTCACGTACCACACACGTCCCCAGGTGCAGGAGTGGGCACACGCACACACACGTCTCACACACCTTTGGCGTCATTCTAAATCAACTTACAGTCGAGGGTCTCAGGGTCCATTGTTTCATCCGCTCAGAAGCTCCTGACTTCAGAGCATGAAGCAGGAATGCCTCCTCTCTGCAGATGGTCTTTGCCTCTTGCAGTCTCAGCAGAGCCAACACAACTGCCCTACACCTTTAAAAGTGAGGGCCAGAGCGTACCTGGGAGTTCCCATCCTACATATGTCAACATTTGAAGTGCGGTAGGTTCTAAAGTCCTGCCTTTACAAATACACATTCATTCTAAGGGGGAAGGCCAGGCTCCACTTTAGAATTCCCAGACTCATGGCAGTTGCCGTAAAGAAAGTGATAGTTTGGGGAGAGCAGATTCCCAGTCTGACCACTAGCCTGATCCTTTTCTTCCCAAAGCTGGGTACATCCCATGCCCCAAGGGGCCTTGGATGTTCACAGGATGACCCTCAGACATCCAATCCGGGCTCTGTATAACCCTCCATGCCAACAGCTTCCCGTTGGCCTCTGTGTGAGTCCTGGGAAGCTGAACTCCGGGGAGAGCCTGTACAGAAACTAGAAGTGGGTCAAGGCTGCTGGGGCAGGGCATTCGGGGTCCTGTGTTTCCAGAGCACGGATTGGAATGAATGGGCGTGTCCCTATGGCCTTGCTGAAACCACCACGTTGAGGGTGTGGCCAGAGGGAGAGTCAGGGCCAGAAGGACCCTATGTAGTGCAGGACACAGGGCAGCATGGGGGTGTGGAGGAGTCGGGGAGGGGATAGGGGGGCCCCCTTGCCAGGATCTGAGGGCAGAATCCCTAAGGAAGGGCCTGAGGAGGCTGGAAGGTATCCTCATTGCCATCAATTAAAAAACAAAAGCTTGCCGCAGGCCAGGGTGGGAAGGGATTTGTCAGAACAAGGGAAGGCACTCGCAGAGGTCTGGCCAGATAGGGCTGGGGGGCTTGCCAGCCTGATGAGGAACCAAGAGGCCATCAGCCTATAATTGCGGCCCTAATTCCTCCGGGTGACACTGAGATGCAGTGAGACACGGAAAGCATGATAAACACAGGCCAGACACTCAGCAGCCTCTTGCTTGGGTCACTGTCCGTCTGGCGCACCCTCTGGTAGGAGCCTTTAGCGCATCACCCAGGGCTGATCCGGCTCAGGATTCCAGCTGCTTTTCCACAGGTGGCATCACTTGCTGGTGACACGAAGCAGGCACGTTAGCCACCTCCCAAACACTGAGGCTCCTCCTGGGAGGAGCCTGCGGGCCCCCAGACCAGCCTCTGCCCCACGATGCTCCTCAGTGCCACTCCCGCTTTGCTGCCCCGGCCTCTAGCTCTGGCCACGACCTCGCTGGATTCTCGATAAATGTCACCCATGCACCATGCCTAAGCTTGGGGTCCACATGGGACCATGGCTCTTATCTTCTTCCCATCGATGGAATGTTCGGGCTTCATGTCATCGTGATGGCGGGAAGGCCAGCACCGCCCCCTTGAGGCCTCCCTGAAGACACATAGAAACATAGGACACAATGCAGCCCATCTCTTTTTGTTACAACACCTTTATTGTGGTACGATTTCTGTTCCGTAAATTAGACATATCTCACATGTAGTATTTGATGAATTTTCATAGATGTCTGCACCTAGAAAAGCATCACAACAAGCAAGATAGCTACCATTTCCATCACTCCCCAAGAGGGGCAATTTTCCAGTTCCCATATTTACCACTTCCCAACCCCTTCGTTCCCTGCTAACCATAAGTTGGTTTCTCTATGTCTGTGGTTTTGTTCCTCTATGGTCATTGAGCTCATTTCTGCCTTTTTTATTTTACATTCCACATGGAAGTGGTATCATATGGCATTTTTCTCTCTTCTGGCTTACTTCACTCAGAATGACTCTGTCTGTGTCCATCTATGTTGCAACAAAAGACATCGTTTCATCTTTTTCATGGCTGAGTAGTATTCCACGGCTTAAATAGACCACTACTTCTTTATCCAGTCCCCAGTAGGTGGAATTTTGGGTTGGTTCCACGTCCTGGCTATTATAAAGAGGGCTGCTGTGAGCATTGAGGTGAATGTGAGAGTTTGAATTAGAGTTTTCTCCTGACATATCCCCAGGCATGGGAAGACTGGATCATAAGGTAAGTCTATTTGTAGTTTTCTAAGGACCCTGCATCCTGTCTTCTCTAGTGGCAATGCAGCCCGTCTTACTGAAGCAGAGCCGTGCCCAGAATATAACGGGTATTTCTAGAGGTCAGACTTGAAGTGCAGTTAGTTTGGCCTGTGCCAGAAGAAGAGGGCAGTCTGGGAGGGCTTTAGGAGAGTGACCAGTTGAGTGTGCTACAGGCAGGATTCAGACCACGTGGGGACATGACAGGCTGGGATAAGGAGCCTGGGCTTCCAGTCATCCCTTAGTAAGCATGGGGCACTGGTTCCAGGACTCCCCTCAGATGCCAACATCCATGGATGCTGACGCCTCTTTTATAAAATGACCCAGGACTGACATGAAATTACATGGATCCTCCCGTGTACTTTATTTTTTACATGCATACATGTTTTATTTTTTTGAGTTATAGTCATTTTACAATTTTGTGTCGAATCCCATCGCAGAGCACTATCTTTCAGATATACATGAAAATACGCATAAATTCATTGTCACATACTCTTTCGCCGTGTCCTCCTATGTACTTGAGGTCATCTCTAGAGGACGGGTGCTGTGTAAGGCAACGTGAATTCTACGTAAGCAGTTGCCGGTGTGTGGCAAGTTCAAGTGTTGCTTTTAGAAACTTTCCGTTTTTCCCGAATATTTTCAACCCACAGTTGGTTGAATCTGCCGGAGCGGGAGTCCCTAGATACGGGGAACACTTAAGCACTTCCCACCTCCTAAATTTCCACTGGAAGCGCTGCAGGGGACCAAAGAGAGGAGAAGAGCGCCCTCTAGCGGCTGGAAACGCTGAGGAATTCCTTCAGCGTATTCAGCGCAGGAGAGAATGTTTCGGGCCGACTAGCGCAAATGGAGGGCCCGCCTGGACAGGAAGGGGGAAGGACGGCAGTGGAAGCCAGCTCGCACCCTTCCTGGAGCTAGCAGGTAGCAGTCAGGGGCGCCGAGGGACTGGGGACACGTCGCGTGGGGGGGCAATCCTGGCCGCCAGCTGCACGGTCCACACAGCTGGCACCCAGTTTGCATGATCAAAAGAACAAGGAGTGGGTGGATAAGTGGGGAAGGGGCTGCCTCAGCACCGGGATCCTGACATGGGCCAGAGCGCCATGACCTCAGCCAATGCGGCTCCACTAGTAAGCCAGAATAAGGAAAGTCTGAGGCAAGATATTACAGATTCCACCGCAGCCACACGGATAACTAGATCTCTAAGCTCACAAAATGGAACCATCGGAACCAGGCATTTTTCCTTTTCTCTTCTTTTAGACTTTGGATCAGGAAGCCACACAACTCTGACGGGAAGCATCTTTACTCCGGTCGAGAGATCACTTTTTGAGGAATAAGCATGGAGAAAAAGAGTGCGGGGATGGTTTAGTGGTTCAAAGCCGAAGCCCGTCTGAGAAACGATAAAAACATGCTTCAAATGAAGCTGACTTACGGCAAAAAGCAGGAGGAAGTTTAAGGTATTCTTTATTAATATCAATTCACCATTCAAGACTAGCCAGTCGTAAAAAGGCAGCACTTTCAATATAAAATTTTATTTTATTTTATTTTATTCATTTATTTTTTATTTGGTGATGGAAACAATGCCATATTCTCAAACAAGGCTTGGGGCCCTAGATACGGAGAGTTGAGTGTTGAGGCTGAGGGTTGTTGATGAGGAGAACATAAAGCTGCGTATAGACAGATAAGGGTTCCAAGCCCACCGCTTGAAAAAAACTAGCCAATCATGAGTCCCTTTGATTGTGAAAGAAGTAAATGACTCAAAAATGGGGAAGACATGGGATTAAATAGTGGTAGTGAGCAATTAAATCCAAGAACTTTATACCTATATTTTCATTGTAAATGTAACAATCTTACAGCAACTGTCGAAATAGTAGTAACTGTTCCACGCGCACGTGCAGACACACACTCACACACACACACAAACACAATTTGGAACAGCAGAGAGGTAAAGTATGCTAAATTTCTCATTATTGAGGACAAGAATCTAATCGATTATTTCATTCTTGGACTGTTATAGGAATACTGGCCCAATTACATGTAAACTTATGAACTTAGAAATGATTAATAAACATTTAGAGAGAATTTTCATTCAAAGACAATAGAGCTTCCAAACCATTCAAGGGAAAATTAACAAGAAAACAATGAATCAATCCAGCTAGGATGGAGTAACGGAGACCATACTTACCACCCTACAATAAACCCCAAAATGGATAAAATATATGAAGCAATGATTTTTAAGACACGTGAAAACGATCATCCACTTGGACTTTGTCCTGCCTCCCACATACCGAGGCTGCTAGCCCTCCTACTGCCACTACCAAGGATGTCCACCAGGTGGCGCCGTTTCCTTCCTCTGCTCCTGCTGCAGAGCCAGTCGTGAGCGGTCCTGTTCCAGGTTTTGGCAAGCAGCTCCCAGAAGCGCTCTCGTGGGCCTTGGTCCCTTTTAGCCACCAGCAAAGGGATCGGGGATGAGCAGTGAGCCTCCTTTCTCATCGAAGATCTAGGAACCCAACTGATTTCTGAGCAGCCCTTTACCCTCGTCTGCTGTCTGGTACTCTCCACCCGACTTCCAGGGTCCGCGGCATGGGCAGCCTGCACGCTGGCCCCGGCCCTTCAGAATCTGTTCCCCGGCCGAGAGGCCCCGCGCGGTCGTGAGCAGGGCTCCAGGCCTCTGGAGCCCCGCCGCTTGGAACGCGTCCTGTCACTGGGCTTGCGAGCTCCATGCCCTTGGCTGTCACTTAACTTCTCTAAGCTACATTCCTCATCAGTAAAATGAAGACATAATCAATATTGGTGGGAAAAAAATCAGAATCCGGGGGGACCAAATTTCTGCCGATTGAAGATGACTTTCATTTTGAATTATACAGTGAGGTACACCATAGAAAAGTTTACTACTTCAGACCTCTAAAAGGCAGCTTCTATGATTCTTAAAACTAAAGCATGCACGTACAAACATACACACGCTCAGACACACTGACTCTGCTCCACATACATCCCCACGCACACACACGTGGAGTCATGGGCCACACACACACCCATAACATACACACAACCACACACGTCCTCAGGCGCGCACACACACGCAAAGTCACTGTCACGTACCACACACGTCCCCAGGTGCAGGAGTGGGCACACGCACACACACGTCTCACACACCTTTGGCGTCATTCTAAATCAACTTACAGTCGAGGGTCTCAGGGTCCATTGTTTCATCCGCTCAGAAGCTCCTGACTTCGGAGCATGAAGCAGGAATGCCTCCTCTCTGCAGATGGTCTTTGCCTCTTGCAGTCTCAGCAGAGCCAACACAACTGCCCTAGACCTTTAAAAGTGAGGGCCAGAGCGTACCTGGGAGTTCCCATCCTACATATGTCAACATTTGAAGTGCGGTAGGTTCTAAAGTCCTGCCTTTACAAATACACATTCATTCTAAGGGGGAAGGCCAGGCTCCACTTTAGAATTCCCAGACTCATGGCAGTTGCCGTAAAGAAAGTGATAGTTTGGGGAGAGCAGATTCCCAGTCTGACCACTAGCCTGATCCTTTTCTTCCCAAAGCTGGGTACATCCCATGCCCCAAGGGGCCTTGGATGTTCACAGGATGACCCTCAGACATCCAATCCGGGCTCTGTATAACCCTCCATGCCAACAGCTTCCCGTTGGCCTCTGTGTGAGTCCTGGGAAGCTGAACTCCGGGGAGAGCCTGTACAGAAACTAGAAGTGGGTCAAGGCTGCTGGGGCAGGGCATTCGGTGTCCTGTGTTTCCAGAGCACGGATTGGAATGAATGGGCGTGTCCCTATGGCCTTGCTGAAACCACCACGTTGAGGGTGTGGCCAGAGGGAGAGTCAGGGCCAGAAGGACCCTATGTAGTGCAGGACACAGGGCAGCATGGGGGTGTGGAGGAGTCGGGGAGGGGATAGGGGGGCCCCCTTGCCAGGATCTGAGGGCAGAATCCCTAAGGAAGGGCCTGAGGAGGCTGGAAGGTATCCTCATTGCCATCAATTAAAAAACAAAAGCTTGCCGCAGGCCAGGGTGGGAAGGGATTTGTCAGAACAAGGGAAGGCACTCGCAGAGGTCTGGCCAGATAGGGCTGGGGGGCTTGCCAGCCTGATGAGGAACCAAGAGGCCATCAGCCTATAAACGCCGCCCTAATTCCTCCGGGTGACACTGAGATGCAGTGAGACACGGAAAGCATGATAAACACAGGCCAGACACTCAGCAGCCTCTTGCTTGGGTCACTGTCCGTCTGGCGCACCCTCTGGTAGGAGCCTTTAGCGCATCACCCAGGGCTGATTCGGCTCAGGATTCCAGCTGCTTTTCCACAGGTGGCATCACTTGCTGGTGACACGAAGCAGGCACGTTAGCCACCTCCCAAACACTGAGGCTCCTCCTGGGAGGAGCCTGCGGGCCCCCAGACCAGCCTCTGCCCCACGATGCTCCTCAGTGCCACTCCCGCTTTGCTGCCCCGGCCTCTAGCTCTGGCCACGACCTCGCTGGATTCTCGATAAATGTCACCCATGCACCATGCCTAAGCTTGGGGTCCACATGGGACCATGGCTCTTATCTTCTTCCCATCGATGGAATGTTCGGGCTTCATGTCATCGTGATGGCGGGAAGGCCAGCACCGCCCCCTTGAGGCCTCCCTGAAGACACATAGAAACATAGGACACAATGCAGCCCATCTCTTTTTGTTACAACACCTTTATTGTGGTACGATTTCTGTTCCGTAAATTAGACATATCTCACATGTAGTACTTGATGAATTTTCATAGATGTCTGCACCTAGAAAAGCATCACAACAAGCAAGATAGCTACCATTTCCATCACTCCCCAAGAGGGGCAATTTTCCAGTTCCCATATTTACCACTTCCCAACCCCTTCGTTCCCTGCTAACCATAAGTTGGTTTCTCTATGTCTGTGGTTTTGTTCCTCTATGGTCATTGAGCTCATTTCTGCCTTTTTTATTTTACATTCCACATGGAAGTGGTATCATATGGCATTTTTCTCTCTTCTGGCTTACTTCACTCAGAATGACTCTCTCTGTGTCCATCTATGTTGCAACAAAAGACATCGTTTCATCTTTTTCATGGCTGAGTAGTATTCCACGGCTTAAATAGACCACTACTTCTTTATCCAGTCCCCAGTAGGTGGACTTTTGGGTTGGTTCCACGTCCTGGCTATTATAAAGAGGGCTGCTGTGAGCATTGAGGTGAATGTGAGAGTTTGAATTAGAGTTTTGTCCTGACATATCCCCAGGCGTGGGAAGACTGGATCATAAGGTAAGTCTATTTGTAGTTTTCTAAGGACCCTGCATCCTGTCTTCTCTAGTGGCAATGTAGCCCGTCTTACTGAAGCAGAGCCGTGCCCAGAATATAACGGGTATTTCTAGAGGTCAGACATGAAGTGCAGTGAGCTTGGCCTGTTCCAGAAGAAGAGGGCAATATGGGAGGGCTGGAGGAGAGTGACCAGGGGAGTGTGGTACAGGCAGGATTCAGACCACGTGGGGACATGACAGGCTGGGATAAGGAGCCTGGGCTTCCAGTCATCCCTTGGTAAGCATGGGGCACTGGTTCCAGGACTCCCCTCAGATGCCAACATCCATGGATGCTGACGCCTCTTTTATAAAATGACCCAGGACTGACATGAAATTACATGGATCCTCCCGTGCACTTTATTTTTTACATGCATACATGTTTTTTTTTTTTTGAGTTATAGTCATTTTACAATTTTGTGTCGAATCCCATCGCAGAGCACAATCTTTCAGTTATACATGAAAATACGCATACATTCATTGTCACATACTCTTTCGCCGTGTCCTCCTGTGTACTTGAGGTCATCTCTAGAGGACGCGTGCTATGTAAGGCAACGTGAATGCTATGTAAGCAGTTGCCGGTGTGTGGCAAGTTCAAGTGTTGCTTTTAGAAACTTTCCGTTTTTTCCCGAATATTTTCAACCCACAGTTGGTTGAATCTGCCGGAGCGGGAGCCCCTAGATACGGAGAACACTCAAGCCATTCCCACCTCCTAAATTTCCACTGGAAGCGCTGCAGGGGACCAAAGAGTGGAGAAGAGCGCCCTCCAGCGACCTTAAACGCAGAGGAATTCCTTCAGCGTATGCAGCGCAGGAGAGAAAGTTTCGGGCCGACTAGCGCAAATGGAGGGCCCGCCTGGACAGGAAGGGGGAAGGACGGCAGTGGAAGCCAGCTCGCACCCTTCCTGGAGCTAGCTCGTAGCAGTGAGGGGCGCCGAGGGACTGGGGACACGTCGCGTGGGGGGGCAATCCTGGCCGCCAGCTGCACGGTCCACACAGCTGGCACCCAGTTTGCATGATCAAAAGAACAAGGAGTGGGTGGATAAGTGGGGAAGGGGCTGCCTCAGCACCGGGATCCTGACATGGGCCAGAGCGCCATGACCTCAGCCAATGCGGCTCCACTAGTAAGCCAGAATAAGGAAAGTCTGAGGCAAGATATTACAGATTCCACCGCAGCCACACGGATAACTAGATCTCTAAGCTCACAAAATGGAACCATCGGAACCAGGCATTTTTCCTTTTCTCTTCTTTTAGACTTTGGATCAGGAAGCCACACAACTCTGACGGGAAGCATCTTTACTCCGGTCGAGAGATCACTTTTTGAGGAATAAGCATGGAGAAAAAGAGTGCGGGGATGGTTTAGTGGTTCAAAGCCGAAGCCCGTCTGAGAAACGATAAAAACATGCTTCAAATGAAGCTGACTTACGGCAAAAAGCAGGAGGAAGTTTAAGGTATTCTTTATTAATATCAATTCACCATTCAAGACTAGCCAGTCGTAAAAAGGCAGCACTTTCAATATAAAATTTTATTTTATTTTATTTTATTCATTTATTTTTTATTTGGTGATGGAAACAATGCCATATTCTCAAACAAGGCTTGGGGCCCTAGATACGGAGAGTTGAGTGTTGAGGCTGAGGGTTGTTGATGAGGAGAACATAAAGCTGCGTATAGACAGATAAGGGTTCCAAGCCCACCGCTTGAAAAAAACTAGCCAATCATGAGTCCCTTTGATTGTGAAAGAAGTAAATGACTCAAAAATGGGGAAGACATGGGATTAAATAGTGGTAGTGAGCAATTAAATCCAAGAACTTTATACCTATATTTTCATTGTAAATGTAACAATCTTACAGCAACTGTCGAAATAGTAGTAACTGTTCCACGCGCACGTGCAGACACACACTCACACACACACACAAACACAATTTGGAACAGCAGAGAGGTAAAGTATGCTAAATTTCTCATTATTGAGGACAAGAATCTAATCGATTATTTCATTCTTGGACTGTTATAGGAATACTGGCCCAATTACATGTAAACTTATGAACTTAGAAATGATTAATAAACATTTAGAGAGAATTTTCATTCAAAGACAATAGAGCTTCCAAACCATTCAAGGGAAAATTAACAAGAAAACAATGAATCAATCCAGCTAGGATGGAGTAACGGAGACCATACTTACCACCCTACAATAAACCCCAAAATGGATAAAATATATGAAGCAATGATTTTTAAGACACGTGAAAACGATCATCCACTTGGACCTTGTCCTGCCTCCCCCATACCAAGGCTGCTAGCCCTCCTACTGCCACTACCAAGGATGTCCACCAGGTGGCGCCGTTTCCTTCCTCTGCTCCTGCTGCAGAGCCAGTCGTGAGCGGTCCTGTTCCAGGTTTTGGCAAGCAGCTCCCAGAAGCGCTCTCGTGGGCCTTGGTCCCTTTTAGCCACCAGCAAAGGGATCGGGGATGAGCAGTGAGCCTCCTTTCTCATCGAAGATCTAGGAACCCAACTGATTTCTGAGCAGCCCTTTACCCTCGTCTGCTGTCTGGTACTCTCCACCCGACTTCCAGGGTCCGCGGCATGGGCAGCCTGCACGCTGGCCCCGGCCCTTCAGAATCTGTTCCCCGGCCGAGAGGCCCCGCGCGGTCGTGAGCAGGGCTCCAGGCCTCTGGAGCCCCGCCGCTTGGAACGCGTCCTGTCACTGGGCTTGCGAGCTCCATGCCCTTGGCTGTCACTTAACTTCTCTAAGCTACATTCCTCATCAGTAAAATGAAGACATAATCAATATTGGTGGGAAAAAAATCAGAATCCGGGGGGACCAAATTTCTGCCGATTGAAGATGACTATCATTTTGAATTATACAGTGAGGTACACCATAGAAAAGTTTACTACTTCAGACCTCTAAAGGGCAGCTTCTATGATTCTTAAAACTAAAGCATGCACGTACAAACATACACACGCTCAGACACACTGACTCTGCTCCACATACATCCCCACGCACACACACGTGGAGTCATGGGCCACACACACACCCATAACATACACACAACCACACACGTCCTCAGGCGCGCACACACACGCAAAGTCACTGTCACGTACCACACACGTCCCCAGGTGCAGGAGTGGGCACACGCACACACACGTCTCACACACCTTTGGCGTCATTCTAAATCAACTTACAGTCGAGGGTCTCAGGGTCCATTGTTTCATCCGCTCAGAAGCTCCTGACTTCGGAGCATGAAGCAGGAATGCCTCCTCTCTGCAGATGGTCTTTGCCTCTTGCAGTCTCAGCAGAGCCAACACAACTGCCCTAGACCTTTAAAAGTGAGGGCCAGAGCGTACCTGGGAGTTCCCATCCTACATATGTCAACATTTGAAGTGCGGTAGGTTCTAAAGTCCTGCCTTTACAAATACACATTCATTCTAAGGGGGAAGGCCAGGCTCCACTTTAGAATTCCCAGACTCATGGCAGTTGCCGTAAAGAAAGTGATAGTTTGGGGAGAGCAGATTCCCAGTCTGACCACTAGCCTGATCCTTTTCTTCCCAAAGCTGGGTACATCCCATGCCCCAAGGGGCCTTGGATGTTCACAGGATGACCCTCAGACATCCAATCCGGGCTCTGTATAACCCTCCATGCCAACAGCTTCCCGTTGGCCTCTGTGTGAGTCCTGGGAAGCTGAACTCCGGGGAGAGCCTGTACAGAAACTAGAAGTGGGTCAAGGCTGCTGGGGCAGGGCATTCGGTGTCCTGTGTTTCCAGAGCACGGATTGGAATGAATGGGCGTGTCCCTATGGCCTTGCTGAAACCACCACGTTGAGGGTGTGGCCAGAGGGAGAGTCAGGGCCAGAAGGACCCTATGTAGTGCAGGACACAGGGCAGCATGGGGGTGTGGAGGAGTCGGGGAGGGGATAGGGGGGCCCCCTTGCCAGGATCTGAGGGCAGAATCCCTAAGGAAGGGCCTGAGGAGGCTGGAAGGTATCCTCATTGCCATCAATTAAAAAACAAAAGCTTGCCGCAGGCCAGGGTGGGAAGGGATTTGTCAGAACAAGGGAAGGCACTCGCAGAGGTCTGGCCAGATAGGGCTGGGGGGCTTGCCAGCCTGATGAGGAACCAAGAGGCCATCAGCCTATAAACGCCGCCCTAATTCCTCCGGGTGACACTGAGATGCAGTGAGACACGGAAAGCATGATAAACACAGGCCAGACACTCAGCAGCCTCTTGCTTGGGTCACTGTCCGTCTGGCGCACCCTCTGGTAGGAGCCTTTAGCGCATCACCCAGGGCTGATTCGGCTCAGGATTCCAGCTGCTTTTCCACAGGTGGCATCACTTGCTGGTGACACGAAGCAGGCACGTTAGCCACCTCCCAAACACTGAGGCTCCTCCTGGGAGGAGCCTGCGGGCCCCCAGACCAGCCTCTGCCCCACGATGCTCCTCAGTGCCACTCCCGCTTTGCTGCCCCGGCCTCTAGCTCTGGCCACGACCTCGCTGGATTCTCGATAAATGTCACCCATGCACCATGCCTAAGCTTGGGGTCCACATGGGACCATGGCTCTTATCTTCTTCCCATCGATGGAATGTTCGGGCTTCATGTCATCGTGATGGCGGGAAGGCCAGCACCGCCCCCTTGAGGCCTCCCTGAAGACACATAGAAACATAGGACACAATGCAGCCCATCTCTTTTTGTTACAACACCTTTATTGTGGTACGATTTCTGTTCCGTAAATTAGACATATCTCACATGTAGTACTTGATGAATTTTCATAGATGTCTGCACCTAGAAAAGCATCACAACAAGCAAGATAGCTACCATTTCCATCACTCCCCAAGAGGGGCAATTTTCCAGTTCCCATATTTACCACTTCCCAACCCCTTCGTTCCCTGCTAACCATAAGTTGGTTTCTCTATGTCTGTGGTTTTGTTCCTCTATGGTCATTGAGCTCATTTCTGCCTTTTTTATTTTACATTCCACATGGAAGTGGTATCATATGGCATTTTTCTCTCTTCTGGCTTACTTCACTCAGAATGACTCTCTCTGTGTCCATCTATGTTGCAACAAAAGACATCGTTTCATCTTTTTCATGGCTGAGTAGTATTCCACGGCTTAAATAGACCACTACTTCTTTATCCAGTCCCCAGTAGGTGGACTTTTGGGTTGGTTCCACGTCCTGGCTATTATAAAGAGGGCTGCTGTGAGCATTGAGGTGAATGTGAGAGTTTGAATTAGAGTTTTGTCCTGACATATCCCCAGGCGTGGGAAGACTGGATCATAAGGTAAGTCTATTTGTAGTTTTCTAAGGACCCTGCATCCTGTCTTCTCTAGTGGCAATGTAGCCCGTCTTACTGAAGCAGAGCCGTGCCCAGAATATAACGGGTATTTCTAGAGGTCAGACATGAAGTGCAGTGAGCTTGGCCTGTTCCAGAAGAAGAGGGCAATATGGGAGGGCTGGAGGAGAGTGACCAGGGGAGTGTGGTACAGGCAGGATTCAGACCACGTGGGGACATGACAGGCTGGGATAAGGAGCCTGGGCTTCCAGTCATCCCTTGGTAAGCATGGGGCACTGGTTCCAGGACTCCCCTCAGATGCCAACATCCATGGATGCTGACGCCTCTTTTATAAAATGACCCAGGACTGACATGAAATTACATGGATCCTCCCGTGCACTTTATTTTTTACATGCATACATGTTTTTTTTTTTTTTGAGTTATAGTCATTTTACAATTTTGTGTCGAATCCCATCGCAGAGCACAATCTTTCAGTTATACATGAAAATACGCATACATTCATTGTCACATACTCTTTCGCCGTGTCCTCCTGTGTACTTGAGGTCATCTCTAGAGGACGCGTGCTATGTAAGGCAACGTGAATGCTATGTAAGCAGTTGCCGGTGTGTGGCAAGTTCAAGTGTTGCTTTTAGAAACTTTCCGTTTTTTCCCGAATATTTTCAACCCACAGTTGGTTGAATCTGCCGGAGCGGGAGCCCCTAGATACGGAGAACACTCAAGCCATTCCCACCTCCTAAATTTCCACTGGAAGCGCTGCAGGGGACCAAAGAGTGGAGAAGAGCGCCCTCCAGCGACCTTAAACGCAGAGGAATTCCTTCAGCGTATGCAGCGCAGGAGAGAAAGTTTCGGGCCGACTAGCGCAAATGGAGGGCCCGCCTGGACAGGAAGGGGGAAGGACGGCAGTGGAAGCCAGCTCGCACCCTTCCTGGAGCTAGCTCGTAGCAGTGAGGGGCGCCGAGGGACTGGGGACACGTCGCGTGGGGGGGCAATCCTGGCCGCCAGCTGCACGGTCCACACAGCTGGCACCCAGTTTGCATGATCAAAAGAACAAGGAGTGGGTGGATAAGTGGGGAAGGGGCTGCCTCAGCACCGGGATCCTGACATGGGCCAGAGCGCCATGACCTCAGCCAATGCGGCTCCACTAGTAAGCCAGAATAAGGAAAGTCTGAGGCAAGATATTACAGATTCCACCGCAGCCACACGGATAACTAGATCTCTAAGCTCACAAAATGGAACCATCGGAACCAGGCATTTTTCCTTTTCTCTTCTTTTAGACTTTGGATCAGGAAGCCACACAACTCTGACGGGAAGCATCTTTACTCCGGTCGAGAGATCACTTTTTGAGGAATAAGCATGGAGAAAAAGAGTGCGGGGATGGTTTAGTGGTTCAAAGCCGAAGCCCGTCTGAGAAACGATAAAAACATGCTTCAAATGAAGCTGACTTACGGCAAAAAGCAGGAGGAAGTTTAAGGTATTCTTTATTAATATCAATTCACCATTCAAGACTAGCCAGTCGTAAAAAGGCAGCACTTTCAATATAAAATTTTATTTTATTTTATTTTATTCATTTATTTTTTATTTGGTGATGGAAACAATGCCATATTCTCAAACAAGGCTTGGGGCCCTAGATACGGAGAGTTGAGTGTTGAGGCTGAGGGTTGTTGATGAGGAGAACATAAAGCTGCGTATAGACAGATAAGGGTTCCAAGCCCACCGCTTGAAAAAAACTAGCCAATCATGAGTCCCTTTGATTGTGAAAGAAGTAAATGACTCAAAAATGGGGAAGACATGGGATTAAATAGTGGTAGTGAGCAATTAAATCCAAGAACTTTATACCTATATTTTCATTGTAAATGTAACAATCTTACAGCAACTGTCGAAATAGTAGTAACTGTTCCACGCGCACGTGCAGACACACACTCACACACACACACAAACACAATTTGGAACAGCAGAGAGGTAAAGTATGCTAAATTTCTCATTATTGAGGACAAGAATCTAATCGATTATTTCATTCTTGGACTGTTATAGGAATACTGGCCCAATTACATGTAAACTTATGAACTTAGAAATGATTAATAAACATTTAGAGAGAATTTTCATTCAAAGACAATAGAGCTTCCAAACCATTCAAGGGAAAATTAACAAGAAAACAATGAATCAATCCAGCTAGGATGGAGTAACGGAGACCATACTTACCACCCTACAATAAACCCCAAAATGGATAAAATATATGAAGCAATGATTTTTAAGACACGTGAAAACGATCATCCACTTGGACCTTGTCCTGCCTCCCCCATACCAAGGCTGCTAGCCCTCCTACTGCCACTACCAAGGATGTCCACCAGGTGGCGCCGTTTCCTTCCTCTGCTCCTGCTGCAGAGCCAGTCGTGAGCGGTCCTGTTCCAGGTTTTGGCAAGCAGCTCCCAGAAGCGCTCTCGTGGGCCTTGGTCCCTTTTAGCCACCAGCAAAGGGATCGGGGATGAGCAGTGAGCCTCCTTTCTCATCGAAGATCTAGGAACCCAACTGATTTCTGAGCAGCCCTTTACCCTCGTCTGCTGTCTGGTACTCTCCACCCGACTTCCAGGGTCCGCGGCATGGGCAGCCTGCACGCTGGCCCCGGCCCTTCAGAATCTGTTCCCCGGCCGAGAGGCCCCGCGCGGTCGTGAGCAGGGCTCCAGGCCTCTGGAGCCCCGCCGCTTGGAACGCGTCCTGTCACTGGGCTTGCGAGCTCCATGCCCTTGGCTGTCACTTAACTTCTCTAAGCTACATTCCTCATCAGTAAAATGAAGACATAATCAATATTGGTGGGAAAAAAATCAGAATCCGGGGGGACCAAATTTCTGCCGATTGAAGATGACTATCATTTTGAATTATACAGTGAGGTACACCATAGAAAAGTTTACTACTTCAGACCTCTAAAGGGCAGCTTCTATGATTCTTAAAACTAAAGCATGCACGTACAAACATACACACGCTCAGACACACTGACTCTGCTCCACATACATCCCCACGCACACACACGTGGAGTCATGGGCCACACACACACCCATAACATACACACAACCACACACGTCCTCAGGCGCGCACACACACGCAAAGTCACTGTCACGTACCACACACGTCCCCAGGTGCAGGAGTGGGCACACGCACACACACGTCTCACACACCTTTGGCGTCATTCTAAATCAACTTACAGTCGAGGGTCTCAGGGTCCATTGTTTCATCCGCTCAGAAGCTCCTGACTTCGGAGCATGAAGCAGGAATGCCTCCTCTCTGCAGATGGTCTTTGCCTCTTGCAGTCTCAGCAGAGCCAACACAACTGCCCTACACCTTTAAAAGTGAGGGCCAGAGCGTACCTGGGAGTTCCCATCCTACATATGTCAACATTTGAAGTGCGGTAGGTTCTAAAGTCCTGCCTTTACAAATACACATTCATTCTAAGGGGGAAGGCCAGGCTCCACTTTAGAATTCCCAGACTCATGGCAGTTGCCGTAAAGAAAGTGATAGTTTGGGGAGAGCAGATTCCCAGTCTGACCACTAGCCTGATCCTTTTCTTCCCAAAGCTGGGTCCATCCCATGCCCCAAGGGGCCTTGGATGTTCACAGGATGACCCTCAGACATCCAATCCGGGCTCTGTATAACCCTCCATGCCAACAGCTTCCCGTTGGCCTCTGTGTGAGTCCTGGGAAGCTGAACTCCGGGGAGAGCCTGTACAGAAACTAGAAGTGGGTCAAGGCTGCTGGGGCAGGGCATTCGGTGTCCTGTGTTTCCAGAGCACGGATTGGAATGAATGGGCGTGTCCCTATGGCCTTGCTGAAACCACCACGTTGAGGGTGTGGCCAGAGGGAGAGTCAGGGCCAGAAGGACCCTATGTAGTGCAGGACACAGGGCAGCATGGGGGTGTGGAGGAGTCGGGGAGGGGATAGGGGGGCCCCCTTGCCAGGATCTGAGGGCAGAATCCCTAAGGAAGGGCCTGAGGAGGCTGGAAGGTATCCTCATTGCCATCAATTAAAAAACAAAAGCTTGCCGCAGGCCAGGGTGGGAAGGGATTTGTCAGAACAAGGGAAGGCACTCGCAGAGGTCTGGCCAGATAGGGCTGGGGGGCTTGCCAGCCTGATGAGGAACCAAGAGGCCATCAGCCTATAAACGCCGCCCTAATTCCTCCGGGTGACACTGAGATGCAGTGAGACACGGAAAGCATGATAAACACAGGCCAGACACTCAGCAGCCTCTTGCTTGGGTCACTGTCCGTCTGGCGCACCCTCTGGTAGGAGCCTTTAGCGCATCACCCAGGGCTGATCCGGCTCAGGATTCCAGCTGCTTTTCCACAGGTGGCATCACTTGCTGGTGACACGAAGCAGGCACGTTAGCCACCTCCCAAACACTGAGGCTCCTCCTGGGAGGAGCCTGCGGGCCCCCAGACCAGCCTCTGCCCCACGATGCTCCTCAGTGCCACTCCCGCTTTGCTGCCCCGGCCTCTAGCTCTGGCCACGACCTCGCTGGATGCTCGATAAATGTCACCCATGCACCATGCCTAAGCTTGGGGTCCACATGGGACCATGGCTCTTATCTTCTTCCCATCGATGGAATGTTCGGGCTTCATGTCATCGTGATGGCGGGAAGGCCAGCACCGCCCCCTTGAGGCCTCCCTGAAGACACATAGAAACATAGGACACAATGCAGCCCATCTCTTTTTGTTACAACACCTTTATTGTGGTACGATTTCTGTTCCGTAAATTAGACATATCTCACATGTAGTACTTGATGAATTTTCATAGATGTCTGCACCTAGAAAAGCATCACAACAAGCAAGATAGCTACCATTTCCATCACTCCCCAAGAGGGGCAATTTTCCAGTTCCCATATTTACCACTTCCCAACCCCTTCGTTCCCTGCTAACCATAAGTTGGTTTCTCTATGTCTGTGGTTTTGTTCCTCTATGGTCATTGAGCTCATTTCTGCCTTTTTTATTTTACATTCCACATGGAAGTGGTATCATATGGCATTTTTCTCTCTTCTGGCTTACTTCACTCAGAATGACTCTCTCTGTGTCCATCTATGTTGCAACAAAAGACATCGTTTCATCTTTTTCATGGCTGAGTAGTATTCCACGGCTTAAATAGACCACTACTTCTTTATCCAGTCCCCAGTAGGTGGACTTTTGGGTTGGTTCCACGTCCTGGCTATTATAAAGAGGGCTGCTGTGAGCATTGAGGTGAATGTGAGAGTTTGAATTAGAGTTTTGTCCTGACATATCCCCAGGCGTGGGAAGACTGGATCATAAGGTAAGTCTATTTGTAGTTTTCTAAGGACCCTGCATCCTGTCTTCTCTAGTGGCAATGTAGCCCGTCTTACTGAAGCAGAGCCGTGCCCAGAATATAACGGGTATTTCTAGAGGTCAGACATGAAGTGCAGTGAGCTTGGCCTGTTCCAGAAGAAGAGGGCAATATGGGAGGGCTGGAGGAGAGTGACCAGGGGAGTGTGGTACAGGCAGGATTCAGACCACGTGGGGACATGACAGGCTGGGATAAGGAGCCTGGGCTTCCAGTCATCCCTTGGTAAGCATGGGGCACTGGTTCCAGGACTCCCCTCAGATGCCAACATCCATGGATGCTGACGCCTCTTTTATAAAATGACCCAGGACTGACATGAAATTACATGGATCCTCCCGTGCACTTTATTTTTTACATGCATACATGTTTTTTTTTTTTTGAGTTATAGTCATTTTACAATTTTGTGTCGAATCCCATCGCAGAGCACAATCTTTCAGTTATACATGAAAATACGCATACATTCATTGTCACATACTCTTTCGCCGTGTCCTCCTGTGTACTTGAGGTCATCTCTAGAGGACGCGTGCTATGTAAGGCAACGTGAATGCTATGTAAGCAGTTGCCGGTGTGTGGCAAGTTCAAGTGTTGCTTTTAGAAACTTTCCGTTTTTTCCCGAATATTTTCAACCCACAGTTGGTTGAATCTGCCGGAGCGGGAGCCCCTAGATACGGAGAACACTCAAGCCATTCCCACCTCCTAAATTTCCACTGGAAGCGCTGCAGGGGACCAAAGAGTGGAGAAGAGCGCCCTCCAGCGACCTTAAACGCAGAGGAATTCCTTCAGCGTATGCAGCGCAGGAGAGAAAGTTTCGGGCCGACTAGCGCAAATGGAGGGCCCGCCTGGACAGGAAGGGGGAAGGACGGCAGTGGAAGCCAGCTCGCACCCTTCCTGGAGCTAGCTCGTAGCAGTGAGGGGCGCCGAGGGACTGGGGACACGTCGCGTGGGGGGGCAATCCTGGCCGCCAGCTGCACGGTCCACACAGCTGGCACCCAGTTTGCATGATCAAAAGAACAAGGAGTGGGTGGATAAGTGGGGAAGGGGCTGCCTCAGCACCGGGATCCTGACATGGGCCAGAGCGCCATGACCTCAGCCAATGCGGCTCCACTAGTAAGCCAGAATAAGGAAAGTCTGAGGCAAGATATTACAGATTCCACCGCAGCCACACGGATAACTAGATCTCTAAGCTCACAAAATGGAACCATCGGAACCAGGCATTTTTCCTTTTCTCTTCTTTTAGACTTTGGATCAGGAAGCCACACAACTCTGACGGGAAGCATCTTTACTCCGGTCGAGAGATCACTTTTTGAGGAATAAGCATGGAGAAAAAGAGTGCGGGGATGGTTTAGTGGTTCAAAGCCGAAGCCCGTCTGAGAAACGATAAAAACATGCTTCAAATGAAGCTGACTTACGGCAAAAAGCAGGAGGAAGTTTAAGGTATTCTTTATTAATATCAATTCACCATTCAAGACTAGCCAGTCGTAAAAAGGCAGCACTTTCAATATAAAATTTTATTTTATTTTATTTTATTCATTTATTTTTTATTTGGTGATGGAAACAATGCCATATTCTCAAACAAGGCTTGGGGCCCTAGATACGGAGAGTTGAGTGTTGAGGCTGAGGGTTGTTGATGAGGAGAACATAAAGCTGCGTATAGACAGATAAGGGTTCCAAGCCCACCGCTTGAAAAAAACTAGCCAATCATGAGTCCCTTTGATTGTGAAAGAAGTAAATGACTCAAAAATGGGGAAGACATGGGATTAAATAGTGGTAGTGAGCAATTAAATCCAAGAACTTTATACCTATATTTTCATTGTAAATGTAACAATCTTACAGCAACTGTCGAAATAGTAGTAACTGTTCCACGCGCACGTGCAGACACACACTCACACACACACACAAACACAATTTGGAACAGCAGAGAGGTAAAGTATGCTAAATTTCTCATTATTGAGGACAAGAATCTAATCGATTATTTCATTCTTGGACTGTTATAGGAATACTGGCCCAATTACATGTAAACTTATGAACTTAGAAATGATTAATAAACATTTAGAGAGAATTTTCATTCAAAGACAATAGAGCTTCCAAACCATTCAAGGGAAAATTAACAAGAAAACAATGAATCAATCCAGCTAGGATGGAGTAACGGAGACCATACTTACCACCCTACAATAAACCCCAAAATGGATAAAATATATGAAGCAATGATTTTTAAGACACGTGAAAACGATCATCCACTTGGACCTTGTCCTGCCTCCCCCATACCAAGGCTGCTAGCCCTCCTACTGCCACTACCAAGGATGTCCACCAGGTGGCGCCGTTTCCTTCCTCTGCTCCTGCTGCAGAGCCAGTCGTGAGCGGTCCTGTTCCAGGTTTTGGCAAGCAGCTCCCAGAAGCGCTCTCGTGGGCCTTGGTCCCTTTTAGCCACCAGCAAAGGGATCGGGGATGAGCAGTGAGCCTCCTTTCTCATCGAAGATCTAGGAACCCAACTGATTTCTGAGCAGCCCTTTACCCTCGTCTGCTGTCTGGTACTCTCCACCCGACTTCCAGGGTCCGCGGCATGGGCAGCCTGCACGCTGGCCCCGGCCCTTCAGAATCTGTTCCCCGGCCGAGAGGCCCCGCGCGGTCGTGAGCAGGGCTCCAGGCCTCTGGAGCCCCGCCGCTTGGAACGCGTCCTGTCACTGGGCTTGCGAGCTCCATGCCCTTGGCTGTCACTTAACTTCTCTAAGCTACATTCCTCATCAGTAAAATGAAGACATAATCAATATTGGTGGGAAAAAAATCAGAATCCGGGGGGACCAAATTTCTGCCGATTGAAGATGACTATCATTTTGAATTATACAGTGAGGTACACCATAGAAAAGTTTACTACTTCAGACCTCTAAAGGGCAGCTTCTACGATTCTTAAAACTAAAGCATGCACGTACAAACATACACACGCTCAGACACACTGACTCTGCTCCACATACATCCCCACGCACACACACGTGGAGTCATGGGCCACACACACACCCATAACATACACACAACCACACACGTCCTCAGGCGCGCACACACACGCAAAGTCACTGTCACGTACCACACACGTCCCCAGGTGCAGGAGTGGGCACACGCACACACACGTCTCACACACCTTTGGCGTCATTCTAAATCAACTTACAGTCGAGGGTCTCAGGGTCCATTGTTTCATCCGCTCAGAAGCTCCTGACTTCGGAGCATGAAGCAGGAATGCCTCCTCTCTGCAGATGGTCTTTGCCTCTTGCAGTCTCAGCAGAGCCAACACAACTGCCCTAGACCTTTAAAAGTGAGGGCCAGAGCGTACCTGGGAGTTCACATCCTACATATGTCAACATTTGAAGTGCGGTAGGTTCTAAAGTCCTGCCTTTACAAATACACATTCATTCTAAGGGGAAAGGCCAGGCTCCACTTTAGAATTCCCAGACTCATGGCAGTTGCCGTAAAGAAAGTGATAGTTTGGGGAGAGCAGATTCCCAGTCTGACCACTAGCCTGATCCTTTTCTTCCCAAAGCTGGGTCCATCCCATGCCCCAAGGGGCCTTGGATGTTCACAGGATGACCCTCAGACATCCAATCCGGGCTCTGTATAACCCTCCATGCCAACAGCTTCCCGTTGGCCTCTGTGTGAGTCCTGGGAAGCTGAACTCCGGGGAGAGCCTGTACAGAAACTAGAAGTGGGTCAAGGCTGCTGGGGCAGGGCATTCGGTGTCCTGTGTTTCCAGAGCACGGATTGGAATGAATGGGCGTGTCCCTATGGCCTTGCTGAAACCACCACGTTGAGGGTGTGGCCAGAGGGAGAGTCAGGGCCAGAAGGACCCTATGTAGTGCAGGACACAGGGCAGCATGGGGGTGTGGAGGAGTCGGGGAGGGGATAGGGGGGCCCCCTTGCCAGGATCTGAGGGCAGAATCCCTAAGGAAGGGCCTGAGGAGGCTGGAAGGTATCCTCATTGCCATCAATTAAAAAACAAAAGCTCGCCACAGGCGAGGGTGGGAAGGGATTTGTCAGAACAAGGGAAGGCACTCGCAGAGGTCTGGCCAGATAGGGCTGGGGGGCTTGCCAGCCTGATGAGGAACCAAGAGGCCATCAGCCTATAATTGCGGCCCTAATTCCTCCGGGTGACACTGAGATGCAGTGAGACACGGAAAGCATGATAAACACAGGCCAGACACTCAGCAGCCTCTTGCTTGGGTCACTGTCCGTCTGGCGCACCCTCTGGTAGGAGCCTTTAGCGCATCACCCAGGGCTGATCCGGCTCAGGATTCCAGCTGCTTTTCCACAGGTGGCATCACTTGCTGGTGACACGAAGCAGGCACGTTAGCCACCTCCCAAACACTGAGGCTCCTCCTGGGAGGAGCCTGCGGGCCCCCAGACCAGCCTCTGCCCCACGATGCTCCTCAGTGCCACTCCCGCTTTGCTGCCCCGGCCTCTAGCTCTGGCCACGACCTCGCTGGATTCTCGATAAATGTCACCCATGCACCATGCCTAAGCTTGGGGTCCACATGGGACCATGGCTCTTATCTTCTTCCCATCGATGGAATGTTCGGGCTTCATGTCATCGTGATGGCGGGAAGGCCAGCACCGCCCCCTTGAGGCCTCCCTGAAGAAACATAGAAACATAGGACACAATGCAGCCCATCTCTTTTTGTTACAACACCTTTATTGTGGTACGATTTCTGTTCCGTAAATTAGACATATCTCACATGTAGTACTTGATGAATTTTCATAGATGTCTGCACCTAGAAAAGCATCACAACAAGCAAGATAGCTACCATTTCCATCACTCCCCAAGAGGGGCAATTTTCCAGTTCCCATATTTACCACTTCCCAACCCCTTCGTTCCCTGCTAACCATAAGTTGGTTTCTCTATGTCTGTGGTTTTGTTCCTCTATGGTCATTGAGCTCATTTCTGCCTTTTTTATTTTACATTCCACATGGAAGTGGTATCATATGGCATTTTTCTCTCTTCTGGCTTACTTCACTCAGAATGACTCTCTCTGTGTCCATCTATGTTGCAACAAAAGACATCGTTTCATCTTTTTCATGGCTGAGTAGTATTCCACGGCTTAAATAGACCACTACTTCTTTATCCAGTCCCCAGTAGGTGGACTTTTGGGTTGGTTCCACGTCCTGGCTATTATAAAGAGGGCTGCTGTGAGCATTGAGGTGAATGTGAGAGTTTGAATTAGAGTTTTGTCCTGACATATCCCCAGGCGTGGGAAGACTGGATCATAAGGTAAGTCTATTTGTAGTTTTCTAAGGACCCTGCATCCTGTCTTCTCTAGTGGCAATGTAGCCCGTCTTACTGAAGCAGAGCCGTGCCCAGAATATAACGGGTATTTCTAGAGGTCAGACATGAAGTGCAGTGAGCTTGGCCTGTTCCAGAAGAAGAGGGCAATATGGGAGGGCTGGAGGAGAGTGACCAGGGGAGTGTGGTACAGGCAGGATTCAGACCACGTGGGGACATGACAGGCTGGGATAAGGAGCCTGGGCTTCCAGTCATCCCTTGGTAAGCATGGGGCACTGGTTCCAGGACTCCCCTCAGATGCCAACATCCATGGATGCTGACGCCTCTTTTATAAAATGACCCAGGACTGACATGAAATTACATGGATCCTCCCGTGCACTTTATTTTTTACATGCATACATGTTTTTTTTTTTTTGAGTTATAGTCATTTTACAATTTTGTGTCGAATCCCATCGCAGAGCACAATCTTTCAGTTATACATGAAAATACGCATACATTCATTGTCACATACTCTTTCGCCGTGTCCTCCTGTGTACTTGAGGTCATCTCTAGAGGACGCGTGCTATGTAAGGCAACGTGAATGCTATGTAAGCAGTTGCCGGTGTGTGGCAAGTTCAAGTGTTGCTTTTAGAAACTTTCCGTTTTTTCCCGAATATTTTCAACCCACAGTTGGTTGAATCTGCCGGAGCGGGAGCCCCTAGATACGGAGAACACTCAAGCCATTCCCACCTCCTAAATTTCCACTGGAAGCGCTGCAGGGGACCAAAGAGTGGAGAAGAGCGCCCTCCAGCGACCTTAAACGCAGAGGAATTCCTTCAGCGTATGCAGCGCAGGAGAGAAAGTTTCGGGCCGACTAGCGCAAATGGAGGGCCCGCCTGGACAGGAAGGGGGAAGGACGGCAGTGGAAGCCAGCTCGCACCCTTCCTGGAGCTAGCTCGTAGCAGTGAGGGGCGCCGAGGGACTGGGGACACGTCGCGTGGGGGGGCAATCCTGGCCGCCAGCTGCACGGTCCACACAGCTGGCACCCAGTTTGCATGATCAAAAGAACAAGGAGTGGGTGGATAAGTGGGGAAGGGGCTGCCTCAGCACCGGGATCCTGACATGGGCCAGAGCGCCATGACCTCAGCCAATGCGGCTCCACTAGTAAGCCAGAATAAGGAAAGTCTGAGGCAAGATATTACAGATTCCACCGCAGCCACACGGATAACTAGATCTCTAAGCTCACAAAATGGAACCATCGGAACCAGGCATTTTTCCTTTTCTCTTCTTTTAGACTTTGGATCAGGAAGCCACACAACTCTGACGGGAAGCATCTTTACTCCGGTCGAGAGATCACTTTTTGAGGAATAAGCATGGAGAAAAAGAGTGCGGGGATGGTTTAGTGGTTCAAAGCCGAAGCCCGTCTGAGAAACGATAAAAACATGCTTCAAATGAAGCTGACTTACGGCAAAAAGCAGGAGGAAGTTTAAGGTATTCTTTATTAATATCAATTCACCATTCAAGACTAGCCAGTCGTAAAAAGGCAGCACTTTCAATATAAAATTTTATTTTATTTTATTTTATTCATTTATTTTTTATTTGGTGATGGAAACAATGCCATATTCTCAAACAAGGCTTGGGGCCCTAGATACGGAGAGTTGAGTGTTGAGGCTGAGGGTTGTTGATGAGGAGAACATAAAGCTGCGTATAGACAGATAAGGGTTCCAAGCCCACCGCTTGAAAAAAACTAGCCAATCATGAGTCCCTTTGATTGTGAAAGAAGTAAATGACTCAAAAATGGGGAAGACATGGGATTAAATAGTGGTAGTGAGCAATTAAATCCAAGAACTTTATACCTATATTTTCATTGTAAATGTAACAATCTTACAGCAACTGTCGAAATAGTAGTAACTGTTCCACGCGCACGTGCAGACACACACTCACACACACACACAAACACAATTTGGAACAGCAGAGAGGTAAAGTATGCTAAATTTCTCATTATTGAGGACAAGAATCTAATCGATTATTTCATTCTTGGACTGTTATAGGAATACTGGCCCAATTACATGTAAACTTATGAACTTAGAAATGATTAATAAACATTTAGAGAGAATTTTCATTCAAAGACAATAGAGCTTCCAAACCATTCAAGGGAAAATTAACAAGAAAACAATGAATCAATCCAGCTAGGATGGAGTAACGGAGACCATACTTACCACCCTACAATAAACCCCAAAATGGATAAAATATATGAAGCAATGATTTTTAAGACACGTGAAAACGATCATCCACTTGGACCTTGTCCTGCCTCCCCCATACCAAGGCTGCTAGCCCTCCTACTGCCACTACCAAGGATGTCCACCAGGTGGCGCCGTTTCCTTCCTCTGCTCCTGCTGCAGAGCCAGTCGTGAGCGGTCCTGTTCCAGGTTTTGGCAAGCAGCTCCCAGAAGCGCTCTCGTGGGCCTTGGTCCCTTTTAGCCACCAGCAAAGGGATCGGGGATGAGCAGTGAGCCTCCTTTCTCATCGAAGATCTAGGAACCCAACTGATTTCTGAGCAGCCCTTTACCCTCGTCTGCTGTCTGGTACTCTCCACCCGACTTCCAGGGTCCGCGGCATGGGCAGCCTGCACGCTGGCCCCGGCCCTTCAGAATCTGTTCCCCGGCCGAGAGGCCCCGCGCGGTCGTGAGCAGGGCTCCAGGCCTCTGGAGCCCCGCCGCTTGGAACGCGTCCTGTCACTGGGCTTGCGAGCTCCATGCCCTTGGCTGTCACTTAACTTCTCTAAGCTACATTCCTCATCAGTAAAATGAAGACATAATCAATATTGGTGGGAAAAAAATCAGAATCCGGGGGGACCAAATTTCTGCCGATTGAAGATGACTATCATTTTGAATTATACAGTGAGGTACACCATAGAAAAGTTTACTACTTCAGACCTCTAAAGGGCAGCTTCTACGATTCTTAAAACTAAAGCATGCACGTACAAACATACACACGCTCAGACACACTGACTCTGCTCCACATACATCCCCACGCACACACACGTGGAGTCATGGGCCACACACACACCCATAACATACACACAACCACACACGTCCTCAGGCGCGCACACACACGCAAAGTCACTGTCACGTACCACACACGTCCCCAGGTGCAGGAGTGGGCACACGCACACACACGTCTCACACACCTTTGGCGTCATTCTAAATCAACTTACAGTCGAGGGTCTCAGGGTCCATTGTTTCATCCGCTCAGAAGCTCCTGACTTCGGAGCATGAAGCAGGAATGCCTCCTCTCTGCAGATGGTCTTTGCCTCTTGCAGTCTCAGCAGAGCCAACACAACTGCCCTAGACCTTTAAAAGTGAGGGCCAGAGCGTACCTGGGAGTTCACATCCTACATATGTCAACATTTGAAGTGCGGTAGGTTCTAAAGTCCTGCCTTTACAAATACACATTCATTCTAAGGGGAAAGGCCAGGCTCCACTTTAGAATTCCCAGACTCATGGCAGTTGCCGTAAAGAAAGTGATAGTTTGGGGAGAGCAGATTCCCAGTCTGACCACTAGCCTGATCCTTTTCTTCCCAAAGCTGGGTCCATCCCATGCCCCAAGGGGCCTTGGATGTTCACAGGATGACCCTCAGACATCCAATCCGGGCTCTGTATAACCCTCCATGCCAACAGCTTCCCGTTGGCCTCTGTGTGAGTCCTGGGAAGCTGAACTCCGGGGAGAGCCTGTACAGAAACTAGAAGTGGGTCAAGGCTGCTGGGGCAGGGCATTCGGTGTCCTGTGTTTCCAGAGCACGGATTGGAATGAATGGGCGTGTCCCTATGGCCTTGCTGAAACCACCACGTTGAGGGTGTGGCCAGAGGGAGAGTCAGGGCCAGAAGGACCCTATGTAGTGCAGGACACAGGGCAGCATGGGGGTGTGGAGGAGTCGGGGAGGGGATAGGGGGGCCCCCTTGCCAGGATCTGAGGGCAGAATCCCTAAGGAAGGGCCTGAGGAGGCTGGAAGGTATCCTCATTGCCATCAATTAAAAAACAAAAGCTCGCCACAGGCGAGGGTGGGAAGGGATTTGTCAGAACAAGGGAAGGCACTCGCAGAGGTCTGGCCAGATAGGGCTGGGGGGCTTGCCAGCCTGATGAGGAACCAAGAGGCCATCAGCCTATAATTGCGGCCCTAATTCCTCCGGGTGACACTGAGATGCAGTGAGACACGGAAAGCATGATAAACACAGGCCAGACACTCAGCAGCCTCTTGCTTGGGTCACTGTCCGTCTGGCGCACCCTCTGGTAGGAGCCTTTAGCGCATCACCCAGGGCTGATCCGGCTCAGGATTCCAGCTGCTTTTCCACAGGTGGCATCACTTGCTGGTGACACGAAGCAGGCACGTTAGCCACCTCCCAAACACTGAGGCTCCTCCTGGGAGGAGCCTGCGGGCCCCCAGACCAGCCTCTGCCCCACGATGCTCCTCAGTGCCACTCCCGCTTTGCTGCCCCGGCCTCTAGCTCTGGCCACGACCTCGCTGGATTCTCGATAAATGTCACCCATGCACCATGCCTAAGCTTGGGGTCCACATGGGACCATGGCTCTTATCTTCTTCCCATCGATGGAATGTTCGGGCTTCATGTCATCGTGATGGCGGGAAGGCCAGCACCGCCCCCTTGAGGCCTCCCTGAAGAAACATAGAAACATAGGACACAATGCAGCCCATCTCTTTTTGTTACAACACCTTTATTGTGGTACGATTTCTGTTCCGTAAATTAGACATATCTCACATGTAGTACTTGATGAATTTTCATAGATGTCTGCACCTAGAAAAGCATCACAACAAGCAAGATAGCTACCATTTCCATCACTCCCCAAGAGGGGCAATTTTCCAGTTCCCATATTTACCACTTCCCAACCCCTTCGTTCCCTGCTAACCATAAGTTGGTTTCTCTATGTCTGTGGTTTTGTTCCTCTATGGTCATTGAGCTCATTTCTGCCTTTTTTATTTTACATTCCACATGGAAGTGGTATCATATGGCATTTTTCTCTCTTCTGGCTTACTTCACTCAGAATGACTCTCTCTGTGTCCATCTATGTTGCAACAAAAGACATCGTTTCATCTTTTTCATGGCTGAGTAGTATTCCACGGCTTAAATAGACCACTACTTCTTTATCCAGTCCCCAGTAGGTGGACTTTTGGGTTGGTTCCACGTCCTGGCTATTATAAAGAGGGCTGCTGTGAGCATTGAGGTGAATGTGAGAGTTTGAATTAGAGTTTTGTCCTGACATATCCCCAGGCGTGGGAAGACTGGATCATAAGGTAAGTCTATTTGTAGTTTTCTAAGGACCCTGCATCCTGTCTTCTCTAGTGGCAATGTAGCCCGTCTTACTGAAGCAGAGCCGTGCCCAGAATATAACGGGTATTTCTAGAGGTCAGACATGAAGTGCAGTGAGCTTGGCCTGTTCCAGAAGAAGAGGGCAATATGGGAGGGCTGGAGGAGAGTGACCAGGGGAGTGTGGTACAGGCAGGATTCAGACCACGTGGGGACATGACAGGCTGGGATAAGGAGCCTGGGCTTCCAGTCATCCCTTGGTAAGCATGGGGCACTGGTTCCAGGACTCCCCTCAGATGCCAACATCCATGGATGCTGACGCCTCTTTTATAAAATGACCCAGGACTGACATGAAATTACATGGATCCTCCCGTGCACTTTATTTTTTACATGCATACATGTTTTTTTTTTTTTGAGTTATAGTCATTTTACAATTTTGTGTCGAATCCCATCGCAGAGCACAATCTTTCAGTTATACATGAAAATACGCATACATTCATTGTCACATACTCTTTCGCCGTGTCCTCCTGTGTACTTGAGGTCATCTCTAGAGGACGCGTGCTATGTAAGGCAACGTGAATGCTATGTAAGCAGTTGCCGGTGTGTGGCAAGTTCAAGTGTTGCTTTTAGAAACTTTCCGTTTTTTCCCGAATATTTTCAACCCACAGTTGGTTGAATCTGCCGGAGCGGGAGCCCCTAGATACGGAGAACACTCAAGCCATTCCCACCTCCTAAATTTCCACTGGAAGCGCTGCAGGGGACCAAAGAGTGGAGAAGAGCGCCCTCCAGCGACCTTAAACGCAGAGGAATTCCTTCAGCGTATGCAGCGCAGGAGAGAAAGTTTCGGGCCGACTAGCGCAAATGGAGGGCCCGCCTGGACAGGAAGGGGGAAGGACGGCAGTGGAAGCCAGCTCGCACCCTTCCTGGAGCTAGCTCGTAGCAGTGAGGGGCGCCGAGGGACTGGGGACACGTCGCGTGGGGGGGCAATCCTGGCCGCCAGCTGCACGGTCCACACAGCTGGCACCCAGTTTGCATGATCAAAAGAACAAGGAGTGGGTGGATAAGTGGGGAAGGGGCTGCCTCAGCACCGGGATCCTGACATGGGCCAGAGCGCCATGACCTCAGCCAATGCGGCTCCACTAGTAAGCCAGAATAAGGAAAGTCTGAGGCAAGATATTACAGATTCCACCGCAGCCACACGGATAACTAGATCTCTAAGCTCACAAAATGGAACCATCGGAACCAGGCATTTTTCCTTTTCTCTTCTTTTAGACTTTGGATCAGGAAGCCACACAACTCTGACGGGAAGCATCTTTACTCCGGTCGAGAGATCACTTTTTGAGGAATAAGCATGGAGAAAAAGAGTGCGGGGATGGTTTAGTGGTTCAAAGCCGAAGCCCGTCTGAGAAACGATAAAAACATGCTTCAAATGAAGCTGACTTACGGCAAAAAGCAGGAGGAAGTTTAAGGTATTCTTTATTAATATCAATTCACCATTCAAGACTAGCCAGTCGTAAAAAGGCAGCACTTTCAATATAAAATTTTATTTTATTTTATTTTATTCATTTATTTTTTATTTGGTGATGGAAACAATGCCATATTCTCAAACAAGGCTTGGGGCCCTAGATACGGAGAGTTGAGTGTTGAGGCTGAGGGTTGTTGATGAGGAGAACATAAAGCTGCGTATAGACAGATAAGGGTTCCAAGCCCACCGCTTGAAAAAAACTAGCCAATCATGAGTCCCTTTGATTGTGAAAGAAGTAAATGACTCAAAAATGGGGAAGACATGGGATTAAATAGTGGTAGTGAGCAATTAAATCCAAGAACTTTATACCTATATTTTCATTGTAAATGTAACAATCTTACAGCAACTGTCGAAATAGTAGTAACTGTTCCACGCGCACGTGCAGACACACACTCACACACACACACAAACACAATTTGGAACAGCAGAGAGGTAAAGTATGCTAAATTTCTCATTATTGAGGACAAGAATCTAATCGATTATTTCATTCTTGGACTGTTATAGGAATACTGGCCCAATTACATGTAAACTTATGAACTTAGAAATGATTAATAAACATTTAGAGAGAATTTTCATTCAAAGACAATAGAGCTTCCAAACCATTCAAGGGAAAATTAACAAGAAAACAATGAATCAATCCAGCTAGGATGGAGTAACGGAGACCATACTTACCACCCTACAATAAACCCCAAAATGGATAAAATATATGAAGCAATGATTTTTAAGACACGTGAAAACGATCATCCACTTGGACCTTGTCCTGCCTCCCCCATACCAAGGCTGCTAGCCCTCCTACTGCCACTACCAAGGATGTCCACCAGGTGGCGCCGTTTCCTTCCTCTGCTCCTGCTGCAGAGCCAGTCGTGAGCGGTCCTGTTCCAGGTTTTGGCAAGCAGCTCCCAGAAGCGCTCTCGTGGGCCTTGGTCCCTTTTAGCCACCAGCAAAGGGATCGGGGATGAGCAGTGAGCCTCCTTTCTCATCGAAGATCTAGGAACCCAACTGATTTCTGAGCAGCCCTTTACCCTCGTCTGCTGTCTGGTACTCTCCACCCGACTTCCAGGGTCCGCGGCATGGGCAGCCTGCACGCTGGCCCCGGCCCTTCAGAATCTGTTCCCCGGCCGAGAGGCCCCGCGCGGTCGTGAGCAGGGCTCCAGGCCTCTGGAGCCCCGCCGCTTGGAACGCGTCCTGTCACTGGGCTTGCGAGCTCCATGCCCTTGGCTGTCACTTAACTTCTCTAAGCTACATTCCTCATCAGTAAAATGAAGACATAATCAATATTGGTGGGAAAAAAATCAGAATCCGGGGGGACCAAATTTCTGCCGATTGAAGATGACTATCATTTTGAATTATACAGTGAGGTACACCATAGAAAAGTTTACTACTTCAGACCTCTAAAGGGCAGCTTCTACGATTCTTAAAACTAAAGCATGCACGTACAAACATACACACGCTCAGACACACTGACTCTGCTCCACATACATCCCCACGCACACACACGTGGAGTCATGGGCCACACACACACCCATAACATACACACAACCACACACGTCCTCAGGCGCGCACACACACGCAAAGTCACTGTCACGTACCACACACGTCCCCAGGTGCAGGAGTGGGCACACGCACACACACGTCTCACACACCTTTGGCGTCATTCTAAATCAACTTACAGTCGAGGGTCTCAGGGTCCATTGTTTCATCCGCTCAGAAGCTCCTGACTTCGGAGCATGAAGCAGGAATGCCTCCTCTCTGCAGATGGTCTTTGCCTCTTGCAGTCTCAGCAGAGCCAACACAACTGCCCTAGACCTTTAAAAGTGAGGGCCAGAGCGTACCTGGGAGTTCACATCCTACATATGTCAACATTTGAAGTGCGGTAGGTTCTAAAGTCCTGCCTTTACAAATACACATTCATTCTAAGGGGGAAGGCCAGGCTCCACTTTAGAATTCCCAGACTCATGGCAGTTGCCGTAAAGAAAGTGATAGTTTGGGGAGAGCAGATTCCCAGTCTGACCACTAGCCTGATCCTTTTCTTCCCAAAGCTGGGTCCATCCCATGCCCCAAGGGGCCTTGGATGTTCACAGGATGACCCTCAGACATCCAATCCGGGCTCTGTATAACCCTCCATGCCAACAGCTTCCCGTTGGCCTCTGTGTGAGTCCTGGGAAGCTGAACTCCGGGGAGAGCCTGTACAGAAACTAGAAGTGGGTCAAGGCTGCTGGGGCAGGGCATTCGGTGTCCTGTGTTTCCAGAGCACGGATTGGAATGAATGGGCGTGTCCCTATGGCCTTGCTGAAACCACCACGTTGAGGGTGTGGCCAGAGGGAGAGTCAGGGCCAGAAGGACCCTATGTAGTGCAGGACACAGGGCAGCATGGGGGTGTGGAGGAGTCGGGGAGGGGATAGGGGGGCCCCCTTGCCAGGATCTGAGGGCAGAATCCCTAAGGAAGGGCCTGAGGAGGCTGGAAGGTATCCTCATTGCCATCAATTAAAAAACAAAAGCTCGCCGCAAGCGAGGGTGGGAAGGGATTTGTCAGAACAAGGGAAGGCACTCGCAGAGGTCTGGCCAGATAGGGCTGGGGGGCTTGCCAGCCTGATGAGGAACCAAGAGGCCATCAGCCTATAATTGCGGCCCTAATTCCTCCGGGTGACACTGAGATGCAGTGAGACACGGAAAGCATGATAAACACAGGCCAGACACTCAGCAGCCTCTTGCTTGGGTCACTGTCCGTCTGGCGCACCCTCTGGTAGGAGCCTTTAGCGCATCACCCAGGGCTGATCCGGCTCAGGATTCCAGCTGCTTTTCCACAGGTGGCATCACTTGCTGGTGACACGAAGCAGGCACGTTAGCCACCTCCCAAACACTGAGGCTCCTCCTGGGAGGAGCCTGCGGGCCCCCAGACCAGCCTCTGCCCCACGATGCTCCTCAGTGCCACTCCCGCTTTGCTGCCCCGGCCTCTAGCTCTGGCCACGACCTCGCTGGATTCTCGATAAATGTCACCCATGCACCATGCCTAAGCTTGGGGTCCACATGGGACCATGGCTCTTATCTTCTTCCCATCGATGGAATGTTCGGGCTTCATGTCATCGTGATGGCGGGAAGGCCAGCACCGCCCCCTTGAGGCCTCCCTGAAGAAACACAGAAACATAGGACACAATGCAGCCCATCTCTTTTTGTTACAACACCTTTATTGTGGTACGATTTCTGTTCCGTAAATTAGACATATCTCACATGTAGTACTTGATGAATTTTCATAGATGTCTGCACCTAGAAAAGCATCACAACAAGCAAGATAGCTACCATTTCCATCACTCCCCAAGAGGGGCAATTTTCCAGTTCCCATATTTACCACTTCCCAACCCCTTCGTTCCCTGCTAACCATAAGTTGGTTTCTCTATGTCTGTGGTTTTGTTCCTCTATGGTCATTGAGCTCATTTCTGCCTTTTTTATTTTACATTCCACATGGAAGTGGTATCATATGGCATTTTTCTCTCTTCTGGCTTACTTCACTCAGAATGACTCTGTCTGTGTCCATCTATGTTGCAACAAAAGACATCGTTTCATCTTTTTCATGGCTGAGTAGTATTCCACGGCTTAAATAGACCACTACTTCTTTATCCAGTCCCCAGTAGGTGGACTTTTGGGTTGGTTCCACGTGCTGGCTATTATAAAGAGGGCTGCTGTGAGCATTGAGGTGAATGTGAGAGTTTGAATTAGAGTTTTGTCCTGACATATCCCCAGGCGTGGGAAGACTGGATCATAAGGTAAGTCTATTTGTAGTTTTCTAAGGACCCTGCATCCTGTCTTCTCTAGTGGCAATGTAGCCCGTCTTACTGAAGCAGAGCCGTGCCCAGAATATAACGGGTATTTCTAGAGGTCAGACATGAAGTGCAGTGAGCTTGGCCTGTTCCAGAAGAAGAGGGCAATATGGGAGGGCTGGAGGAGAGTGACCAGGGGAGTGTGGTACAGGCAGGATTCAGACCACGTGGGGACATGACAGGCTGGGATAAGGAGCCTGGGCTTCCAGTCATCCCTTGGTAAGCATGGGGCACTGGTTCCAGGACTCCCCTCAGATGCCAACATCCATGGATGCTGACGCCTCTTTTATAAAATGACCCAGGACTGACATGAAATTACATGGATCCTCCCGTGCACTTTATTTTTTACATGCATACATGTTTTTTTTTTTTTTGAGTTATAGTCATTTTACAATTTTGTGTCGAATCCCATCGCAGAGCACAATCTTTCAGTTATACATGAAAATACGCATACATTCATTGTCACATACTCTTTCGCCGTGTCCTCCTGTGTACTTGAGGTCATCTCTAGAGGACGCGTGCTATGTAAGGCAACGTGAATGCTATGTAAGCAGTTGCCGGTGTGTGGCAAGTTCAAGTGTTGCTTTTAGAAACTTTCCGTTTTTTCCCGAATATTTTCAACCCACAGTTGGTTGAATCTGCCGGAGCGGGAGCCCCTAGATACGGAGAACACTCAAGCCATTCCCACCTCCTAAATTTCCACTGGAAGCGCTGCAGGGGACCAAAGAGTGGAGAAGAGCGCCCTCCAGCGACCTTAAACGCAGAGGAATTCCTTCAGCGTATGCAGCGCAGGAGAGAAAGTTTCGGGCCGACTAGCGCAAATGGAGGGCCCGCCTGGACAGGAAGGGGGAAGGACGGCAGTGGAAGCCAGCTCGCACCCTTCCTGGAGCTAGCTCGTAGCAGTGAGGGGCGCCGAGGGACTGGGGACACGTCGCGTGGGGGGGCAATCCTGGCCGCCAGCTGCACGGTCCACACAGCTGGCACCCAGTTTGCATGATCAAAAGAACAAGGAGTGGGTGGATAAGTGGGGAAGGGGCTGCCTCAGCACCGGGATCCTGACATGGGCCAGAGCGCCATGACCTCAGCCAATGCGGCTCCACTAGTAAGCCAGAATAAGGAAAGTCTGAGGCAAGATATTACAGATTCCACCGCAGCCACACGGATAACTAGATCTCTAAGCTCACAAAATGGAACCATCGGAACCAGGCATTTTTCCTTTTCTCTTCTTTTAGACTTTGGATCAGGAAGCCACACAACTCTGACGGGAAGCATCTTTACTCCGGTCGAGAGATCACTTTTTGAGGAATAAGCATGGAGAAAAAGAGTGCGGGGATGGTTTAGTGGTTCAAAGCCGAAGCCCGTCTGAGAAACGATAAAAACATGCTTCAAATGAAGCTGACTTACGGCAAAAAGCAGGAGGAAGTTTAAGGTATTCTTTATTAATATCAATTCACCATTCAAGACTAGCCAGTCGTAAAAAGGCAGCACTTTCAATATAAAATTTTATTTTATTTTATTTTATTCATTTATTTTTTATTTGGTGATGGAAACAATGCCATATTCTCAAACAAGGCTTGGGGCCCTAGATACGGAGCGTTGAGTGTTGAGGCTGAGGGTTGTTGATGAGGAGAACATAAAGCTGCGTATAGACAGATAAGGGTTCCAAGCCCACCGCTTGAAAAAAACTAGCCAATCATGAGTCCCTTTGATTGTGAAAGAAGTAAATGACTCAAAAATGGGGAAGACATGGGATTAAATAGTGGTAGTGAGCAATTAAATCCAAGAACTTTATACCTATATTTTCATTGTAAATGTAACAATCTTACAGCAACTGTCGAAATAGTAGTAACTGTTCCACGCGCACGTGCAGACACACACTCACACACACACACAAACACAATTTGGAACAGCAGAGAGGTAAAGTATGCTAAATTTCTCATTATTGAGGACAAGAATCTAATCGATTATTTCATTCTTGGACTGTTATAGGAATACTGGCCCAATTACATGTAAACTTATGAACTTAGAAATGATTAATAAACATTTAGAGAGAATTTTCATTCAAAGACAATAGAGCTTCCAAACCATTCAAGGGAAAATTAACAAGAAAACAATGAATCAATCCAGCTAGGATGGAGTAACGGAGACCATACTTACCACCCTACAATAAACCCCAAAATGGATAAAATATATGAAGCAATGATTTTTAAGACACGTGAAAACGATCATCCACTTGGACCTTGTCCTGCCTCCCCCATACCAAGGCTGCTAGCCCTCCTACTGCCACTACCAAGGATGTCCACCAGGTGGCGCCGTTTCCTTCCTCTGCTCCTGCTGCAGAGCCAGTCGTGAGCGGTCCTGTTCCAGGTTTTGGCAAGCAGCTCCCAGAAGCGCTCTCGTGGGCCTTGGTCCCTTTTAGCCACCAGCAAAGGGATCGGGGATGAGCAGTGAGCCTCCTTTCTCATCGAAGATCTAGGAACCCAACTGATTTCTGAGCAGCCCTTTACCCTCGTCTGCTGTCTGGTACTCTCCACCCGACTTCCAGGGTCCGCGGCATGGGCAGCCTGCACGCTGGCCCCGGCCCTTCAGAATCTGTTCCCCGGCCGAGAGGCCCCGCGTGGTCGTGAGCAGGGCTCGAGGCCTCTGGAGCCCCGCCGCTTGGAACGCGTCCTGTCACTGGGCTTGCGAGCTCCATGCCCTTGGCTGTCACTTAACTTCTCTAAGCTACATTCCTCATCAGTAAAATGAAGACATAATCAATATTGGTGGGAAAAAAATCAGAATCCGGGGGGACCAAATTTCTGCCGATTGAAGATGACTATCATTTTGAATTATACAGTGAGGTACACCATAGAAAAGTTTACTACTTCAGACCTCTAAAGGGCAGCTTCTACGATTCTTAAAACTAAAGCATGCACGTACAAACATACACACGCTCAGACACACTGACTCTGCTCCACATACATCCCCACGCACACACACGTGGAGTCATGGGCCACACACACACCCATAACATACACACAACCACACACGTCCTCAGGCGCGCACACACACGCAAAGTCACTGTCACGTACCACACACGTCCCCAGGTGCAGGAGTGGGCACACGCACACACACGTCTCACACACCTTTGGCGTCATTCTAAATCAACTTACAGTCGAGGGTCTCAGGGTCCATTGTTTCATCCGCTCAGACGCTCCTGACTTCGGAGCATGAAGCAGGAATGCCTCCTCTCTGCAGATGGTCTTTGCCTCTTGCAGTCTCAGCAGAGCCAACACAACTGCCCTAGACCTTTAAAAGTGAGGGCCAGAGCGTACCTGGGAGTTCACATCCTACATATGTCAACATTTGAAGTGCGGTAGGTTCTAAAGTCCTGCCTTTACAAATACACATTCATTCTAAGGGGGAAGGCCAGGCTCCACTTTAGAATTCCCAGACTCATGGCAGTTGCCGTAAAGAAAGTGATAGTTTGGGGAGAGCAGATTCCCAGTCTGACCACTAGCCTGATCCTTTTCTTCCCAAAGCTGGGTCCATCCCATGCCCCAAGGGGCCTTGGATGTTCACAGGATGACCCTCAGACATCCAATCCGGGCTCTGTATAACCCTCCATGCCAACAGCTTCCCGTTGGCCTCTGTGTGAGTCCTGGGAAGCTGAACTCCGGGGAGAGCCTGTACAGAAACTAGAAGTGGGTCAAGGCTGCTGGGGCAGGGCATTCGGTGTCCTGTGTTTCCAGAGCACGGATTGGAATGAATGGGCGTGTCCCTATGGCCTTGCTGAAACCACCACGTTGAGGGTGTGGCCAGAGGGAGAGTCAGGGCCAGAAGGACCCTATGTAGTGCAGGACACAGGGCAGCATGGGGGTGTGGAGGAGTCGGGGAGGGGATAGGGGGGCCCACTTGCCAGGATCTGAGGGCAGAATCCCTAAGGAAGGGCCTGAGGAGGCTGGAAGGTATCCTCATTGCCATCAATTAAAAAACAAAAGCTCGCCGCAGGCGAGGGTGGGAAGGGATTTGTCAGAACAAGGGAAGGCACTCGCAGAGGTCTGGCCAGATAGGGCTGGGGGGCTTGCCAGCCTGATGAGGAACCAAGAGGCCATCAGCCTATAATTGCGGCCCTAATTCCTCCGGGTGACACTGAGATGCAGTGAGACACGGAAAGCATGATAAACACAGGCCAGACACTCAGCAGCCTCTTGCTTGGGTCACTGTCCGTCTGGCGCACCCTCTGGTAGGAGCCTTTAGCGCATCACCCAGGGCTGATCCGGCTCAGGATTCCAGCTGCTTTTCCACAGGTGGCATCACTTGCTGGTGACACGAAGCAGGCACTTTAGCCACCTCCCAAACACTGAGGCTCCTCCTGGGAGGAGCCTGCGGGCCCCCAGACCAGCCTCTGCCCCACGATGCTCCTCAGTGCCACTCCCGCTTTGCTGCCCCGGCCTCTAGCTCTGGCCACGACCTCGCTGGATTCTCGATAAATGTCACCCATGCACCATGCCTAAGCTTGGGGTCCACATGGGACCATGGCTCTTATCTTCTTCCCATCGATGGAATGTTCGGGCTTCATGTCATCGTGATGGCGGGAAGGCCAGCACCGCCCCCTTGAGGCCTCCCTGAAGACACATAGAAACATAGGACACAATGCAGCCCATCTCTTTTTGTTACAACACCTTTATTGTGGTACGATTTCTGTTCCGTAAATTAGACATATCTCACATGTAGTACTTGATGAATTTTCATAGATGTCTGCACCTAGAAAAGCATCACAACAAGCAAGATAGCTACCATTTCCATCACTCCCCAAGAGGGGCAATTTTCCAGTTCCCATATTTACCACTTCCCAACCCCTTCGTTCCCTGCTAACCATAAGTTGGTTTCTCTATGTCTGTGGTTTTGTTCCTCTATGGTCATTGAGCTCATTTCTGCCTTTTTTATTTTACATTCCACATGGAAGTGGTATCATATGGCATTTTTCTCTCTTCTGGCTTACTTCACTCAGAATGACTCTCTCTGTGTCCATCTATGTTGCAACAAAAGACATCGTTTCATCTTTTTCATGGCTGAGTAGTATTCCACGGCTTAAATAGACCACTACTTCTTTATCCAGTCCCCAGTAGGTGGACTTTTGGGTTGGTTCCACGTCCTGGCTATTATAAAGGGGGCTGCTGTGAGCATTGAGGTGAATGTGAGAGTTTGAATTAGAGTTTTCTCCTGACATATCCCCAGGCATGGGAAGACTGGATCATAAGGTAAGTCTATTTGTAGCTTTCTAAGGACCCTGCATCCTGTCTTCTCTAGTGGCAATGCAGCCCGTCTTACTGAAGCAGAGCCGTGCCCAGAATATAACGGGTATTTCTAGAGGTCAGACATGAAGTGCAGTGAGCTTGGCCTGTTCCAGAAGAAGAGGGCAATATGGGAGGGCTGGAGGAGAGTGACCAGGGGAGTGTGGTACAGGCAGGATTCAGACCACGTGGGGACATGACAGGCTGGGATAAGGAGCCTGGGCTTCCAGTCATCCCTTGGTAAGCATGGGGCACTGGTTCCAGGACTCCCCTCAGATGCCAACATCCATGGATGCTGACGCCTCTTTTATAAAATGACCCAGGACTGACATGAAATTACATGGATCCTCCCGTGCACTTTATTTTTTACATGCATACATGTTTTTTTTTTTTTGAGTTATAGTCATTTTACAATTTTGTGTCGAATCCCATCGCAGAGCACAATCTTTCAGTTATACATGAAAATACGCATACATTCATTGTCACATACTCTTTCGCCGTGTCCTCCTGTGTACTTGAGGTCATCTCTAGAGGACGCGTGCTATGTAAGGCAACGTGAATGCTACGTAAGCAGTTGCCGGTGTGTGGCAAGTTCAAGTGTTGCTTTTAGAAACTTTCCGTTTTTTCCCGAATATTTTCAACCCACAGTTGGTTGAATCTGCCGGAGCGGGAGCCCCTAGATACGGAGAACCCTCAAGCCCTTCCCACCTCCTAAATCTCCACTGGAAGCGCTGCAGGGGACCAAAGAGTGGAGAAGAGCGCCCTCCAGCGACCGGAAACGCAGAGGAATTCCTTCAGCGTATGCAGCGCAGGAGAGAAGGTTTCGGGCCGACTAGCGCAAATGGAGGGCCCGCCTGGACAGGAAGGGGGAAGGACGGCAGTGGAAGCCAGCTCGCACCCTTCCTGGAGCTAGCTCGTAGCAGTGAGGGGCGCCGAGGGACTGGGGACACGTCGCGTGGGGGGGCAATCCTGGCCGCCAGCTGCACGGTCCACACAGCTGGCACCCAGTTTGCATGATCAAAAGAACAAGGAGTGGGTGGATAAGTGGGGAAGGGGCTGCCTCAGCACCGGGATCCTGACATGGGCCAGAGCGCCATGACCTCAGCCAATGCGGCTCCACTAGTAAGCCAGAATAAGGAAACTCTGAGGCAAGATATTACAGATTCCACCGCAGCCACACGGATAACTAGATCTCTAAGCTCACAAGATGGAACCATCGGAACCAGGCATTTTTCCTTTTCTCTTCTTTTAGACTTTGGATCAGGAAGCCACACAACTCTGACGGGAAGCATCTTTACTCCGGTCGAGAGATCCCTTTTTGAGGAATAAGCATGGAGAAAAAGAGTGCGGGGATGGTTTAGTGGTTCAAAGCCGAAGCCCGTCTGAGAAACGATAAAAACATGCTTCAAATGAAGCTGACTTACGGCAAAAAGCAGGAGGAAGTTTAAGGTATTCTTTATTAATATCAATTCACCATTCAAGACTAGCCAGTCGTAAAAAGGCAGCACTTTCAATATAAAATTTTATTTTATTTTATTTTATTCATTTATTTTTTATTTGGTGATGGAAACAATGCCATATTCTCAAACAAGGCTTGGGGCCCTAGATACGGAGAGTTGAGTGTTGAGGCTGAGGGTTGTTGATGAGGAGAACATAAAGCTGCGTATAGACAGATAAGGGTTCCAAGCCCACCGCTTGAAAAAAACTAGCCAATCATGAGTCCCTTTGATTGTGAAAGAAGTAAATGACTCAAAAATGGGGAAGACATGGGATTAAATAGTGGTAGTGAGCAATTAAATCCAAGAACTTTATACCTATATTTTCATTGTAAATGTAACAATCTTACAGCAACTGTCGAAATAGTAGTAACTGTTCCACACGCACGTGCAGACACACACTCACACACACACACAAACACAATTTGGAACAGCAGAGAGGTAAAGTATGCTAAATTTCTCATTATTGAGGACAAGAATCTAATCGATTATTTCATTCTTGGACTGTTATAGGAATACTGGCCCAATTACATGTAAACATATGAACTTAGAAATGATTAATAAACATTTAGAGAGAATTTTCACTCAAAGACAATAGAGCTTCCAAACCATTCAAGGGAAAATTAACAAGAAAACAATGAATCAATCCAGCTAGGATGGAGTAACGGAGACCATACTTACCACCCTACAATAAACCCCAAAATGGATAAAATATATGAAGCAATGATTTTTAAGACACGTGAAAACGATCATCCACTTGGACTTTGTCCTGCCTCCCACATACCGAGGCTGCTAGCCCTCCTACTGCCACTACCAAGGATGTCCACCAGGTGGCGCCGTTTCCTTCCTCTGCTCCTGCTGCAGAGCCAGTCGTGAGCGGTCCTGTTCCAGGTTTTGGCAAGCAGCTCCCAGAAGCGCTCTCGTGGGCCTTGGTCCCTTTTAGCCACCAGCAAAGGGATCGGGGATGAGCAGTGAGCCTCCTTTCTCATCGAAGATCTAGGAACCCAACTGATTTCTGAGCAGCCCTTTACCCTCGTCTGCTGTCTGGTACTCTCCACCCGACTTCCAGGGTCCGCGGCATGGGCAGCCTGCACGCTGGCCCCGGCCCTTCAGAATCTGTTCCCCGGCCGAGAGGCCCCGCGCGGTCGTGAGCAGGGCTCCAGGCCTCTGGAGCCCCGCCGCTTGGAACGCGTCCTGTCACTGGGCTCGCGAGCTCCATGCCCTTGGCTGTCACTTAACTTCTCTAAGCCACATTCCTCATCAGTAAAATGAAGGCATAATCAATACTGGGGGGAAAAAAATCAGAATCCGGGGGGACCAAATTTCTGCCGATTGAAGATGACTATCATTTTGAATTATACAGTGAGGTACACCATAGAAAAGTTTACTACTTCAGACCTCTAAAGGGCAGCTTCTACGATTCTTAAAACTAAAGCATGCACGTACAAACATACACACGCTCAGACACACTGACTCTGCTCCACGTACATCCCCACGCACACACACATGGAGTCATGGGCCACACACACACCCATAACATACACACAACCACACACGTCCTCAGGCGCGCACACACACGCAAAGTCACTGTCACGTACCACACACGTCCCCAGGTGCAGGAGTGCACACACGCACACACACGTCTCACACACCTTTGGCGGCATTCTAAATCAACTTACAGTCGAGGGTCTCAGGGTCCATTGTTTCATCCGCTCAGAAGCTCCTGACTTCGGAGCATGAAGCAGGAATGCCTCCTCTCTGCAGATGGTCTTTGCCTCTTGCAGTCTCAGCAGAGCCAACACAACTGCCCTAGACCTTTAAAAGTGAGGGCCAGAGCGTACCTGGGAGTTCCCATCCTACACATGTCAACATTTGAAGTGCGGTAGGTTCTAAAGTCCTGCCTTTACAAATACACATTCATTCTAAGGGGGAAGGCCAGGCTCCACTTTAGAATTCCCAGACTCATGGCAGTTGCCGTAAAGAAAGTGATAGTTTGGGGAGAGCAGATTCCCAATCTGACCACTAGCCTGATCCTTTTCTTCCCAAAGCTGGGTCCATCCCATGCCCCAAGGGGCCTTGGATGTTCACAGGATGACACTCAGACTTCCCATCCGGGCTCTGTATATACCCTCCATGCCAACAGCTTCCCGTTGGCCTCTGTGTGAGTCCTGGGAAGCTGAACTCCGGGGAGAGCCGCTGCAGAAACTAGAAGTGGGTCAAGGCTGCTGGGGCAGGGCATTCGGGGTCCTGTGTTTCCAGAGCACGGATTGGAATGAATGGGCGTGTCCCTATGGCCTTGCTGAAACCACCACGTTGAGGGTGTGGCCAGAGGGAGTGTCAGGGCCAGAAGGACCCTATGTAGTGCAGGACACAGGGCAGCGCGGGGGTGTGGAGGAGTCGGGGAGGGGTTAGGGGGGCCCCCTTGCCAGGATCTGAGGGCAGAAGCCCTAAGGAAGGGCCTGAGGAGGCTGGAAGGTATCCTCATTGCCATCAATTAAAAAACAAAAGCTCGCCGCAGGCGAGGGTGGGAAGGGTTTTGTTGGAACAAGGGAAGGCCCTCGCAGAGGTCTGGCCAGATAGGGCTGGGGGGCTTGCCAGCCTGATGAGGAACCAAGAGGCCATCAGCCTATAAACGCCGCACTAATTCCTCCGGGTGACTCTGAGATGCAGTGAGACACGGAAACCATGATGAACACAGGCCGGACACTCAGCAGCCTCTTGCTTGGGTCACTGTCCGTCTGGCGCACCCTCTGTAGGAGCCTTTAGCGCATCACCCAGGGCTGACCCGGCTCAGGATTCCAGCTGATTTCCCACAGGTGGCATCACTTGCTGGTGACACGAAGCAGGCACGTTAGCCACCTCCCAAACACTGAGGCTCCTCCTGGGAGGAGCCTGCGGGCCCCCAGACCAGCCTCTGCCCCACGATGCTCCTCAGTGCCACTCCCGCTTTGCTGCCCCGGCCTCTAGCTCTGGCCACGACCTCGCTGGATTCTCGATAAATGTCACCCATGCACCATGCCTAAGCTTGGGGTCCACATGGGACCATGGCTCTTATCTTCTTCCCATCGATGGAATGTTCGGGCTTCATGTCATCGTGATGGCGGGAAGGCCAGCACCGCCCCCTTGAGGCCTCCCTGAAGACACATAGAAACATAGGACACAATGCAGCCCATCTCTTTTTGTTACAACACCTTTATTGTGGTACGATTTCTGTTCCGTAAATTAGACATATCTCACATGTAGTACTTGATGAATTTTCATAGATGTCTGCACCTAGAAAAGCATCACAACAAGCAAGATAGCTACCATTTCCATCACTCCCCAAGAGGGGCAATTTTCCAGTTCCCATATTTACCACTTCCCAACCCCTTCGTTCCCTGCTAACCATAAGTTGGTTTCTCTATGTCTGTGGTTTTGTTCCTCTATGGTCATTGAGCTCATTTCTGCCTTTTTTATTTTACATTCCACATGGAAGTGGTATCATATGGCATTTTTCTCTCTTCTGGCTTACTTCACTCAGAATGACTCTCTCTGTGTCCATCTATGTTGCAACAAAAGACATCGTTTCATCTTTTTCATGGCTGAGTAGTATTCCACGGCTTAAATAGACCACTACTTCTTTATCCAGTCCCCAGTAGGTGGACTTTTGGGTTGGTTCCACGTCCTGGCTATTATAAAGGGGGCTGCTGTGAGCATTGAGGTGAATGTGAGAGTTTGAATTAGAGTTTTCTCCTGACATATCCCCAGGCGTGGGAAGACTGGATCATAAGGTAAGTCTATTTGTAGCTTTCTAAGGACCCTGCATCCTGTCTTCTCTAGTGGCAATGCAGCCCGTCTTACTGAAGCAGAGCCGTGCCCAGAATATAACGGGTATTTCTAGAGGTCAGACATGAAGTGCAGTGAGCTTGGCCTGTTCCAGAAGAAGAGGGCAATATGGGAGGGCTGGAGGAGAGTGACCAGGGGAGTGTGGTACAGGCAGGATTCAGACCACGTGGGGACATGACAGGCTGGGATAAGGAGCCTGGGCTTCCAGTCATCCCTTGGTAAGCATGGGGCACTGGTTCCAGGACTCCCCTCAGATGCCAACATCCATGGATGCTGACGCCTCTTTTATAAAATGACCCAGGACTGACATGAAATTACATGGATCCTCCCGTGCACTTTATTTTTTACATGCATACATGTTTTTTTTTTTTTTTTTGAGTTATAGTCATTTTACAATTTTGTGTCGAATCCCATCGCAGAGCACAATCTTTCAGTTATACATGAAAATACGCATACATTCATTGTCACATACTCTTTCGCCGTGTCCTCCTGTGTACTTGAGGTCATCTCTAGAGGACGCGTGCTATGTAAGGCAACGTGAATGCTACGTAAGCAGTTGCCGGTGTGTGGCAAGTTCAAGTGTTGCTTTTAGAAACTTTCCGTTTTTTCCCGAATATTTTCAACCCACAGTTGTTTGAATCTGCCGGAGCGGGAGCCCCTAGATACGGAGAACCCTCAAGCCCTTCCCACCTCCTAAATTTCCACTGGAAGCGCTGCAGGGGACCAAAGAGTGGAGAAGAGCGCCCTCCAGCGACCGGAAACGCAGAGGAATTCCTTCAGCGTATGCAGCGCAGGAGAGAAGGTTTCGGGCCGACTAGCGCAAATGGAGGGCCCGCCTGGACAGGAAGGGGGAAGGACGGCAGTGGAAGCCAGCTCGCACCCTTCCTGGAGCTAGCTCGTAGCAGTGAGGGGCGCCGAGGGACTGGGGACACGTCGCGTGGGGGGGGCAATCCTGGCCGCCAGCTGCACGGTCCACACAGCTGGCACCCAGTTTGCATGATCAAAAGAACAAGGAGTGGGTGGATAAGTGGGGAAGGGGCTGCCTCAGCACCGGGATCCTGACATGGGCCAGAGCGCCATGACCTCAGCCAATGCGGCTCCACTAGTAAGCCAGAATAAGGAAAGTCTGAGGCAAGATATTACAGATTCCACCGCAGCCACACGGATAACTAGATCTCTAAGCTCACAAAATGGAACCATCGGAACCAGGCATTTTTCCTTTTCTCTTCTTTTAGACTTTGGATCAGGAAGCCACACAACTCTGACGGGAAGCATCTTTACTCCGGTCGAGAGATCACTTTTTGAGGAATAAGCATGGAGAAAAAGAGTGCGGGGATGGTTTAGTGGTTCAAAGCCGAAGCCCGTCTGAGAAACGATAAAAACATGCTTCAAATGAAGCTGACTTACGGCAAAAAGCAGGAGGAAGTTTAAGGTATTCTTTATTAATATCAATTCACCATTCAAGACTAGCCAGTCGTAAAAAGGCAGCACTTTCAATATAAAATTTTATTTTATTTTATTTTATTTTATTTTATTCATTTATTTTTTATTTGGTGATGGAAACAATGCCATATTCTCAAACAAGGCTTGGGGCCCTAGATACGGAGCGTTGAGTGTTGAGGCTGAGGGTTGTTGATGAGGAGAACATAAAGCTGCGTATAGACAGATAAGGGTTCCAAGCCCACCGCTTGAAAAAAACTAGCCAATCATGAGTCCCTTTGATTGTGAAAGAAGTAAATGACTCAAAAATGGGGAAGACATGGGATTAAATAGTGGTAGTGAGCAATTAAATCCAAGAACTTTATACCTATATTTTCATTGTAAATGTAACAATCTTACAGCAACTGTCGAAATAGTAGTAACTGTTCCACGCGCACGTGCAGACACACACTCACACACACACACAAACACAATTTGGAACAGCAGAGAGGTAAAGTATGCTAAATTTCTCATTATTGAGGACAAGAATCTAATCGATTATTTCATTCTTGGACTGTTATAGGAATACTGGCCCAATTACATGTAAACTTATGAACTTAGAAATGATTAATAAACATTTAGAGAGAATTTTCATTCAAAGACAATAGAGCTTCCAAACCATTCAAGGGAAAATTAACAAGAAAACAATGAGTCAATCCAGCTAGGATGGAGTAACGGAGACCATACTTACCACCCTACAATAAACCCCAAAATGGATAAAATATATGAAGCAATGATTTTTAAGACACGTGAAAACGATCATCCACTTGGACCTTGTCCTGCCTCCCCCATACCAAGGCTGCTAGCCCTCCTACTGCCACTACCAAGGATGTCCACCAGGTGGCGCCGTTTCCTTCCTCTGCTCCTGCTGCAGAGCCAGTCGTGAGCGGTCCTGTTCCAGGTTTTGGCAAGCAGCTCCCAGAAGCGCTCTCGTGGGCCTTGGTCCCTTTTAGCCACCAGCAAAGGGATCGGGGATGAGCAGTGAGCCTCCTTTCTCATCGAAGATCTAGGAACCCAACTGATTTCTGAGCAGCCCTTTACCCTCGTCTGCTGTCTGGTACTCTCCACCCGACTTCCAGGGTCCGCGGCATGGGCAGCCTGCACGCTGGCCCCGGCCCATCAGAATCTGTTCCCCCGGCCGAGAGGCCCCGCGCGGTCGTGAGCAGGGCTCCAGGCCTCTGGAGCCCCGCCGCTTGGAACGCGTCCTGTCACTGGGCTCGCGAGCTCCATGCCCTTGGCTGTCACTTAACTTCTCTAAGCTACATTCCTCATCAGTAAAATGAAGGCATAATCAATACTGGGGGGAAAAAAATCAGAATCCGGGGGGACCAAATTTCTGCCGATGGAAGATGACTTTCATTTTGAATTATACAGTGAGGGACACCATACAAACGTTTACTACTTCAGACTTCTAAAGGACAGCTTCTACGATTCTTAAAACTAAAGCATGCACGTACAAACATACACACGCTCAGACACACTGACTCTGCTCCACGTACATCCCCACGCACACACACATGGAGTCATGGGCCACACACACACCCATAACATACACACAACCACACACGTCCTCAGGCGCGCACACACACGCAAAGTCACTGTCACGTACCACACACGTCCCCAGGTGCAGGAGTGCGCACACGCACACACACGTCTCACACACCTTTGGCGGCATTCTAAATCCACTTACAGTCGAGGGTCTCAGGGTCCATTGTTTCATCCGCTCAGAAGCTCCTGACTTCGGAGCATGAAGCAGGAATGCCTCCTCTCTGCAGATGGTCTTTGCCTCTTGCAGTCTCAGCAGAGCCAACACAACTGCCCTAGACCTTTAAAAGTGAGGGCCAGAGCGTACCTGGGAGTTCCCATCCTACATATGTCAACATTTGAAGTGCGGTAGGTTCTAAAGTCCTGCCTTTACAAATACACATTCATTCTAAGGGGGAAGGCCAGGCTCCACTTTAGAATTCCCAGACTCATGGCAGTTGCCGTAAAGAAAGTGATAGTTTGGGGAGAGCAGATTCCCAATCTGACCACTAGCCTGATCCTTTTCTTCCCAAAGCTGGGTCCATCCTCTGCCCCAAGGGGCCTTGGATGTTCACAGGATGACACTCAGACTTCCCATCCGGGCTCTGTATATACCCTCCATGCCAACAGCTTCCCGTTGGCCTCTGTGTGAGTCCTGGGAAGCTGAACTCCGGGGAGAGCCGCTGCAGAAACTAGAAGTGGGTCAAGGCTGCTGGGGCAGGGCATTCGGGGTCCTGTGTTTCCAGAGCACGGATTGGAATGAATGGGCGTGTCCCTATGGCCTTGCTGAAACCACCACGTTGAGGGTGTGGCCAGAGGGAGTGTCAGGGCCAGAAGGACCCTATGTAGTGCAGGACACAGGGCAGCGCGGGGGTGTGGAGGAGTCGGGGAGGGGTTAGGGGGGCCCCCTTGCCAGGATCTGAGGGCAGAAGCCCTAAGGAAGGGCCTGAGGAGGCTGGAAGGTATCCTCATTGCCATCAATTAAAAAACAAAAGCTCGCCGCAGGCGAGGGTGGGAAGGGTTTTGTTAGAACAAGGGAAGGCACTCGCAGAGGTCTGGCCAGATAGGGCTGGGGGGCTTGCCAGCCTGATGAGGAACCAAGAGGCCATCAGCCTATAAACGCCGCCCTAATTCCTCCGGGTGACTCTGAGATGCAGTGAGACACGGAAAGCATGATAAACACAGGCCGGACACTCAGCAGCCTCTTGCTTGGGTCACTGTCCGTCTGGCTCCCCCTCTGTAGGAGCCTTTAGCGCATCACCCAGGGCTGCCCCGGCTCAGGATTCCAGCTGATTTCCCACAGGCGGCATCACTTGCTGGTGACACGAAGCAGGCACGTTAGCCACCTCCCAAACACTGAGGCTCCTCCTGGGAGGAGCCTGCGGGCCCCCAGACCAGCCTCTGCCCCACGATGCTCCTCAGTGCCACTCCCGCTTTGCTGCCCCGGCCTCTAGCTCTGGCCACGACCTCGCTGGATTCTCGATAAATGTCACCCATGCACCATGCCTAAGCTTGGGGTCCACATGGGACCATGGCTCTTATCTTCTTCCCATCGATGGAATGTTCGGGCTTCATGTCATCGTGATGGCGGGAAGGCCAGCACCGCCCCCTTGAGGCCTCCCTGAAGACACATAGAAACATAGGACACAATGCAGCCCATCTCTTTTTGTTACAACACCTTTATTGTGGTACGATTTCTGTTCCGTAAATTAGACATATCTCACATGTAGTATTTGATGAATTTTCATAGATGTCTGCACCTAGAAAAGCATCACAACAAGCAAGATAGCTACCATTTCCATCACTCCCCAAGAGGGGCAATTTTCCAGTTCCCATATTTACCACTTCCCAACCCCTTCGTTCCCTGCTAACCATAAGTTGGTTTCTCTATGTCTGTGGTTTTGTTCCTCTATGGTCATTGAGCTCATTTCTGCCTTTTTTATTTTACATTCCACATGGAAGTGGTATCATATGGCATTTTTCTCTCTTCTGGCTTACTTCACTCAGAATGACTCTCTCTGTGTCCATCTACGTTGCAACAAAAGACATCGTTTCATCTTTTTCATGGCTGAGTAGTATTCCACGGCTTAAATAGACCACTACTTCTTTATCCAGTCCCCAGTAGGTGGACTTTTGGGTTGGTTCCACGTCCTGGCTATTATAAAGAGGGCTGCTGTGAGCATTGAGGTGAATGTGAGGGTTTGAATTAGAGTTTTCTCCTGACATATCGCCAGGCGTGGGAAGACTGGATCATAAGGTAAGTCTATTTGTAGTTTTCTAAGGACCCTGCATCCTGTCTCCTCTAGTGGCAATGCAGCCCGTCTTACTGAAGCAGAGCCGTGCCCAGAATATAACGGGTATTTCTAGAGGTCAGACATGAAGTGCAGTGAGCTTGGCCTGTTCCAGAAGAAGAGGGCAATATGGGAGGGCTGGAGGAGAGTGACCAGGGGAGTGTGGTACAGGCAGGATTCAGACCACGTGGGGACATGACAGGCTGGGATAAGGAGCCTGGGCTTCCAGTCATCCCTTGGTAAGCATGGGGCACTGGTTCCAGGACTCCCCTCAGATGCCAACATCCATGGATGCTGACGCCTCTTTTATAAAATGACCCAGGACTGACATGAAATTACATGGATCCTCCCGTGCACTTTATTTTTTACATGCATACATGTTTTTTTTTTTTTTTTGAGTTATAGTCATTTTACAATTTTGTGTCGAATCCCATCGCAGAGCACAATCTTTCAGTTATACATGAAAATACGCATACATTCATTGTCACATACTCTTTCGCCGTGTCCTCCTGTGTACTTGAGGTCATCTCTAGAGGACGCGTGCTATGTAAGGCAACGTGAATGCTACGTAAGCAGTTGCCGGTGTGTGGCAAGTTCAAGTGTTGCTTTTAGAAACTTTCCGTTTTTTCCCGAATATTTTCAACCCACAGTTGTTTGAATCTGCCGGAGCGGGAGCCCCTAGATACGGAGAACCCTCAAGCCCTTCCCACCTCCTAAATTTCCACTGGAAGCGCTGCAGGGGACCAAAGAGTGGAGAAGAGCGCCCTCCAGCGACCGGAAACGCAGAGGAATTCCTTCAGCGTATGCAGCGCAGGAGAGAAGGTTTCGGGCCGACTAGCGCAAATGGAGGGCCCGCCTGGACAGGAAGGGGGAAGGACGGCAGTGGAAGCCAGCTCGCACCCTTCCTGGAGCTAGCTCGTAGCAGTGAGGGGCGCCGAGGGACTGGGGACACGTCGCGTGGGGGGGGCAATCCTGGCCGCCAGCTGCACGGTCCACACAGCTGGCACCCAGTTTGCATGATCAAAAGAACAAGGAGTGGGTGGATAAGTGGGGAAGGGGCTGCCTCAGCACCGGGATCCTGACATGGGCCAGAGCGCCATGACCTCAGCCAATGCGGCTCCACTAGTAAGCCAGAATAAGGAAACTCTGAGGCAAGATATTACAGATTCCACCGCAGCCACACGGATAACTAGATCTCTAAGCTCACAAAATGGAACCATCGGAACCAGGCATTTTTCCTTTTCTCTTCTTTTAGACTTTGGATCAGGAAGCCACACAACTCTGACGGGAAGCATCTTTACTCCGGTCGAGAGATCACTTTTTGAGGAATAAGCATGGAGAAAAAGAGTGCGGGGATGGTTTAGTGGTTCAAAGCCGAAGCCCGTCTGAGAAACGATAAAAACATGCTTCAAATGAAGCTGACTTACGGCAAAAAGCAGGAGGAAGTTTAAGGTATTCTTTATTAATATCAATTCACCATTCAAGACTAGCCAGTCGTAAAAAGGCAGCACTTTCAATATAAAATTTTATTTTATTTTATTTTATTTTATTTTATTCATTTATTTTTTATTTGGTGATGGAAACAATGCCATATTCTCAAACAAGGCTTGGGGCCCTAGATACGGAGCGTTGAGTGTTGAGGCTGAGGGTTGTTGATGAGGAGAACATAAAGCTGCGTATAGACAGATAAGGGTTCCAAGCCCACCGCTTGAAAAAAACTAGCCAATCATGAGTCCCTTTGATTGTGAAAGAAGTAAATGACTCAAAAATGGGGAAGACATGGGATTAAATAGTGGTAGTGAGCAATTAAATCCAAGAACTTTATACCTATATTTTCATTGTAAATGTAACAATCTTACAGCAACTGTCGAAATAGTAGTAACTGTTCCACGCGCACGTGCAGACACACACTCACACACACACACAAACACAATTTGGAACAGCAGAGAGGTAAAGTATGCTAAATTTCTCATTATTGAGGACAAGAATCTAATCGATTATTTCATTCTTGGACTGTTATAGGAATACTGGCCCAATTACATGTAAACTTATGAACTTAGAAATGATTAATAAACATTTAGAGAGAATTTTCATTCAAAGACAATAGAGCTTCCAAACCATTCAAGGGAAAATTAACAAGAAAACAATGAGTCAATCCAGCTAGGATGGAGTAACGGAGACCATACTTACCACCCTACAATAAACCCCAAAATGGATAAAATATATGAAGCAATGATTTTTAAGACACGTGAAAACGATCATCCACTTGGACCTTGTCCTGCCTCCCCCATACCAAGGCTGCTAGCCCTCCTACTGCCACTACCAAGGATGTCCACCAGGTGGCGCCGTTTCCTTCCTCTGCTCCTGCTGCAGAGCCAGTCGTGAGCGGTCCTGTTCCAGGTTTTGGCAAGCAGCTCCCAGAAGCGCTCTCGTGGGCCTTGGTCCCTTTTAGCCACCAGCAAAGGGATCGGGGATGAGCAGTGAGCCTCCTTTCTCATCGAAGATCTAGGAACCCAACTGATTTCTGAGCAGCCCTTTACCCTCGTCTGCTGTCTGGTACTCTCCACCCGACTTCCAGGGTCCGCGGCATGGGCAGCCTGCACGCTGGCCCCGGCCCATCAGAATCTGTTCCCCCGGCCGAGAGGCCCCGCGCGGTCGTGAGCAGGGCTCCAGGCCTCTGGAGCCCCGCCGCTTGGAACGCGTCCTGTCACTGGGCTCGCGAGCTCCATGCCCTTGGCTGTCACTTAACTTCTCTAAGCTACATTCCTCATCAGTAAAATGAAGGCATAATCAATACTGGGGGGAAAAAAATCCGAATCCGGGGGGACCAAATTTCTGCCGATGGAAGATGACTTTCATTTTGAATTATACAGTGAGGGACACCATACAAACGTTTACTACTTCAGACTTCTAAAGGACAGCTTCTACGATTCTTAAAACTAAAGCATGCACGTACAAACATACACACGCTCAGACACACTGACTCTGCTCCACGTACATCCCCACGCACACACACATGGAGTCATGGGCCACACACACACCCATAACATACACACAACCACACACGTCCTCAGGCGCGCACACACACGCAAAGTCACTGTCACGTACCACACACGTCCCCAGGTGCAGGAGTGCGCACACGCACACACACGTCTCACACACCTTTGGCGGCATTCTAAATCCACTTACAGTCGAGGGTCTCAGGGTCCATTGTTTCATCCGCTCAGAAGCTCCTGACTTCGGAGCATGAAGCAGGAATGCCTCCTCTCTGCAGATGGTCTTTGCCTCTTGCAGTCTCAGCAGAGCCAACACAACTGCCCTAGACCTTTAAAAGTGAGGGCCAGAGCGTACCTGGGAGTTCCCATCCTACATATGTCAACATTTGAAGTGCGGTAGGTTCTAAAGTCCTGCCTTTACAAATACACATTCATTCTAAGGGGGAAGGCCAGGCTCCACTTTAGAATTCCCAGACTCATGGCAGTTGCCGTAAAGAAAGTGATAGTTTGGGGAGAGCAGATTCCCAATCTGACCACTAGCCTGATCCTTTTCTTCCCAAAGCTGGGTCCATCCTCTGCCCCAAGGGGCCTTGGATGTTCACAGGATGACACTCAGACTTCCCATCCGGGCTCTGTATATACCCTCCATGCCAACAGCTTCCCGTTGGCCTCTGTGTGAGTCCTGGGAAGCTGAACTCCGGGGAGAGCCGCTGCAGAAACTAGAAGTGGGTCAAGGCTGCTGGGGCAGGGCATTCGGGGTCCTGTGTTTCCAGAGCACGGATTGGAATGAATGGGCGTGTCCCTATGGCCTTGCTGAAACCACCACGTTGAGGGTGTGGCCAGAGGGAGTGTCAGGGCCAGAAGGACCCTATGTAGTGCAGGACACAGGGCAGCGCGGGGGTGTGGAGGAGTCGGGGAGGGGTTAGGGGGGCCCCCTTGCCAGGATCTGAGGGCAGAAGCCCTAAGGAAGGGCCTGAGGAGGCTGGAAGGTATCCTCATTGCCATCAATTAAAAAACAAAAGCTCGCCGCAGGCGAGGGTGGGAAGGGTTTTGTTAGAACAAGGGAAGGCACTCGCAGAGGTCTGGCCAGATAGGGCTGGGGGGCTTGCCAGCCTGATGAGGAACCAAGAGGCCATCAGCCTATAAACGCCGCCCTAATTCCTCCGGGTGACTCTGAGATGCAGTGAGACACGGAAAGCATGATAAACACAGGCCGGACACTCAGCAGCCTCTTGCTTGGGTCACTGTCCGTCTGGCTCCCCCTCTGTAGGAGCCTTTAGCGCATCACCCAGGGCTGACCCGGCTCAGGATTCCAGCTGATTTCCCACAGGCGGCATCACTTGCTGGTGACACGAAGCAGGCACGTTAGCCACCTCCCAAACACTGAGGCTCCTCCTGGGAGGAGCCTGCGGGCCCCCAGACCAGCCTCTGCCCCACGATGCTCCTCAGTGCCACTCCCGCTTTGCTGCCCCGGCCTCTAGCTCTGGCCACGACCTCGCTGGATTCTCGATAAATGTCACCCATGCACCATGCCTAAGCTTGGGGTCCACATGGGACCATGGCTCTTATCTTCTTCCCATCGATGGAATGTTCGGGCTTCATGTCATCGTGATGGCGGGAAGGCCAGCACCGCCCCCTTGAGGCCTCCCTGAAGACACATAGAAACATAGGACACAATGCAGCCCATCTCTTTTTGTTACAACACCTTTATTGTGGTACGATTTCTGTTCCGTAAATTAGACATATCTCACATGTAGTATTTGATGAATTTTCATAGATGTCTGCACCTAGAAAAGCATCACAACAAGCAAGATAGCTACCATTTCCATCACTCCCCAAGAGGGGCAATTTTCCAGTTCCCATATTTACCACTTCCCAACCCCTTCGTTCCCTGCTAACCATAAGTTGGTTTCTCTATGTCTGTGGTTTTGTTCCTCTATGGTCATTGAGCTCATTTCTGCCTTTTTTATTTTACATTCCACATGGAAGTGGTATCATATGGCATTTTTCTCTCTTCTGGCTTACTTCACTCAGAATGACTCTCTCTGTGTCCATCTACGTTGCAACAAAAGACATCGTTTCATCTTTTTCATGGCTGAGTAGTATTCCACGGCTTAAATAGACCACTACTTCTTTATCCAGTCCCCAGTAGGTGGACTTTTGGGTTGGTTCCACGTCCTGGCTATTATAAAGAGGGCTGCTGTGAGCATTGAGGTGAATGTGAGGGTTTGAATTAGAGTTTTCTCCTGACATATCGCCAGGCGTGGGAAGACTGGATCATAAGGTAAGTCTATTTGTAGTTTTCTAAGGACCCTGCATCCTGTCTCCTCTAGTGGCAATGCAGCCCGTCTTACTGAAGCAGAGCCGTGCCCAGAATATAACGGGTATTTCTAGAGGTCAGACATGAAGTGCAGTGAGCTTGGCCTGTTCCAGAAGAAGAGGGCAATATGGGAGGGCTGGAGGAGAGTGACCAGGGGAGTGTGGTACAGGCAGGATTCAGACCACGTGGGGACATGACAGGCTGGGATAAGGAGCCTGGGCTTCCAGTCATCCCTTGGTAAGCATGGGGCACTGGTTCCAGGACTCCCCTCAGATGCCAACATCCATGGATGCTGACGCCTCTTTTATAAAATGACCCAGGACTGACATGAAATTACATGGATCCTCCCGTGCACTTTATTTTTTACATGCATACATGTTTTTTTTTTTTTTTGAGTTATAGTCATTTTACAATTTTGTGTCGAATCCCATCGCAGAGCACAATCTTTCAGTTATACATGAAAATACGCATACATTCATTGTCACATACTCTTTCGCCGTGTCCTCCTGTGTACTTGAGGTCATCTCTAGAGGACGCGTGCTATGTAAGGCAACGTGAATGCTACGTAAGCAGTTGACGGTGTGTGGCAAGTTCAAGTGTTGCTTTTAGAAACTTTCCGTTTTTTCCCGAATATTTTCAACCCACAGTTGTTTGAATCTGCCGGAGCGGGAGCCCCTAGATACGGAGAACTCGCAAGCCCTTCCCACCTCCTAAATTTCCACTGGAAGCGCTGCAGGGGACCAAAGAGTGGAGAAGAGCGTCCTCCAGCGACCGGAAACGCAGAGGAATTCCTTCAGCGTATGCAGCGCAGGAGAGAAGGTTTCGGGCCGACTAGCGCAAATGGAGGGCCCGCCTGGACAGGAAGGGGGAAGGACGGCAGTGGAAGCCAGCTCGCACCCTTCCTGGAGCTAGCTCGTAGCAGTGAGGGGCGCCGAGGGACTGGGGACACGTCGCGTGGGGGGGGGGGCAATCCTGGCCGCCAGCTGCACGGTCCACACAGCTGGCACCCAGTTTGCATGATCAAAAGAACAAGGAGTGGGTGGATAAGTGGGGAAGGGGCTGCCTCAGCACCGGGATCCTGACATGGGCCAGAGCGCCATGACCTCAGCCAATGCGGCTCCACTAGTAAGCCAGAATAAGGAAAGTCTGAGGCAAGATATTACAGATTCCACCGCAGCCACACGGATAACTAGATCTCTAAGCTCACAAAATGGAACCATCGGAACCAGGCATTTTTCCTTTTCTCTTCTTTTAGACTTTGGATCAGGAAGCCACACAACTCTGACGGGAAGCATCTTTACTCCGGTCGAGAGATCACTTTTTGAGGAATAAGCATGGAGAAAAAGAGTGCGGGGATGGTTTAGTGGTTCAAAGCCGAAGCCCCGTCTGAGAAACGATAAAAACATGCTTCAAATGAAGCTGACTTACGGCAAAAAGCAGGAGGAAGTTTAAGGTATTCTTTATTAATATCAATTCACCATTCAAGACTAGCTAGTCGTAAAAAGGCAGCACTTTCAGTATAAAATTTTATTTTATTTTATTTTATTCATTTATTTTTTATTTGGTGATGGAAACAATGCCATATTCTCAAACAAGGCTTGGGGCCCTAGATACGGAGAGTTGAGTGCTGAGGCTGAGGGTTGTTGATGAGGAGAACATAAAGCTGCGTATAGACAGATAAGGGTTCCAAGCCCACCGCTTGAAAAAAACTAGCCAATCATGAGTCCCTTTGATTGTGAAAGAAGTAAATGACTCAAAAATGGGGAAGACATGGGATTAAATAGTGGTAGTGAGCAATTAAATCCAAGAACTTTATACCTATATTTTCATTGTAAATGTAACAATCTTACAGCAACTGTCGAAATAGTAGTAACTGTTCCACGCGCACGTGCAGACACACACTCACACACACACACAAACACAATTTGGAACAGCAGAGAGGTAAAGTATGCTAAATTTCTCATTATTGAGGACAAGAATCTAATCGATTATTTCATTCTTGGACTGTTATAGGAATACTGGCCCAATTACATGTAAACTTATGAACTTAGAAATGATTAATAAACATTTAGAGAGAATTTTCATTCAAAGACAATAGAGCTTCCAAACCATTCAAGGGAAAATTAACAAGAAAACAATGAGTCAATCCAGCTAGGATGGAGTAACGGAGACCATACTTACCACCCTACAATAAACCCCAAAATGGATAAAATATATGAAGCAATGATTTTTAAGACACGTGAAAACGATCATCCACTTGGACCTTGTCCTGCCTCCCCCATACCAAGGCTGCTAGCCCTCCTACTGCCACTACCAAGGATGTCCACCAGGTGGCGCCGTTTCCTTCCTCTGCTCCTGCTGCAGAGCCAGTCGTGAGCGGTCCTGTTCCAGGTTTTGGCAAGCAGCTCCCAGAAGCGCTCTCGTGGGCCTTGGTCCCTTTTAGCCACCAGCAAAGGGATCGGGGATGAGCAGTGAGCCTCCTTTCTCATCGAAGATCTAGGAACCCAACTGATTTCTGAGCAGCCCTTTACCCTCGTCTGCTGTCTGGTACTCTCCACCCGACTTCCAGGGTCCGCGGCATGGGCAGCCTGCACGCTGGCCCCGGCCCATCAGAATCTGTTCCCCCGGCCGAGAGGCCCCGCGCGGTCGTGAGCAGGGCTCCAGGCCTCTGGAGCCCCGCCGCTTGGAACGCGTCCTGTCACTGGGCTCGCGAGCTCCATGCCCTTGGCTGTCACTTAACTTCTCTAAGCTACATTCCTCATCAGTAAAATGAAGGCATAATCAATACTGGGGGGAAAAAAATCAGAATCCGGGGGGACCAAATTTCTGCCGATGGAAGATGACTTTCATTTTGAATTATACAGTGAGGGACACCATACAAACGTTTACTACTTCAGACTTCTAAAGGACAGCTTCTACGATTCTTAAAACTAAAGCATGCACGTACAAACATACACACGCTCAGACACACTGACTCTGCTCCACGTACATCCCCACGCACACACACATGGAGTCATGGGCCACACACACACCCATAACATACACACAACCACACACGTCCTCAGGCGCGCACACACACGCAAAGTCACTGTCACGTACCACACACGTCCCCAGGTGCAGGAGTGCGCACACGCACACACACGTCTCACACACCTTTGGCGGCATTCTAAATCCACTTACAGTCGAGGGTCTCAGGGTCCATTGTTTCATCCGCTCAGAAGCTCCTGACTTCGGAGCATGAAGCAGGAATGCCTCCTCTCTGCAGATGGTCTTTGCCTCTTGCAGTCTCAGCAGAGCCAACACAACTGCCCTAGACCTTTAAAAGTGAGGGCCAGAGCGTACCTGGGAGTTCCCATCCTACATATGTCAACATTTGAAGTGCGGTAGGTTCTAAAGTCCTGCCTTTACAAATACACATTCATTCTAAGGGGGAAGGCCAGGCTCCACTTTAGAATTCCCAGACTCATGGCAGTTGCCGTAAAGAAAGTGATAGTTTGGGGAGAGCAGATTCCCAATCTGACCACTAGCCTGATCCTTTTCTTCCCAAAGCTGGGTCCATCCTCTGCCCCAAGGGGCCTTGGATGTTCACAGGATGACACTCAGACTTCCCATCCGGGCTCTGTATATACCCTCCATGCCAACAGCTTCCCGTTGGCCTCTGTGTGAGTCCTGGGAAGCTGAACTCCGGGGAGAGCCGCTGCAGAAACTAGAAGTGGGTCAAGGCTGCTGGGGCAGGGCATTCGGGGTCCTGTGTTTCCAGAGCACGGATTGGAATGAATGGGCGTGTCCCTATGGCCTTGCTGAAACCACCACGTTGAGGGTGTGGCCAGAGGGAGTGTCAGGGCCAGAAGGACCCTATGTAGTGCAGGACACAGGGCAGCGCGGGGGTGTGGAGGAGTCGGGGAGGGGTTAGGGGGGCCCCCTTGCCAGGATCTGAGGGCAGAAGCCCTAAGGAAGGGCCTGAGGAGGCTGGAAGGTATCCTCATTGCCATCAATTAAAAAACAAAAGCTCGCCGCAGGCGAGGGTGGGAAGGGTTTTGTTAGAACAAGGGAAGGCACTCGCAGAGGTCTGGCCAGATAGGGCTGGGGGGCTTGCCAGCCTGATGAGGAACCAAGAGGCCATCAGCCTATAAACGCCGCCCTAATTCCTCCGGGTGACTCTGAGATGCAGTGAGACACGGAAAGCATGATAAACACAGGCCGGACACTCAGCAGCCTCTTGCTTGGGTCACTGTCCGTCTGGCTCCCCCTCTGTAGGAGCCTTTAGCGCATCACCCAGGGCTGACCCGGCTCAGGATTCCAGCTGATTTCCCACAGGCGGCATCACTTGCTGGTGACACGAAGCAGGCACGTTAGCCACCTCCCAAACACTGAGGCTCCTCCTGGGAGGAGCCTGCGGGCCCCCAGACCAGCCTCTGCCCCACGATGCTCCTCAGTGCCACTCCCGCTTTGCTGCCCCGGCCTCTAGCTCTGGCCACGACCTCGCTGGATTCTCGATAAATGTCACCCATGCACCATGCCTAAGCTTGGGGTCCACATGGGACCATGGCTCTTATCTTCTTCCCATCGATGGAATGTTCGGGCTTCATGTCATCGTGATGGCGGGAAGGCCAGCACCGCCCCCTTGAGGCCTCCCTGAAGACACATAGAAACATAGGACACAATGCAGCCCATCTCTTTTTGTTACAACACCTTTATTGTGGTACGATTTCTGTTCCGTAAATTAGACATATCTCACATGTAGTATTTGATGAATTTTCATAGATGTCTGCACCTAGAAAAGCATCACAACAAGCAAGATAGCTACCATTTCCATCACTCCCCAAGAGGGGCAATTTTCCAGTTCCCATATTTACCACTTCCCAACCCCTTCGTTCCCTGCTAACCATAAGTTGGTTTCTCTATGTCTGTGGTTTTGTTCCTCTATGGTCATTGAGCTCATTTCTGCCTTTTTTATTTTACATTCCACATGGAAGTGGTATCATATGGCATTTTTCTCTCTTCTGGCTTACTTCACTCAGAATGACTCTCTCTGTGTCCATCTATGTTGCAACAAAAGACATCGTTTCATCTTTTTCATGGCTGAGTAGTATTCCACGGCTTAAATAGACCACTACTTCTTTATCCAGTCCCCAGTAGGTGGACTTTTGGGTTGGTTCCACGTCCTGGCTATTATAAAGAGGGCTGCTGTGAGCATTGAGGTGAATGTGAGGGTTTGAATTAGAGTTTTCTCCTGACATATCCCCAGGCGTGGGAAGACTGGATCATAAGGTAAGTCTATTTGTAGTTTTCTAAGGACCCTGCATCCTGTCTTCTCTAGTGGCAATGCAGCCCGTCTTACTGAAGCAGAGCCGTGCCCAGAATATAACGGGTATTTCTAGAGGTCAGACATGAAGTGCAGTGAGCTTGGCCTGTTCCAGAAGAAGAGGGCAATATGGGAGGGCTGGAGGAGAGTGACCAGGGGAGTGTGGTACAGGCAGGATTCAGACCACGTGGGGACATGACAGGCTGGGATAAGGAGCCTGGGCTTCCAGTCATCCCTTGGTAAGCATGGGGCACTGGTTCCAGGACTCCCCTCAGATGCCAACATCCATGGATGCTGACGCCTCTTTTATAAAATGACCCAGGACTGACATGAAATTACATGGATCCTCCCGTGTACTTTATTTTTTACATGCATACATGTTTGTTGGTTTTTTTTTTTTTTTGAGTTATAGTCATTTTACAATTTTGTGTCGAATCCCATCGCAGAGCACTATCTTTCAGTTATACATGAAAATACGCATACATTCATTGTCACATACTCTTTCGCCGTGTCCTCCTGTGTACTTGAGGTCATCTCTGGAGGACGCGTGCTATGTAAGGCAACGTGAATGCTACGTAAGCAGTTGCCGGTGTGTGGCAAGTTCAAGTGTTGCTTTTTGAAACTTTCCGTTTTTTCCCGAATATTTTCAACCCACAGTTGGTTGAATCTGCCGGAGCGGGAGCCCCTAGATACGGAGAACCCTCAAGCCCTTCCCACCTCCTAAATTTCCCCTGGAAGCGCTGCAGGGGACCAAAGAGAGGAGAAGAGCGCCCTCTAGCGCCTGGAGACGCTGAGGAATTCCTTCAGCGTATTCAGCGCAGGAGAGAAGGTTTCGGGCCGACTAGCGCAAATGGAGGACCCGCCTGGACAGGAAGGGGGAAGGACGGCAGTGGAAGCCAGCTCGCACCCTTCCTGGAGCTAGCAGGTAGCAGTGCGGGGCGCCGAGGGACTGGGGACACGTCGCGTGGGGGGGCAATCCTGGCCGCCAGCTGCACGGTCCACACAGCTGGCACCCAGTTTGCATGATCAAAAGAACAAGGAGTGGGTGGATAAGTGGGGAAGGGGCTGCCTCAGCACCGGGATCCTGACATGGGCCAGAGCGCCATGACCTCAGCCAATGCGGCTCCACTAGTAAGCCAGAATAAGGAAACTCTGAGGCAAGATATTACAGATTCCACCGCAGCCACACGGATAACTAGATCTCTAAGCTCACAAAATGGAACCATCGGAACCAGGCATTTTTCCTTTTCTCTTCTTTTAGACTTTGGATCAGGAAGCCACACAACTCTGACGGGAAGCATCTTTACTCCGGTCGAGAGATCACTTTTTGAGGAATAAGCATGGAGAAAAAGAGTGCGGGGATGGTTTAGTGGTTCAAAGCCGAAGCCCCGTCTGAGAAACGATAAAAACATGCTTCAAATGAAGCTGACTTACGGCAAAAAGCAGGAGGAAGTTTAAGGTATTCTTTATTAATATCAATTCACCATTCAAGACTAGCTAGTCGTAAAAAGGCAGCACTTTCAGTATAAAATTTTATTTTATTTTATTTTATTCATTTATTTTTTATTTGGTGATGGAAACAATGCCATATTCTCAAACAAGGCTTGGGGCCCTAGATACGGAGAGTTGAGTGCTGAGGCTGAGGGTTGTTGATGAGGAGAACATAAAGCTGCGTATAGACAGATAAGGGTTCCAAGCCCACCGCTTGAAAAAAACTAGCCAATCATGAGTCCCTTTGATTGTGAAAGAAGTAAATGACTCAAAAATGGGGAAGACATGGGATTAAATAGTGGTAGTGAGCAATTAAATCCAAGAACTTTATACCTATATTTTCATTGTAAATGTAACAATCTTACAGCAACTGTCGAAATAGTAGTAACTGTTCCACGCGCACGTGCAGACACACACTCACACACACACACAAACACAATTTGGAACAGCAGAGAGGTAAAGTATGCTAAATTTCTCATTATTGAGGACAAGAATCTAATCGATTATTTCATTCTTGGACTGTTATAGGAATACTGGCCCAATTACATGTAAACTTATGAACTTAGAAATGATTAATAAACATTTAGAGAGAATTTTCATTCAAAGACAATAGAGCTTCCAAACCATTCAAGGGAAAATTAACAAGAAAACAATGAGTCAATCCAGCTAGGATGGAGTAACGGAGACCATACTTACCACCCTACAATAAACCCCAAAATGGATAAAATATATGAAGCAATGATTTTTAAGACACGTGAAAACGATCATCCACTTGGACCTTGTCCTGCCTCCCCCATACCAAGGCTGCTAGCCCTCCTACTGCCACTACCAAGGATGTCCACCAGGTGGCGCCGTTTCCTTCCTCTGCTCCTGCTGCAGAGCCAGTCGTGAGCGGTCCTGTTCCAGGTTTTGGCAAGCAGCTCCCAGAAGCGCTCTCGTGGGCCTTGGTCCCTTTTAGCCACCAGCAAAGGGATCGGGGATGAGCAGTGAGCCTCCTTTCTCATCGAAGATCTAGGAACCCAACTGATTTCTGAGCAGCCCTTTACCCTCGTCTGCTGTCTGGTACTCTCCACCCGACTTCCAGGGTCCGCGGCATGGGCAGCCTGCACGCTGGCCCCGGCCCATCAGAATCTGTTCCCCCGGCCGAGAGGCCCCGCGCGGTCGTGAGCAGGGCTCCAGGCCTCTGGAGCCCCGCCGCTTGGAACGCGTCCTGTCACTGGGCTCGCGAGCTCCATGCCCTTGGCTGTCACTTAACTTCTCTAAGCTACATTCCTCATCAGTAAAATGAAGGCATAATCAATACTGGGGGGAAAAAAATCCGAATCCGGGGGGACCAAATTTCTGCCGATGGAAGATGACTTTCATTTTGAATTATACAGTGAGGGACACCATACAAACGTTTACTACTTCAGACTTCTAAAGGACAGCTTCTACGATTCTTAAAACTAAAGCATGCACGTACAAACATACACACGCTCAGACACACTGACTCTGCTCCACGTACATCCCCACGCACACACACATGGAGTCATGGGCCACACACACACCCATAACATACACACAACCACACACGTCCTCAGGCGCGCACACACACGCAAAGTCACTGTCACGTACCACACACGTCCCCAGGTGCAGGAGTGCGCACACGCACACACACGTCTCACACACCTTTGGCGGCATTCTAAATCCACTTACAGTCGAGGGTCTCAGGGTCCATTGTTTCATCCGCTCAGAAGCTCCTGACTTCGGAGCATGAAGCAGGAATGCCTCCTCTCTGCAGATGGTCTTTGCCTCTTGCAGTCTCAGCAGAGCCAACACAACTGCCCTAGACCTTTAAAAGTGAGGGCCAGAGCGTACCTGGGAGTTCCCATCCTACATATGTCAACATTTGAAGTGCGGTAGGTTCTAAAGTCCTGCCTTTACAAATACACATTCATTCTAAGGGGGAAGGCCAGGCTCCACTTTAGAATTCCCAGACTCATGGCAGTTGCCGTAAAGAAAGTGATAGTTTGGGGAGAGCAGATTCCCAATCTGACCACTAGCCTGATCCTTTTCTTCCCAAAGCTGGGTCCATCCTCTGCCCCAAGGGGCCTTGGATGTTCACAGGATGACACTCAGACTTCCCATCCGGGCTCTGTATATACCCTCCATGCCAACAGCTTCCCGTTGGCCTCTGTGTGAGTCCTGGGAAGCTGAACTCCGGGGAGAGCCGCTGCAGAAACTAGAAGTGGGTCAAGGCTGCTGGGGCAGGGCATTCGGGGTCCTGTGTTTCCAGAGCACGGATTGGAATGAATGGGCGTGTCCCTATGGCCTTGCTGAAACCACCACGTTGAGGGTGTGGCCAGAGGGAGTGTCAGGGCCAGAAGGACCCTATGTAGTGCAGGACACAGGGCAGCGCGGGGGTGTGGAGGAGTCGGGGAGGGGTTAGGGGGGCCCCCTTGCCAGGATCTGAGGGCAGAAGCCCTAAGGAAGGGCCTGAGGAGGCTGGAAGGTATCCTCATTGCCATCAATTAAAAAACAAAAGCTCGCCGCAGGCGAGGGTGGGAAGGGTTTTGTTAGAACAAGGGAAGGCACTCGCAGAGGTCTGGCCAGATAGGGCTGGGGGGCTTGCCAGCCTGATGAGGAACCAAGAGGCCATCAGCCTATAAACGCCGCCCTAATTCCTCCGGGTGACTCTGAGATGCAGTGAGACACGGAAAGCATGATAAACACAGGCCGGACACTCAGCAGCCTCTTGCTTGGGTCACTGTCCGTCTGGCTCCCCCTCTGTAGGAGCCTTTAGCGCATCACCCAGGGCTGACCCGGCTCAGGATTCCAGCTGATTTCCCACAGGCGGCATCACTTGCTGGTGACACGAAGCAGGCACGTTAGCCACCTCCCAAACACTGAGGCTCCTCCTGGGAGGAGCCTGCGGGCCCCCAGACCAGCCTCTGCCCCACGATGCTCCTCAGTGCCACTCCCGCTTTGCTGCCCCGGCCTCTAGCTCTGGCCACGACCTCGCTGGATTCTCGATAAATGTCACCCATGCACCATGCCTAAGCTTGGGGTCCACATGGGACCATGGCTCTTATCTTCTTCCCATCGATGGAATGTTCGGGCTTCATGTCATCGTGATGGCGGGAAGGCCAGCACCGCCCCCTTGAGGCCTCCCTGAAGACACATAGAAACATAGGACACAATGCAGCCCATCTCTTTTTGTTACAACACCTTTATTGTGGTACGATTTCTGTTCCGTAAATTAGACATATCTCACATGTAGTATTTGATGAATTTTCATAGATGTCTGCACCTAGAAAAGCATCACAACAAGCAAGATAGCTACCATTTCCATCACTCCCCAAGAGGGGCAATTTTCCAGTTCCCATATTTACCACTTCCCAACCCCTTCGTTCCCTGCTAACCATAAGTTGGTTTCTCTATGTCTGTGGTTTTGTTCCTCTATGGTCATTGAGCTCATTTCTGCCTTTTTTATTTTACATTCCACATGGAAGTGGTATCATATGGCATTTTTCTCTCTTCTGGCTTACTTCACTCAGAATGACTCTCTCTGTGTCCATCTACGTTGCAACAAAAGACATCGTTTCATCTTTTTCATGGCTGAGTAGTATTCCACGGCTTAAATAGACCACTACTTCTTTATCCAGTCCCCAGTAGGTGGACTTTTGGGTTGGTTCCACGTCCTGGCTATTATAAAGAGGGCTGCTGTGAGCATTGAGGTGAATGTGAGGGTTTGAATTAGAGTTTTCTCCTGACATATCGCCAGGCGTGGGAAGACTGGATCATAAGGTAAGTCTATTTGTAGTTTTCTAAGGACCCTGCATCCTGTCTCCTCTAGTGGCAATGCAGCCCGTCTTACTGAAGCAGAGCCGTGCCCAGAATATAACGGGTATTTCTAGAGGTCAGACATGAAGTGCAGTGAGCTTGGCCTGTTCCAGAAGAAGAGGGCAATATGGGAGGGCTGGAGGAGAGTGACCAGGGGAGTGTGGTACAGGCAGGATTCAGACCACGTGGGGACATGACAGGCTGGGATAAGGAGCCTGGGCTTCCAGTCATCCCTTGGTAAGCATGGGGCACTGGTTCCAGGACTCCCCTCAGATGCCAACATCCATGGATGCTGACGCCTCTTTTATAAAATGACCCAGGACTGACATGAAATTACATGGATCCTCCCGTGCACTTTATTTTTTACATGCATACATGTTTTGTTTTTTTTTTTTGAGTTATAGTCATTTTACAATTTTGTGTCGAATCCCATCGCAGAGCACAATCTTTCAGTTATACATGAAAATACGCATACATTCATTGTCACATACTCTTTCGCCGTGTCCTCCTGTGTACTTGAGGTCATCTCTAGAGGACGCGTGCTATGTAAGGCAACGTGAATGCTACGTAAGCAGTTGACGGTGTGTGGCAAGTTCAAGTGTTGCTTTTAGAAACTTTCCGTTTTTTCCCGAATATTTTCAACCCACAGTTGTTTGAATCTGCCGGAGCGGGAGCCCCTAGATACGGAGAACTCGCAAGCCCTTCCCACCTCCTAAATTTCCACTGGAAGCGCTGCAGGGGACCAAAGAGTGGAGAAGAGCGCCCTCCAGCGACCGGAAACGCAGAGGAATTCCTTCAGCGTATGCAGCGCAGGAGAGAAGGTTTCGGGCCGACTAGCGCAAATGGAGGGCCCGCCTGGACAGGAAGGGGGAAGGACGGCAGTGGAAGCCAGCTCGCACCCTTCCTGGAGCTAGCTCGTAGCAGTGAGGGGCGCCGAGGGACTGGGGACACGTCGCTTGGGGGGGGGGGGCAATCCTGGCCGCCAGCTGCACGGTCCACACAGCTGGCACCCAGTTTGCATGATCAAAAGAACAAGGAGTGGGTGGATAAGTGGGGAAGGGGCTGCCTCAGCACCGGGATCCTGACATGGGCCAGAGCGCCATGACCTCAGCCAATGCGGCTCCACTAGTAAGCCAGAATAAGGAAAGTCTGAGGCAAGATATTACAGATTCCACCGCAGCCACACGGATAACTAGATCTCTAAGCTCACAAAATGGAACCATCGGAACCAGGCATTTTTCCTTTTCTCTTCTTTTAGACTTTGGATCAGGAAGCCACACAACTCTGACGGGAAGCATCTTTACTCCGGTCGAGAGATCACTTTTTGAGGAATAAGCATGGAGAAAAAGAGTGCGGGGATGGTTTAGTGGTTCAAAGCCGAAGCCCGTCTGAGAAACGATAAAAACATGCTTCAAATGAAGCTGACTTACGGCAAAAAGCAGGAGGAAGTTTAAGGTATTCTTTATTAATATCAATTCACCATGCAAGACTAGCCAGTCGTAAAAAGGCAGCACTTTCAATATAAAATTTTATTTAATTTTATTTTATTTTATTCATTTATTTTTTATTTGGTGATGGAAACAATGCCATATTCTCAAACAAGGCTTGGGGCCCTAGATACGGAGCGTTGAGTGTTGAGGCTGAGGGTTGTTGATGAGGAGAACATAAAGCTGCGTATAGACAGATAAGGGTTCCAAGCCCACCGCTTGAAAAAAACTAGCCAATCATGAGTCCCTTTGATTGTGAAAGAAGTAAATGACTCAAAAATGGGGAAGACATGGGATTAAATAGTGGTAGTGAGCAATTAAATCCAAGAACTTTATACCTATATTTTCATTGTAAATGTAACAATCTTACAGCAACTGTCGAAATAGTAGTAACTGTTCCACGCGCACGTGCAGACACACACTCACACACACACACAAACACAATTTGGAACAGCAGAGAGGTAAAGTATGCTAAATTTCTCATTATTGAGGACAAGAATCTAATCGATTATTTCATTCTTGGACTGTTATAGGAATACTGGCCCAATTACATGTAAACTTATGAACTTAGAAATGATTAATAAACATTTAGAGAGAATTTTCATTCAAAGACAATAGAGCTTCCAAACCATTCAAGGGAAAATTAACAAGAAAACAATGAATCAATCCAGCTAGGATGGAGTAACGGAGACCATACTTACCACCCTACAATAAACCCCAAAATGGATAAAATATATGAAGCAATGATTTTTAAGACACGTGAAAACGATCATCCACTTGGACCTTGTCCTGCCTCCCCCATACCAAGGCTGCTAGCCCTCCTACTGCCACTACCAAGGATGTCCACCAGGTGGCGCCGTTTCCTTCCTCTGCTCCTGCTGCAGAGCCAGTCGTGAGCGGTCCTGTTCCAGGTTTTGGCAAGCAGCTCCCAGAAGCGCTCTCGTGGGCCTTGGTCCCTTTTAGCCACCAGCAAAGGGATCGGGGATGAGCAGTGAGCCTCCTTTCTCATCGAAGATCTAGGAACCCAACTGATTTCTGAGCAGCCCTTTACCCTCGTCTGCTGTCTGGTACTCTCCACCCGACTTCCAGGGTCCGCGGCATGGGCAGCCTGCACGCTGGCCCCGGCCCATCAGAATCTGTTCCCCCGGCCGAGAGGCCCCGCGCGGTCGTGAGCAGGGCTCCAGGCCTCTGGAGCCCCGCCGCTTGGAACGCGTCCTGTCACTGGGCTCGCGAGCTCCATGCCCTTGGCTGTCACTTAACTTCTCTAAGCTACATTCCTCATCAGTAAAATGAAGGCATAATCAATACTGGGGGGAAAAAAATCCGAATCCGGGGGGACCAAATTTCTGCCGATGGAAGATGACTTTCATTTTGAATTATACAGTGAGGGACACCATACAAACGTTTACTACTTCAGACTTCTAAAGGACAGCTTCTACGATTCTTAAAACTAAAGCATGCACGTACAAACATACACACGCTCAGACACACTGACTCTGCTCCACGTACATCCCCACGCACACACACATGGAGTCATGGGCCACACACACACCCATAACATACACACAACCACACACGTCCTCAGGCGCGCACACACACGCAAAGTCACTGTCACGTACCACACACGTCCCCAGGTGCAGGAGTGCGCACACGCACACACACGTCTCACACACCTTTGGCGGCATTCTAAATCCACTTACAGTCGAGGGTCTCAGGGTCCATTGTTTCATCCGCTCAGAAGCTCCTGACTTCGGAGCATGAAGCAGGAATGCCTCCTCTCTGCAGATGGTCTTTGCCTCTTGCAGTCTCAGCAGAGCCAACACAACTGCCCTAGACCTTTAAAAGTGAGGGCCAGAGCGTACCTGGGAGTTCCCATCCTACATATGTCAACATTTGAAGTGCGGTAGGTTCTAAAGTCCTGCCTTTACAAATACACATTCATTCTAAGGGGGAAGGCCAGGCTCCACTTTAGAATTCCCAGACTCATGGCAGTTGCCGTAAAGAAAGTGATAGTTTGGGGAGAGCAGATTCCCAATCTGACCACTAGCCTGATCCTTTTCTTCCCAAAGCTGGGTCCATCCTCTGCCCCAAGGGGCCTTGGATGTTCACAGGATGACACTCAGACTTCCCATCCGGGCTCTGTATATACCCTCCATGCCAACAGCTTCCCGTTGGCCTCTGTGTGAGTCCTGGGAAGCTGAACTCCGGGGAGAGCCGCTGCAGAAACTAGAAGTGGGTCAAGGCTGCTGGGGCAGGGCATTCGGGGTCCTGTGTTTCCAGAGCACGGATTGGAATGAATGGGCGTGTCCCTATGGCCTTGCTGAAACCACCACGTTGAGGGTGTGGCCAGAGGGAGTGTCAGGGCCAGAAGGACCCTATGTAGTGCAGGACACAGGGCAGCGCGGGGGTGTGGAGGAGTCGGGGAGGGGTTAGGGGGGCCCCCTTGCCAGGATCTGAGGGCAGAAGCCCTAAGGAAGGGCCTGAGGAGGCTGGAAGGTATCCTCATTGCCATCAATTAAAAAACAAAAGCTCGCCGCAGGCGAGGGTGGGAAGGGTTTTGTTAGAACAAGGGAAGGCACTCGCAGAGGTCTGGCCAGATAGGGCTGGGGGGCTTGCCAGCCTGATGAGGAACCAAGAGGCCATCAGCCTATAAACGCCGCCCTAATTCCTCCGGGTGACTCTGAGATGCAGTGAGACACGGAAAGCATGATAAACACAGGCCGGACACTCAGCAGCCTCTTGCTTGGGTCACTGTCCGTCTGGCTCCCCCTCTGTAGGAGCCTTTAGCGCATCACCCAGGGCTGACCCGGCTCAGGATTCCAGCTGATTTCCCACAGGCGGCATCACTTGCTGGTGACACGAAGCAGGCACGTTAGCCACCTCCCAAACACTGAGGCTCCTCCTGGGAGGAGCCTGCGGGCCCCCAGACCAGCCTCTGCCCCACGATGCTCCTCAGTGCCACTCCCGCTTTGCTGCCCCGGCCTCTAGCTCTGGCCACGACCTCGCTGGATTCTCGATAAATGTCACCCATGCACCATGCCTAAGCTTGGGGTCCACATGGGACCATGGCTCTTATCTTCTTCCCATCGATGGAATGTTCGGGCTTCATGTCATCGTGATGGCGGGAAGGCCAGCACCGCCCCCTTGAGGCCTCCCTGAAGACACATAGAAACATAGGACACAATGCAGCCCATCTCTTTTTGTTACAACACCTTTATTGTGGTACGATTTCTGTTCCGTAAATTAGACATATCTCACATGTAGTACTTGATGAATTTTCATAGATGTCTGCACCTAGAAAAGCATCACAACAAGCAAGATAGCTACCATTTCCATCACTCCCCAAGAGGGGCAATTTTCCAGTTCCCATATTTACCACTTCCCAACCCCTTCGTTCCCTGCTAACCATAAGTTGGTTTCTCTATGTCTGTGGTTTTGTTCCTCTATGGTCATTGAGCTCATTTCTGCCTTTTTTATTTTACATTCCACATGGAAGTGGTATCATATGGCATTTTTCTCTCTTCTGGCTTACTTCACTCAGAATGACTCTCTCTGTGTCCATCTATGTTGCAACAAAAGACATCGTTTCATCTTTTTCATGGCTGAGTAGTATTCCACGGCTTAAATAGACCACTACTTCTTTATCCAGTCCCCAGTAGGTGGACTTTTGGGTTGGTTCCACGTCCTGGCTATTATAAAGGGGGCTGCTGTGAGCATTGAGGTGAATGTGAGAGTTTGAATTAGAGTTTTGTCCTGACATATCCCCAGGCGTGGGAAGACTGGATCATAAGGTAAGTCTATTTGTAGTTTTCTAAGGACCCTGCATCCTGTCTTCTCTAGTGGCAATGTAGCCCGTCTTACTGAAGCAGAGCCGTGCCCAGAATATAACGGGTATTTCTAGAGGTCAGACATGAAGTGCAGTGAGCTTGGCCTGTTCCAGAAGAAGAGGGCAATATGGGAGGGCTTTAGGAGAGTGACCAGTTGAGTGTGGTACAGGCAGGATTCAGACCATGTGGGGACATGACAGGCTGGGATAAGGAGCCTGGGCTTCCAGTCATCCCTTGGTAAGCATGGGGCACTGGTTCCAGGACTCCCCTCAGATGCCAACATCCATGAATGCTGACGCCTCTTTTATAAAATGACCCAGGACTGACATGAAATTACATGGATCCTCCCGTGCACTTTATTTTTTACATGCATACATGTTTTTTTTTTTTTTTTGAGTTATAGTCATTTTACAATTTTGTGTATAATCCCATCGCAGAGCACAATCTTTCAGTTATACATGAAAATACGCATACATTCATTGTCACATACTCTTTCGCCGTGTCCTCATGTGTACTTGAGGTCATCTCTAGAGGACGCGTGCTATGTAAGGCAACGTGAATGCTATGTAAGCAGTTGCCGGTGTGTGGCAAGTTCAAGTGTTGCTTTTAGAAACTTTCCGTTTTTTCCCGAATATTTTCAACCCACAGTTGGTTGAATCTGCCGGAGCGGGAGCCCCTAGATACGGAGAACACTCAAGCCATTCCCACCTCCTAAATTTCCACTGGAAGCGCTGCAGGGGACCAAAGAGTGGAGAAGAGCGCCCTCCAGCGACCTTAAACGCAGAGGAATTCCTTCAGCGTATGCAGCGCAGGAGAGAAAGTTTCGGGCCGACTAGCGCAAATGGAGGGCCCGCCTGGACAGGAAGGGGGAAGGACGGCAGTGGAAGCCAGCTCGCACCCTTCCTGGAGCTAGCTCGTAGCAGTGAGGGGCGCCGAGGGACTGGGGACACGTCGCGTGGGGGGGCAATCCTGGCCGCCAGCTGCACGGTCCACACAGCTGGCACCCAGTTTGCATGATCAAAAGAACAAGGAGTGGGTGGATAAGTGGGGAAGGGGCTGCCTCAGCACCGGGATCCTGACATGGGCCAGAGCGCCATGACCTCAGCCAATGCGGCTCCACTAGTAAGCCAGAATAAGGAAAGTCTGAGGCAAGATATTACAGATTCCACCGCAGCCACACGGATAACTAGATCTCTAAGCTCACAAAATGGAACCATCGGAACCAGGCATTTTTCCTTTTCTCTTCTTTTAGACTTTGGATCAGGAAGCCACACAACTCTGACGGGAAGCATCTTTACTCCGGTCGAGAGATCACTTTTTGAGGAATAAGCATGGAGAAAAAGAGTGCGGGGATGGTTTAGTGGTTCAAAGCCGAAGCCCGTCTGAGAAACGATAAAAACATGCTTCAAATGAAGCTGACTTACGGCAAAAAGCAGGAGGAAGTTTAAGGTATTCTTTATTAATATCAATTCACCATTCAAGACTAGCCAGTCGTAAAAAGGCAGCACTTTCAATATAAAATTTTATTTTATATTATTTTATTCATTTATTTTTTATTTGGTGATGGAAACAATGCCATATTCTCAAACAAGGCTTGGGGCCCTAGATACGGAGAGTTGAGTGTTGAGGCTGAGGGTTGTTGATGTGGAGAACATAAAGCTGCGTATAGACAGATAAGGGTTCCAAGCCCACCGCTTGAAAACAACTAGCCAATCATGAGTCCCTTTGATTGTGAAAGAAGTAAATGACTCAAAAATGGGGAAGACATGGGATTAAATAGTGGTAGTGAGCAATTAAATCCAAGAACTTTATACCTATATTTTCATTGTAAATATAACAATCTTACAGCAACTGTCGAAATAGTAGTAACTGTTCCACGCGCACGTGCAGACACACACTCACACACACACACAAACACAATTTGGAACAGCAGAGAGGTAAAGTATGCTAAATTTCTCATTATTGAGGACAAGAATCTAATCGATTATTTCATTCTTGAGACTGTTATAGGAATACTGGCCCAATTACATGTAAACTTATGAACTTAGAAATGATTAATAAACATTTAGAGAGAATTTTCATTCAAAGACAATAGAGCTTCCAAATCATTCAAGGGAAAATTAACAAGAAAACAATGAATCAATCCAGCTAGGATGGAGTAACGGAGACCATACTTACCACCCTACAATAAACCCGAAAATGGATAAAATATATGAAGCAATGATTTTTAAGACACGTGAAAACGATCATCCACTTGGACTTTGTCCTGCCTCCCACATACCGAGGCTGCTAGCCCTCCTACTGCCACTACCAAGGATGTCCACCAGGTGGCGCCGTTTCCTTCCTCTGCTCCTGCTGCAGAGCCAGTCGTGAGCGGTCCTGTTCCAGGTTTTGGCAAGCAGCTCCCAGAAGCGCTCTCGTGGGCCTTGGTCCCTTTTAGCCACCAGCAAAGGGATCGGGGATGAGCAGTGAGCCTCCTTTCTCATCGAAGATCTAGGAACCCAACTGATTTCTGAGCAGCCCTTTACCCTCGTCTGCTGTCTGGTACTCTCCACCCGACTTCCAGGGTCCGCGGCATGGGCAGCCTGCACGCTGGCCCCGGCCCTTCAGAATCTGTTCCCCGGCCGAGAGGCCCCGCGCGGTCGTGAGCAGGGCTCCAGGCCTCTGGAGCCCCGCCGCTTGGAACGCGTCCTGTCACTGGGCTTGCGAGCTCCATGCCCTTGGCTGTCACTTAACTTCTCTAAGCTACATTCCTCATCAGTAAAATGAAGACATAATCAATATTGGTGGGAAAAAAATCAGAATCCGGGGGGACCAAATTTCTGCCGATTGAAGATGACTTTCATTTTGAATTATACAGTGAGGTACACCATAGAAAAGTTTACTACTTCAGACCTCTAAAGGGCAGCTTCTACGATTCTTAAAACTAAAGCATGCACGTACAAACATACACACGCTCAGACACACTGACTCTGCTCCACATACATCCCCACGCACACACACGTGGAGTCATGGGCCACACACGCACCCATAACATACACACAACCACACACGTCCTCAGGCGCGCACACACACGCAAAGTCACTGTCACGTACCACACACGTCCCCAGGTGCAGGAGTGGGCACACGCACACACACGTCTCACACACCTTTGGCGTCATTCTAAATCAACTTACAGTCGAGGGTCTCAGGGTCCATTGTTTCATCCGCTCAGAAGCTCCTGACTTCAGAGCATGAAGCAGGAATGCCTCCTCTCTGCAGATGGTCTTTGCCTCTTGCAGTCTCAGCAGAGCCAACACAACTGCCCTACACCTTTAAAAGTGAGGGCCAGAGCGTACCTGGGAGTTCCCATCCTACATATGTCAACATTTGAAGTGCGGTAGGTTCTAAAGTCCTGCCTTTACAAATACACATTCATTCTAAGGGGGAAGGCCAGGCTCCACTTTAGAATTCCCAGACTCATGGCAGTTGCCGTAAAGAAAGTGATAGTTTGGGGAGAGCAGATTCCCAGTCTGACCACTAGCCTGATCCTTTTCTTCCCAAAGCTGGGTACATCCCATGCCCCAAGGGGCCTTGGATGTTCACAGGATGACCCTCAGACATCCAATCCGGGCTCTGTATAACCCTCCATGCCAACAGCTTCCCGTTGGCCTCTGTGTGAGTCCTGGGAAGCTGAACTCCGGGGAGAGCCTGTACAGAAACTAGAAGTGGGTCAAGGCTGCTGGGGCAGGGCATTCGGGGTCCTGTGTTTCCAGAGCACGGATTGGAATGAATGGGCGTGTCCCTATGGCCTTGCTGAAACCACCACGTTGAGGGTGTGGCCAGAGGGAGAGTCAGGGCCAGAAGGACCCTATGTAGTGCAGGACACAGGGCAGCATGGGGGTGTGGAGGAGTCGGGGAGGGGATAGGGGGGCCCCCTTGCCAGGATCTGAGGGCAGAATCCCTAAGGAAGGGCCTGAGGAGGCTGGAAGGTATCCTCATTGCCATCAATTAAAAAACAAAAGCTTGCCGCAGGCCAGGGTGGGAAGGGATTTGTCAGAACAAGGGAAGGCACTCGCAGAGGTCTGGCCAGATAGGGCTGGGGGGCTTGCCAGCCTGATGAGGAACCAAGAGGCCATCAGCCTATAATTGCGGCCCTAATTCCTCCGGGTGACACTGAGATGCAGTGAGACACGGAAAGCATGATAAACACAGGCCAGACACTCAGCAGCCTCTTGCTTGGGTCACTGTCCGTCTGGCGCACCCTCTGGTAGGAGCCTTTAGCGCATCACCCAGGGCTGATCCGGCTCAGGATTCCAGCTGCTTTTCCACAGGTGGCATCACTTGCTGGTGACACGAAGCAGGCACGTTAGCCACCTCCCAAACACTGAGGCTCCTCCTGGGAGGAGCCTGCGGGCCCCCAGACCAGCCTCTGCCCCACGATGCTCCTCAGTGCCACTCCCGCTTTGCTGCCCCGGCCTCTAGCTCTGGCCACGACCTCGCTGGATTCTCGATAAATGTCACCCATGCACCATGCCTAAGCTTGGGGTCCACATGGGACCATGGCTCTTATCTTCTTCCCATCGATGGAATGTTCGGGCTTCATGTCATCGTGATGGCGGGAAGGCCAGCACCGCCCCCTTGAGGCCTCCCTGAAGACACATAGAAACATAGGACACAATGCAGCCCATCTCTTTTTGTTACAACACCTTTATTGTGGTACGATTTCTGTTCCGTAAATTAGACATATCTCACATGTAGTATTTGATGAATTTTCATAGATGTCTGCACCTAGAAAAGCATCACAACAAGCAAGATAGCTACCATTTCCATCACTCCCCAAGAGGGGCAATTTTCCAGTTCCCATATTTACCACTTCCCAACCCCTTCGTTCCCTGCTAACCATAAGTTGGTTTCTCTATGTCTGTGGTTTTGTTCCTCTATGGTCATTGAGCTCATTTCTGCCTTTTTTATTTTACATTCCACATGGAAGTGGTATCATATGGCATTTTTCTCTCTTCTGGCTTACTTCACTCAGAATGACTCTGTCTGTGTCCATCTATGTTGCAACAAAAGACATCGTTTCATCTTTTTCATGGCTGAGTAGTATTCCACGGCTTAAATAGACCACTACTTCTTTATCCAGTCCCCAGTAGGTGGAATTTTGGGTTGGTTCCACGTCCTGGCTATTATAAAGAGGGCTGCTGTGAGCATTGAGGTGAATGTGAGAGTTTGAATTAGAGTTTTCTCCTGACATATCCCCAGGCATGGGAAGACTGGATCATAAGGTAAGTCTATTTGTAGTTTTCTAAGGACCCTGCATCCTGTCTTCTCTAGTGGCAATGCAGCCCGTCTTACTGAAGCAGAGCCGTGCCCAGAATATAACGGGTATTTCTAGAGGTCAGACTTGAAGTGCAGTTAGTTTGGCCTGTGCCAGAAGAAGAGGGCAGTCTGGGAGGGCTTTAGGAGAGTGACCAGTTGAGTGTGCTACAGGCAGGATTCAGACCACGTGGGGACATGACAGGCTGGGATAAGGAGCCTGGGCTTCCAGTCATCCCTTAGTAAGCATGGGGCACTGGTTCCAGGACTCCCCTCAGATGCCAACATCCATGGATGCTGACGCCTCTTTTATAAAATGACCCAGGACTGACATGAAATTACATGGATCCTCCCGTGTACTTTATTTTTTACATGCATACATGTTTTATTTTTTTGAGTTATAGTCATTTTACAATTTTGTGTCGAATCCCATCGCAGAGCACTATCTTTCAGATATACATGAAAATACGCATAAATTCATTGTCACATACTCTTTCGCCGTGTCCTCCTATGTACTTGAGGTCATCTCTAGAGGACGGGTGCTGTGTAAGGCAACGTGAATTCTACGTAAGCAGTTGCCGGTGTGTGGCAAGTTCAAGTGTTGCTTTTAGAAACTTTCCGTTTTTCCCGAATATTTTCAACCCACAGTTGGTTGAATCTGCCGGAGCGGGAGTCCCTAGATACGGGGAACACTTAAGCACTTCCCACCTCCTAAATTTCCACTGGAAGCGCTGCAGGGGACCAAAGAGAGGAGAAGAGCGCCCTCTAGCGGCTGGAAACGCTGAGGAATTCCTTCAGCGTATTCAGCGCAGGAGAGAATGTTTCGGGCCGACTAGCGCAAATGGAGGGCCCGCCTGGACAGGAAGGGGGAAGGACGGCAGTGGAAGCCAGCTCGCACCCTTCCTGGAGCTAGCAGGTAGCAGTCAGGGGCGCCGAGGGACTGGGGACACGTCGCGTGGGGGGGCAATCCTGGCCGCCAGCTGCACGGTCCACACAGCTGGCACCCAGTTTGCATGATCAAAAGAACAAGGAGTGGGTGGATAAGTGGGGAAGGGGCTGCCTCAGCACCGGGATCCTGACATGGGCCAGAGCGCCATGACCTCAGCCAATGCGGCTCCACTAGTAAGCCAGAATAAGGAAAGTCTGAGGCAAGATATTACAGATTCCACCGCAGCCACACGGATAACTAGATCTCTAAGCTCACAAAATGGAACCATCGGAACCAGGCATTTTTCCTTTTCTCTTCTTTTAGACTTTGGATCAGGAAGCCACACAACTCTGACGGGAAGCATCTTTACTCCGGTCGAGAGATCACTTTTTGAGGAATAAGCATGGAGAAAAAGAGTGCGGGGATGGTTTAGTGGTTCAAAGCCGAAGCCCGTCTGAGAAACGATAAAAACATGCTTCAAATGAAGCTGACTTACGGCAAAAAGCAGGAGGAAGTTTAAGGTATTCTTTATTAATATCAATTCACCATTCAAGACTAGCCAGTCGTAAAAAGGCAGCACTTTCAATATAAAATTTTATTTTATTTTATTTTATTCATTTATTTTTTATTTGGTGATGGAAACAATGCCATATTCTCAAACAAGGCTTGGGGCCCTAGATACGGAGAGTTGAGTGTTGAGGCTGAGGGTTGTTGATGAGGAGAACATAAAGCTGCGTATAGACAGATAAGGGTTCCAAGCCCACCGCTTGAAAAAAACTAGCCAATCATGAGTCCCTTTGATTGTGAAAGAAGTAAATGACTCAAAAATGGGGAAGACATGGGATTAAATAGTGGTAGTGAGCAATTAAATCCAAGAACTTTATACCTATATTTTCATTGTAAATGTAACAATCTTACAGCAACTGTCGAAATAGTAGTAACTGTTCCACGCGCACGTGCAGACACACACTCACACACACACACAAACACAATTTGGAACAGCAGAGAGGTAAAGTATGCTAAATTTCTCATTATTGAGGACAAGAATCTAATCGATTATTTCATTCTTGGACTGTTATAGGAATACTGGCCCAATTACATGTAAACTTATGAACTTAGAAATGATTAATAAACATTTAGAGAGAATTTTCATTCAAAGACAATAGAGCTTCCAAACCATTCAAGGGAAAATTAACAAGAAAACAATGAATCAATCCAGCTAGGATGGAGTAACGGAGACCATACTTACCACCCTACAATAAACCCGAAAATGGATAAAATATATGAAGCAATGATTTTTAAGACACGTGAAAACGATCATCCACTTGGACTTTGTCCTGCCTCCCACATACCGAGGCTGCTAGCCCTCCTACTGCCACTACCAAGGATGTCCACCAGGTGGCGCCGTTTCCTTCCTCTGCTCCTGCTGCAGAGCCAGTCGTGAGCGGTCCTGTTCCAGGTTTTGGCAAGCAGCTCCCAGAAGCGCTCTCGTGGGCCTTGGTCCCTTTTAGCCACCAGCAAAGGGATCGGGGATGAGCAGTGAGCCTCCTTTCTCATCGAAGATCTAGGAACCCAACTGATTTCTGAGCAGCCCTTTACCCTCGTCTGCTGTCTGGTACTCTCCACCCGACTTCCAGGGTCCGCGGCATGGGCAGCCTGCACGCTGGCCCCGGCCCTTCAGAATCTGTTCCCCGGCCGAGAGGCCCCGCGCGGTCGTGAGCAGGGCTCCAGGCCTCTGGAGCCCCGCCGCTTGGAACGCGTCCTGTCACTGGGCTTGCGAGCTCCATGCCCTTGGCTGTCACTTAACTTCTCTAAGCTACATTCCTCATCAGTAAAATGAAGACATAATCAATATTGGTGGGAAAAAAATCAGAATCCGGGGGGACCAAATTTCTGCCGATTGAAGATGACTTTCATTTTGAATTATACAGTGAGGTACACCATAGAAAAGTTTACTACTTCAGACCTCTAAAAGGCAGCTTCTATGATTCTTAAAACTAAAGCATGCACGTACAAACATACACACGCTCAGACACACTGACTCTGCTCCACATACATCCCCACGCACACACACGTGGAGTCATGGGCCACACACACACCCATAACATACACACAACCACACACGTCCTCAGGCGCGCACACACACGCAAAGTCACTGTCACGTACCACACACGTCCCCAGGTGCAGGAGTGGGCACACGCACACACACGTCTCACACACCTTTGGCGTCATTCTAAATCAACTTACAGTCGAGGGTCTCAGGGTCCATTGTTTCATCCGCTCAGAAGCTCCTGACTTCGGAGCATGAAGCAGGAATGCCTCCTCTCTGCAGATGGTCTTTGCCTCTTGCAGTCTCAGCAGAGCCAACACAACTGCCCTAGACCTTTAAAAGTGAGGGCCAGAGCGTACCTGGGAGTTCCCATCCTACATATGTCAACATTTGAAGTGCGGTAGGTTCTAAAGTCCTGCCTTTACAAATACACATTCATTCTAAGGGGGAAGGCCAGGCTCCACTTTAGAATTCCCAGACTCATGGCAGTTGCCGTAAAGAAAGTGATAGTTTGGGGAGAGCAGATTCCCAGTCTGACCACTAGCCTGATCCTTTTCTTCCCAAAGCTGGGTACATCCCATGCCCCAAGGGGCCTTGGATGTTCACAGGATGACCCTCAGACATCCAATCCGGGCTCTGTATAACCCTCCATGCCAACAGCTTCCCGTTGGCCTCTGTGTGAGTCCTGGGAAGCTGAACTCCGGGGAGAGCCTGTACAGAAACTAGAAGTGGGTCAAGGCTGCTGGGGCAGGGCATTCGGTGTCCTGTGTTTCCAGAGCACGGATTGGAATGAATGGGCGTGTCCCTATGGCCTTGCTGAAACCACCACGTTGAGGGTGTGGCCAGAGGGAGAGTCAGGGCCAGAAGGACCCTATGTAGTGCAGGACACAGGGCAGCATGGGGGTGTGGAGGAGTCGGGGAGGGGATAGGGGGGCCCCCTTGCCAGGATCTGAGGGCAGAATCCCTAAGGAAGGGCCTGAGGAGGCTGGAAGGTATCCTCATTGCCATCAATTAAAAAACAAAAGCTTGCCGCAGGCCAGGGTGGGAAGGGATTTGTCAGAACAAGGGAAGGCACTCGCAGAGGTCTGGCCAGATAGGGCTGGGGGGCTTGCCAGCCTGATGAGGAACCAAGAGGCCATCAGCCTATAAACGCCGCCCTAATTCCTCCGGGTGACACTGAGATGCAGTGAGACACGGAAAGCATGATAAACACAGGCCAGACACTCAGCAGCCTCTTGCTTGGGTCACTGTCCGTCTGGCGCACCCTCTGGTAGGAGCCTTTAGCGCATCACCCAGGGCTGATTCGGCTCAGGATTCCAGCTGCTTTTCCACAGGTGGCATCACTTGCTGGTGACACGAAGCAGGCACGTTAGCCACCTCCCAAACACTGAGGCTCCTCCTGGGAGGAGCCTGCGGGCCCCCAGACCAGCCTCTGCCCCACGATGCTCCTCAGTGCCACTCCCGCTTTGCTGCCCCGGCCTCTAGCTCTGGCCACGACCTCGCTGGATTCTCGATAAATGTCACCCATGCACCATGCCTAAGCTTGGGGTCCACATGGGACCATGGCTCTTATCTTCTTCCCATCGATGGAATGTTCGGGCTTCATGTCATCGTGATGGCGGGAAGGCCAGCACCGCCCCCTTGAGGCCTCCCTGAAGACACATAGAAACATAGGACACAATGCAGCCCATCTCTTTTTGTTACAACACCTTTATTGTGGTACGATTTCTGTTCCGTAAATTAGACATATCTCACATGTAGTACTTGATGAATTTTCATAGATGTCTGCACCTAGAAAAGCATCACAACAAGCAAGATAGCTACCATTTCCATCACTCCCCAAGAGGGGCAATTTTCCAGTTCCCATATTTACCACTTCCCAACCCCTTCGTTCCCTGCTAACCATAAGTTGGTTTCTCTATGTCTGTGGTTTTGTTCCTCTATGGTCATTGAGCTCATTTCTGCCTTTTTTATTTTACATTCCACATGGAAGTGGTATCATATGGCATTTTTCTCTCTTCTGGCTTACTTCACTCAGAATGACTCTCTCTGTGTCCATCTATGTTGCAACAAAAGACATCGTTTCATCTTTTTCATGGCTGAGTAGTATTCCACGGCTTAAATAGACCACTACTTCTTTATCCAGTCCCCAGTAGGTGGACTTTTGGGTTGGTTCCACGTCCTGGCTATTATAAAGAGGGCTGCTGTGAGCATTGAGGTGAATGTGAGAGTTTGAATTAGAGTTTTGTCCTGACATATCCCCAGGCGTGGGAAGACTGGATCATAAGGTAAGTCTATTTGTAGTTTTCTAAGGACCCTGCATCCTGTCTTCTCTAGTGGCAATGTAGCCCGTCTTACTGAAGCAGAGCCGTGCCCAGAATATAACGGGTATTTCTAGAGGTCAGACATGAAGTGCAGTGAGCTTGGCCTGTTCCAGAAGAAGAGGGCAATATGGGAGGGCTGGAGGAGAGTGACCAGGGGAGTGTGGTACAGGCAGGATTCAGACCACGTGGGGACATGACAGGCTGGGATAAGGAGCCTGGGCTTCCAGTCATCCCTTGGTAAGCATGGGGCACTGGTTCCAGGACTCCCCTCAGATGCCAACATCCATGGATGCTGACGCCTCTTTTATAAAATGACCCAGGACTGACATGAAATTACATGGATCCTCCCGTGCACTTTATTTTTTACATGCATACATGTTTTTTTTTTTTTTGAGTTATAGTCATTTTACAATTTTGTGTCGAATCCCATCGCAGAGCACAATCTTTCAGTTATACATGAAAATACGCATACATTCATTGTCACATACTCTTTCGCCGTGTCCTCCTGTGTACTTGAGGTCATCTCTAGAGGACGCGTGCTATGTAAGGCAACGTGAATGCTATGTAAGCAGTTGCCGGTGTGTGGCAAGTTCAAGTGTTGCTTTTAGAAACTTTCCGTTTTTTCCCGAATATTTTCAACCCACAGTTGGTTGAATCTGCCGGAGCGGGAGCCCCTAGATACGGAGAACACTCAAGCCATTCCCACCTCCTAAATTTCCACTGGAAGCGCTGCAGGGGACCAAAGAGTGGAGAAGAGCGCCCTCCAGCGACCTTAAACGCAGAGGAATTCCTTCAGCGTATGCAGCGCAGGAGAGAAAGTTTCGGGCCGACTAGCGCAAATGGAGGGCCCGCCTGGACAGGAAGGGGGAAGGACGGCAGTGGAAGCCAGCTCGCACCCTTCCTGGAGCTAGCTCGTAGCAGTGAGGGGCGCCGAGGGACTGGGGACACGTCGCGTGGGGGGGCAATCCTGGCCGCCAGCTGCACGGTCCACACAGCTGGCACCCAGTTTGCATGATCAAAAGAACAAGGAGTGGGTGGATAAGTGGGGAAGGGGCTGCCTCAGCACCGGGATCCTGACATGGGCCAGAGCGCCATGACCTCAGCCAATGCGGCTCCACTAGTAAGCCAGAATAAGGAAAGTCTGAGGCAAGATATTACAGATTCCACCGCAGCCACACGGATAACTAGATCTCTAAGCTCACAAAATGGAACCATCGGAACCAGGCATTTTTCCTTTTCTCTTCTTTTAGACTTTGGATCAGGAAGCCACACAACTCTGACGGGAAGCATCTTTACTCCGGTCGAGAGATCACTTTTTGAGGAATAAGCATGGAGAAAAAGAGTGCGGGGATGGTTTAGTGGTTCAAAGCCGAAGCCCGTCTGAGAAACGATAAAAACATGCTTCAAATGAAGCTGACTTACGGCAAAAAGCAGGAGGAAGTTTAAGGTATTCTTTATTAATATCAATTCACCATTCAAGACTAGCCAGTCGTAAAAAGGCAGCACTTTCAATATAAAATTTTATTTTATTTTATTTTATTCATTTATTTTTTATTTGGTGATGGAAACAATGCCATATTCTCAAACAAGGCTTGGGGCCCTAGATACGGAGAGTTGAGTGTTGAGGCTGAGGGTTGTTGATGAGGAGAACATAAAGCTGCGTATAGACAGATAAGGGTTCCAAGCCCACCGCTTGAAAAAAACTAGCCAATCATGAGTCCCTTTGATTGTGAAAGAAGTAAATGACTCAAAAATGGGGAAGACATGGGATTAAATAGTGGTAGTGAGCAATTAAATCCAAGAACTTTATACCTATATTTTCATTGTAAATGTAACAATCTTACAGCAACTGTCGAAATAGTAGTAACTGTTCCACGCGCACGTGCAGACACACACTCACACACACACACAAACACAATTTGGAACAGCAGAGAGGTAAAGTATGCTAAATTTCTCATTATTGAGGACAAGAATCTAATCGATTATTTCATTCTTGGACTGTTATAGGAATACTGGCCCAATTACATGTAAACTTATGAACTTAGAAATGATTAATAAACATTTAGAGAGAATTTTCATTCAAAGACAATAGAGCTTCCAAACCATTCAAGGGAAAATTAACAAGAAAACAATGAATCAATCCAGCTAGGATGGAGTAACGGAGACCATACTTACCACCCTACAATAAACCCCAAAATGGATAAAATATATGAAGCAATGATTTTTAAGACACGTGAAAACGATCATCCACTTGGACCTTGTCCTGCCTCCCCCATACCAAGGCTGCTAGCCCTCCTACTGCCACTACCAAGGATGTCCACCAGGTGGCGCCGTTTCCTTCCTCTGCTCCTGCTGCAGAGCCAGTCGTGAGCGGTCCTGTTCCAGGTTTTGGCAAGCAGCTCCCAGAAGCGCTCTCGTGGGCCTTGGTCCCTTTTAGCCACCAGCAAAGGGATCGGGGATGAGCAGTGAGCCTCCTTTCTCATCGAAGATCTAGGAACCCAACTGATTTCTGAGCAGCCCTTTACCCTCGTCTGCTGTCTGGTACTCTCCACCCGACTTCCAGGGTCCGCGGCATGGGCAGCCTGCACGCTGGCCCCGGCCCTTCAGAATCTGTTCCCCGGCCGAGAGGCCCCGCGCGGTCGTGAGCAGGGCTCCAGGCCTCTGGAGCCCCGCCGCTTGGAACGCGTCCTGTCACTGGGCTTGCGAGCTCCATGCCCTTGGCTGTCACTTAACTTCTCTAAGCTACATTCCTCATCAGTAAAATGAAGACATAATCAATATTGGTGGGAAAAAAATCAGAATCCGGGGGGACCAAATTTCTGCCGATTGAAGATGACTATCATTTTGAATTATACAGTGAGGTACACCATAGAAAAGTTTACTACTTCAGACCTCTAAAGGGCAGCTTCTATGATTCTTAAAACTAAAGCATGCACGTACAAACATACACACGCTCAGACACACTGACTCTGCTCCACATACATCCCCACGCACACACACGTGGAGTCATGGGCCACACACACACCCATAACATACACACAACCACACACGTCCTCAGGCGCGCACACACACGCAAAGTCACTGTCACGTACCACACACGTCCCCAGGTGCAGGAGTGGGCACACGCACACACACGTCTCACACACCTTTGGCGTCATTCTAAATCAACTTACAGTCGAGGGTCTCAGGGTCCATTGTTTCATCCGCTCAGAAGCTCCTGACTTCGGAGCATGAAGCAGGAATGCCTCCTCTCTGCAGATGGTCTTTGCCTCTTGCAGTCTCAGCAGAGCCAACACAACTGCCCTACACCTTTAAAAGTGAGGGCCAGAGCGTACCTGGGAGTTCCCATCCTACATATGTCAACATTTGAAGTGCGGTAGGTTCTAAAGTCCTGCCTTTACAAATACACATTCATTCTAAGGGGGAAGGCCAGGCTCCACTTTAGAATTCCCAGACTCATGGCAGTTGCCGTAAAGAAAGTGATAGTTTGGGGAGAGCAGATTCCCAGTCTGACCACTAGCCTGATCCTTTTCTTCCCAAAGCTGGGTCCATCCCATGCCCCAAGGGGCCTTGGATGTTCACAGGATGACCCTCAGACATCCAATCCGGGCTCTGTATAACCCTCCATGCCAACAGCTTCCCGTTGGCCTCTGTGTGAGTCCTGGGAAGCTGAACTCCGGGGAGAGCCTGTACAGAAACTAGAAGTGGGTCAAGGCTGCTGGGGCAGGGCATTCGGTGTCCTGTGTTTCCAGAGCACGGATTGGAATGAATGGGCGTGTCCCTATGGCCTTGCTGAAACCACCACGTTGAGGGTGTGGCCAGAGGGAGAGTCAGGGCCAGAAGGACCCTATGTAGTGCAGGACACAGGGCAGCATGGGGGTGTGGAGGAGTCGGGGAGGGGATAGGGGGGCCCCCTTGCCAGGATCTGAGGGCAGAATCCCTAAGGAAGGGCCTGAGGAGGCTGGAAGGTATCCTCATTGCCATCAATTAAAAAACAAAAGCTTGCCGCAGGCCAGGGTGGGAAGGGATTTGTCAGAACAAGGGAAGGCACTCGCAGAGGTCTGGCCAGATAGGGCTGGGGGGCTTGCCAGCCTGATGAGGAACCAAGAGGCCATCAGCCTATAAACGCCGCCCTAATTCCTCCGGGTGACACTGAGATGCAGTGAGACACGGAAAGCATGATAAACACAGGCCAGACACTCAGCAGCCTCTTGCTTGGGTCACTGTCCGTCTGGCGCACCCTCTGGTAGGAGCCTTTAGCGCATCACCCAGGGCTGATCCGGCTCAGGATTCCAGCTGCTTTTCCACAGGTGGCATCACTTGCTGGTGACACGAAGCAGGCACGTTAGCCACCTCCCAAACACTGAGGCTCCTCCTGGGAGGAGCCTGCGGGCCCCCAGACCAGCCTCTGCCCCACGATGCTCCTCAGTGCCACTCCCGCTTTGCTGCCCCGGCCTCTAGCTCTGGCCACGACCTCGCTGGATGCTCGATAAATGTCACCCATGCACCATGCCTAAGCTTGGGGTCCACATGGGACCATGGCTCTTATCTTCTTCCCATCGATGGAATGTTCGGGCTTCATGTCATCGTGATGGCGGGAAGGCCAGCACCGCCCCCTTGAGGCCTCCCTGAAGACACATAGAAACATAGGACACAATGCAGCCCATCTCTTTTTGTTACAACACCTTTATTGTGGTACGATTTCTGTTCCGTAAATTAGACATATCTCACATGTAGTACTTGATGAATTTTCATAGATGTCTGCACCTAGAAAAGCATCACAACAAGCAAGATAGCTACCATTTCCATCACTCCCCAAGAGGGGCAATTTTCCAGTTCCCATATTTACCACTTCCCAACCCCTTCGTTCCCTGCTAACCATAAGTTGGTTTCTCTATGTCTGTGGTTTTGTTCCTCTATGGTCATTGAGCTCATTTCTGCCTTTTTTATTTTACATTCCACATGGAAGTGGTATCATATGGCATTTTTCTCTCTTCTGGCTTACTTCACTCAGAATGACTCTCTCTGTGTCCATCTATGTTGCAACAAAAGACATCGTTTCATCTTTTTCATGGCTGAGTAGTATTCCACGGCTTAAATAGACCACTACTTCTTTATCCAGTCCCCAGTAGGTGGACTTTTGGGTTGGTTCCACGTCCTGGCTATTATAAAGAGGGCTGCTGTGAGCATTGAGGTGAATGTGAGAGTTTGAATTAGAGTTTTGTCCTGACATATCCCCAGGCGTGGGAAGACTGGATCATAAGGTAAGTCTATTTGTAGTTTTCTAAGGACCCTGCATCCTGTCTTCTCTAGTGGCAATGTAGCCCGTCTTACTGAAGCAGAGCCGTGCCCAGAATATAACGGGTATTTCTAGAGGTCAGACATGAAGTGCAGTGAGCTTGGCCTGTTCCAGAAGAAGAGGGCAATATGGGAGGGCTGGAGGAGAGTGACCAGGGGAGTGTGGTACAGGCAGGATTCAGACCACGTGGGGACATGACAGGCTGGGATAAGGAGCCTGGGCTTCCAGTCATCCCTTGGTAAGCATGGGGCACTGGTTCCAGGACTCCCCTCAGATGCCAACATCCATGGATGCTGACGCCTCTTTTATAAAATGACCCAGGACTGACATGAAATTACATGGATCCTCCCGTGCACTTTATTTTTTACATGCATACATGTTTTTTTTTTTTTGAGTTATAGTCATTTTACAATTTTGTGTCGAATCCCATCGCAGAGCACAATCTTTCAGTTATACATGAAAATACGCATACATTCATTGTCACATACTCTTTCGCCGTGTCCTCCTGTGTACTTGAGGTCATCTCTAGAGGACGCGTGCTATGTAAGGCAACGTGAATGCTATGTAAGCAGTTGCCGGTGTGTGGCAAGTTCAAGTGTTGCTTTTAGAAACTTTCCGTTTTTTCCCGAATATTTTCAACCCACAGTTGGTTGAATCTGCCGGAGCGGGAGCCCCTAGATACGGAGAACACTCAAGCCATTCCCACCTCCTAAATTTCCACTGGAAGCGCTGCAGGGGACCAAAGAGTGGAGAAGAGCGCCCTCCAGCGACCTTAAACGCAGAGGAATTCCTTCAGCGTATGCAGCGCAGGAGAGAAAGTTTCGGGCCGACTAGCGCAAATGGAGGGCCCGCCTGGACAGGAAGGGGGAAGGACGGCAGTGGAAGCCAGCTCGCACCCTTCCTGGAGCTAGCTCGTAGCAGTGAGGGGCGCCGAGGGACTGGGGACACGTCGCGTGGGGGGGCAATCCTGGCCGCCAGCTGCACGGTCCACACAGCTGGCACCCAGTTTGCATGATCAAAAGAACAAGGAGTGGGTGGATAAGTGGGGAAGGGGCTGCCTCAGCACCGGGATCCTGACATGGGCCAGAGCGCCATGACCTCAGCCAATGCGGCTCCACTAGTAAGCCAGAATAAGGAAAGTCTGAGGCAAGATATTACAGATTCCACCGCAGCCACACGGATAACTAGATCTCTAAGCTCACAAAATGGAACCATCGGAACCAGGCATTTTTCCTTTTCTCTTCTTTTAGACTTTGGATCAGGAAGCCACACAACTCTGACGGGAAGCATCTTTACTCCGGTCGAGAGATCACTTTTTGAGGAATAAGCATGGAGAAAAAGAGTGCGGGGATGGTTTAGTGGTTCAAAGCCGAAGCCCGTCTGAGAAACGATAAAAACATGCTTCAAATGAAGCTGACTTACGGCAAAAAGCAGGAGGAAGTTTAAGGTATTCTTTATTAATATCAATTCACCATTCAAGACTAGCCAGTCGTAAAAAGGCAGCACTTTCAATATAAAATTTTATTTTATTTTATTTTATTCATTTATTTTTTATTTGGTGATGGAAACAATGCCATATTCTCAAACAAGGCTTGGGGCCCTAGATACGGAGAGTTGAGTGTTGAGGCTGAGGGTTGTTGATGAGGAGAACATAAAGCTGCGTATAGACAGATAAGGGTTCCAAGCCCACCGCTTGAAAAAAACTAGCCAATCATGAGTCCCTTTGATTGTGAAAGAAGTAAATGACTCAAAAATGGGGAAGACATGGGATTAAATAGTGGTAGTGAGCAATTAAATCCAAGAACTTTATACCTATATTTTCATTGTAAATGTAACAATCTTACAGCAACTGTCGAAATAGTAGTAACTGTTCCACGCGCACGTGCAGACACACACTCACACACACACACAAACACAATTTGGAACAGCAGAGAGGTAAAGTATGCTAAATTTCTCATTATTGAGGACAAGAATCTAATCGATTATTTCATTCTTGGACTGTTATAGGAATACTGGCCCAATTACATGTAAACTTATGAACTTAGAAATGATTAATAAACATTTAGAGAGAATTTTCATTCAAAGACAATAGAGCTTCCAAACCATTCAAGGGAAAATTAACAAGAAAACAATGAATCAATCCAGCTAGGATGGAGTAACGGAGACCATACTTACCACCCTACAATAAACCCCAAAATGGATAAAATATATGAAGCAATGATTTTTAAGACACGTGAAAACGATCATCCACTTGGACCTTGTCCTGCCTCCCCCATACCAAGGCTGCTAGCCCTCCTACTGCCACTACCAAGGATGTCCACCAGGTGGCGCCGTTTCCTTCCTCTGCTCCTGCTGCAGAGCCAGTCGTGAGCGGTCCTGTTCCAGGTTTTGGCAAGCAGCTCCCAGAAGCGCTCTCGTGGGCCTTGGTCCCTTTTAGCCACCAGCAAAGGGATCGGGGATGAGCAGTGAGCCTCCTTTCTCATCGAAGATCTAGGAACCCAACTGATTTCTGAGCAGCCCTTTACCCTCGTCTGCTGTCTGGTACTCTCCACCCGACTTCCAGGGTCCGCGGCATGGGCAGCCTGCACGCTGGCCCCGGCCCTTCAGAATCTGTTCCCCGGCCGAGAGGCCCCGCGCGGTCGTGAGCAGGGCTCCAGGCCTCTGGAGCCCCGCCGCTTGGAACGCGTCCTGTCACTGGGCTTGCGAGCTCCATGCCCTTGGCTGTCACTTAACTTCTCTAAGCTACATTCCTCATCAGTAAAATGAAGACATAATCAATATTGGTGGGAAAAAAATCAGAATCCGGGGGGACCAAATTTCTGCCGATTGAAGATGACTATCATTTTGAATTATACAGTGAGGTACACCATAGAAAAGTTTACTACTTCAGACCTCTAAAGGGCAGCTTCTACGATTCTTAAAACTAAAGCATGCACGTACAAACATACACACGCTCAGACACACTGACTCTGCTCCACATACATCCCCACGCACACACACGTGGAGTCATGGGCCACACACACACCCATAACATACACACAACCACACACGTCCTCAGGCGCGCACACACACGCAAAGTCACTGTCACGTACCACACACGTCCCCAGGTGCAGGAGTGGGCACACGCACACACACGTCTCACACACCTTTGGCGTCATTCTAAATCAACTTACAGTCGAGGGTCTCAGGGTCCATTGTTTCATCCGCTCAGAAGCTCCTGACTTCGGAGCATGAAGCAGGAATGCCTCCTCTCTGCAGATGGTCTTTGCCTCTTGCAGTCTCAGCAGAGCCAACACAACTGCCCTAGACCTTTAAAAGTGAGGGCCAGAGCGTACCTGGGAGTTCACATCCTACATATGTCAACATTTGAAGTGCGGTAGGTTCTAAAGTCCTGCCTTTACAAATACACATTCATTCTAAGGGGAAAGGCCAGGCTCCACTTTAGAATTCCCAGACTCATGGCAGTTGCCGTAAAGAAAGTGATAGTTTGGGGAGAGCAGATTCCCAGTCTGACCACTAGCCTGATCCTTTTCTTCCCAAAGCTGGGTCCATCCCATGCCCCAAGGGGCCTTGGATGTTCACAGGATGACCCTCAGACATCCAATCCGGGCTCTGTATAACCCTCCATGCCAACAGCTTCCCGTTGGCCTCTGTGTGAGTCCTGGGAAGCTGAACTCCGGGGAGAGCCTGTACAGAAACTAGAAGTGGGTCAAGGCTGCTGGGGCAGGGCATTCGGTGTCCTGTGTTTCCAGAGCACGGATTGGAATGAATGGGCGTGTCCCTATGGCCTTGCTGAAACCACCACGTTGAGGGTGTGGCCAGAGGGAGAGTCAGGGCCAGAAGGACCCTATGTAGTGCAGGACACAGGGCAGCATGGGGGTGTGGAGGAGTCGGGGAGGGGATAGGGGGGCCCCCTTGCCAGGATCTGAGGGCAGAATCCCTAAGGAAGGGCCTGAGGAGGCTGGAAGGTATCCTCATTGCCATCAATTAAAAAACAAAAGCTCGCCACAGGCGAGGGTGGGAAGGGATTTGTCAGAACAAGGGAAGGCACTCGCAGAGGTCTGGCCAGATAGGGCTGGGGGGCTTGCCAGCCTGATGAGGAACCAAGAGGCCATCAGCCTATAATTGCGGCCCTAATTCCTCCGGGTGACACTGAGATGCAGTGAGACACGGAAAGCATGATAAACACAGGCCAGACACTCAGCAGCCTCTTGCTTGGGTCACTGTCCGTCTGGCGCACCCTCTGGTAGGAGCCTTTAGCGCATCACCCAGGGCTGATCCGGCTCAGGATTCCAGCTGCTTTTCCACAGGTGGCATCACTTGCTGGTGACACGAAGCAGGCACGTTAGCCACCTCCCAAACACTGAGGCTCCTCCTGGGAGGAGCCTGCGGGCCCCCAGACCAGCCTCTGCCCCACGATGCTCCTCAGTGCCACTCCCGCTTTGCTGCCCCGGCCTCTAGCTCTGGCCACGACCTCGCTGGATTCTCGATAAATGTCACCCATGCACCATGCCTAAGCTTGGGGTCCACATGGGACCATGGCTCTTATCTTCTTCCCATCGATGGAATGTTCGGGCTTCATGTCATCGTGATGGCGGGAAGGCCAGCACCGCCCCCTTGAGGCCTCCCTGAAGAAACATAGAAACATAGGACACAATGCAGCCCATCTCTTTTTGTTACAACACCTTTATTGTGGTACGATTTCTGTTCCGTAAATTAGACATATCTCACATGTAGTACTTGATGAATTTTCATAGATGTCTGCACCTAGAAAAGCATCACAACAAGCAAGATAGCTACCATTTCCATCACTCCCCAAGAGGGGCAATTTTCCAGTTCCCATATTTACCACTTCCCAACCCCTTCGTTCCCTGCTAACCATAAGTTGGTTTCTCTATGTCTGTGGTTTTGTTCCTCTATGGTCATTGAGCTCATTTCTGCCTTTTTTATTTTACATTCCACATGGAAGTGGTATCATATGGCATTTTTCTCTCTTCTGGCTTACTTCACTCAGAATGACTCTCTCTGTGTCCATCTATGTTGCAACAAAAGACATCGTTTCATCTTTTTCATGGCTGAGTAGTATTCCACGGCTTAAATAGACCACTACTTCTTTATCCAGTCCCCAGTAGGTGGACTTTTGGGTTGGTTCCACGTCCTGGCTATTATAAAGAGGGCTGCTGTGAGCATTGAGGTGAATGTGAGAGTTTGAATTAGAGTTTTGTCCTGACATATCCCCAGGCGTGGGAAGACTGGATCATAAGGTAAGTCTATTTGTAGTTTTCTAAGGACCCTGCATCCTGTCTTCTCTAGTGGCAATGTAGCCCGTCTTACTGAAGCAGAGCCGTGCCCAGAATATAACGGGTATTTCTAGAGGTCAGACATGAAGTGCAGTGAGCTTGGCCTGTTCCAGAAGAAGAGGGCAATATGGGAGGGCTGGAGGAGAGTGACCAGGGGAGTGTGGTACAGGCAGGATTCAGACCACGTGGGGACATGACAGGCTGGGATAAGGAGCCTGGGCTTCCAGTCATCCCTTGGTAAGCATGGGGCACTGGTTCCAGGACTCCCCTCAGATGCCAACATCCATGGATGCTGACGCCTCTTTTATAAAATGACCCAGGACTGACATGAAATTACATGGATCCTCCCGTGCACTTTATTTTTTACATGCATACATGTTTTTTTTTTTTTGAGTTATAGTCATTTTACAATTTTGTGTCGAATCCCATCGCAGAGCACAATCTTTCAGTTATACATGAAAATACGCATACATTCATTGTCACATACTCTTTCGCCGTGTCCTCCTGTGTACTTGAGGTCATCTCTAGAGGACGCGTGCTATGTAAGGCAACGTGAATGCTATGTAAGCAGTTGCCGGTGTGTGGCAAGTTCAAGTGTTGCTTTTAGAAACTTTCCGTTTTTTCCCGAATATTTTCAACCCACAGTTGGTTGAATCTGCCGGAGCGGGAGCCCCTAGATACGGAGAACACTCAAGCCATTCCCACCTCCTAAATTTCCACTGGAAGCGCTGCAGGGGACCAAAGAGTGGAGAAGAGCGCCCTCCAGCGACCTTAAACGCAGAGGAATTCCTTCAGCGTATGCAGCGCAGGAGAGAAAGTTTCGGGCCGACTAGCGCAAATGGAGGGCCCGCCTGGACAGGAAGGGGGAAGGACGGCAGTGGAAGCCAGCTCGCACCCTTCCTGGAGCTAGCTCGTAGCAGTGAGGGGCGCCGAGGGACTGGGGACACGTCGCGTGGGGGGGCAATCCTGGCCGCCAGCTGCACGGTCCACACAGCTGGCACCCAGTTTGCATGATCAAAAGAACAAGGAGTGGGTGGATAAGTGGGGAAGGGGCTGCCTCAGCACCGGGATCCTGACATGGGCCAGAGCGCCATGACCTCAGCCAATGCGGCTCCACTAGTAAGCCAGAATAAGGAAAGTCTGAGGCAAGATATTACAGATTCCACCGCAGCCACACGGATAACTAGATCTCTAAGCTCACAAAATGGAACCATCGGAACCAGGCATTTTTCCTTTTCTCTTCTTTTAGACTTTGGATCAGGAAGCCACACAACTCTGACGGGAAGCATCTTTACTCCGGTCGAGAGATCACTTTTTGAGGAATAAGCATGGAGAAAAAGAGTGCGGGGATGGTTTAGTGGTTCAAAGCCGAAGCCCGTCTGAGAAACGATAAAAACATGCTTCAAATGAAGCTGACTTACGGCAAAAAGCAGGAGGAAGTTTAAGGTATTCTTTATTAATATCAATTCACCATTCAAGACTAGCCAGTCGTAAAAAGGCAGCACTTTCAATATAAAATTTTATTTTATTTTATTTTATTCATTTATTTTTTATTTGGTGATGGAAACAATGCCATATTCTCAAACAAGGCTTGGGGCCCTAGATACGGAGAGTTGAGTGTTGAGGCTGAGGGTTGTTGATGAGGAGAACATAAAGCTGCGTATAGACAGATAAGGGTTCCAAGCCCACCGCTTGAAAAAAACTAGCCAATCATGAGTCCCTTTGATTGTGAAAGAAGTAAATGACTCAAAAATGGGGAAGACATGGGATTAAATAGTGGTAGTGAGCAATTAAATCCAAGAACTTTATACCTATATTTTCATTGTAAATGTAACAATCTTACAGCAACTGTCGAAATAGTAGTAACTGTTCCACGCGCACGTGCAGACACACACTCACACACACACACAAACACAATTTGGAACAGCAGAGAGGTAAAGTATGCTAAATTTCTCATTATTGAGGACAAGAATCTAATCGATTATTTCATTCTTGGACTGTTATAGGAATACTGGCCCAATTACATGTAAACTTATGAACTTAGAAATGATTAATAAACATTTAGAGAGAATTTTCATTCAAAGACAATAGAGCTTCCAAACCATTCAAGGGAAAATTAACAAGAAAACAATGAATCAATCCAGCTAGGATGGAGTAACGGAGACCATACTTACCACCCTACAATAAACCCCAAAATGGATAAAATATATGAAGCAATGATTTTTAAGACACGTGAAAACGATCATCCACTTGGACCTTGTCCTGCCTCCCCCATACCAAGGCTGCTAGCCCTCCTACTGCCACTACCAAGGATGTCCACCAGGTGGCGCCGTTTCCTTCCTCTGCTCCTGCTGCAGAGCCAGTCGTGAGCGGTCCTGTTCCAGGTTTTGGCAAGCAGCTCCCAGAAGCGCTCTCGTGGGCCTTGGTCCCTTTTAGCCACCAGCAAAGGGATCGGGGATGAGCAGTGAGCCTCCTTTCTCATCGAAGATCTAGGAACCCAACTGATTTCTGAGCAGCCCTTTACCCTCGTCTGCTGTCTGGTACTCTCCACCCGACTTCCAGGGTCCGCGGCATGGGCAGCCTGCACGCTGGCCCCGGCCCTTCAGAATCTGTTCCCCGGCCGAGAGGCCCCGCGCGGTCGTGAGCAGGGCTCCAGGCCTCTGGAGCCCCGCCGCTTGGAACGCGTCCTGTCACTGGGCTTGCGAGCTCCATGCCCTTGGCTGTCACTTAACTTCTCTAAGCTACATTCCTCATCAGTAAAATGAAGACATAATCAATATTGGTGGGAAAAAAATCAGAATCCGGGGGGACCAAATTTCTGCCGATTGAAGATGACTATCATTTTGAATTATACAGTGAGGTACACCATAGAAAAGTTTACTACTTCAGACCTCTAAAGGGCAGCTTCTACGATTCTTAAAACTAAAGCATGCACGTACAAACATACACACGCTCAGACACACTGACTCTGCTCCACATACATCCCCACGCACACACACGTGGAGTCATGGGCCACACACACACCCATAACATACACACAACCACACACGTCCTCAGGCGCGCACACACACGCAAAGTCACTGTCACGTACCACACACGTCCCCAGGTGCAGGAGTGGGCACACGCACACACACGTCTCACACACCTTTGGCGTCATTCTAAATCAACTTACAGTCGAGGGTCTCAGGGTCCATTGTTTCATCCGCTCAGAAGCTCCTGACTTCGGAGCATGAAGCAGGAATGCCTCCTCTCTGCAGATGGTCTTTGCCTCTTGCAGTCTCAGCAGAGCCAACACAACTGCCCTAGACCTTTAAAAGTGAGGGCCAGAGCGTACCTGGGAGTTCACATCCTACATATGTCAACATTTGAAGTGCGGTAGGTTCTAAAGTCCTGCCTTTACAAATACACATTCATTCTAAGGGGGAAGGCCAGGCTCCACTTTAGAATTCCCAGACTCATGGCAGTTGCCGTAAAGAAAGTGATAGTTTGGGGAGAGCAGATTCCCAGTCTGACCACTAGCCTGATCCTTTTCTTCCCAAAGCTGGGTCCATCCCATGCCCCAAGGGGCCTTGGATGTTCACAGGATGACCCTCAGACATCCAATCCGGGCTCTGTATAACCCTCCATGCCAACAGCTTCCCGTTGGCCTCTGTGTGAGTCCTGGGAAGCTGAACTCCGGGGAGAGCCTGTACAGAAACTAGAAGTGGGTCAAGGCTGCTGGGGCAGGGCATTCGGTGTCCTGTGTTTCCAGAGCACGGATTGGAATGAATGGGCGTGTCCCTATGGCCTTGCTGAAACCACCACGTTGAGGGTGTGGCCAGAGGGAGAGTCAGGGCCAGAAGGACCCTATGTAGTGCAGGACACAGGGCAGCATGGGGGTGTGGAGGAGTCGGGGAGGGGATAGGGGGGCCCCCTTGCCAGGATCTGAGGGCAGAATCCCTAAGGAAGGGCCTGAGGAGGCTGGAAGGTATCCTCATTGCCATCAATTAAAAAACAAAAGCTCGCCGCAAGCGAGGGTGGGAAGGGATTTGTCAGAACAAGGGAAGGCACTCGCAGAGGTCTGGCCAGATAGGGCTGGGGGGCTTGCCAGCCTGATGAGGAACCAAGAGGCCATCAGCCTATAATTGCGGCCCTAATTCCTCCGGGTGACACTGAGATGCAGTGAGACACGGAAAGCATGATAAACACAGGCCAGACACTCAGCAGCCTCTTGCTTGGGTCACTGTCCGTCTGGCGCACCCTCTGGTAGGAGCCTTTAGCGCATCACCCAGGGCTGATCCGGCTCAGGATTCCAGCTGCTTTTCCACAGGTGGCATCACTTGCTGGTGACACGAAGCAGGCACGTTAGCCACCTCCCAAACACTGAGGCTCCTCCTGGGAGGAGCCTGCGGGCCCCCAGACCAGCCTCTGCCCCACGATGCTCCTCAGTGCCACTCCCGCTTTGCTGCCCCGGCCTCTAGCTCTGGCCACGACCTCGCTGGATTCTCGATAAATGTCACCCATGCACCATGCCTAAGCTTGGGGTCCACATGGGACCATGGCTCTTATCTTCTTCCCATCGATGGAATGTTCGGGCTTCATGTCATCGTGATGGCGGGAAGGCCAGCACCGCCCCCTTGAGGCCTCCCTGAAGAAACACAGAAACATAGGACACAATGCAGCCCATCTCTTTTTGTTACAACACCTTTATTGTGGTACGATTTCTGTTCCGTAAATTAGACATATCTCACATGTAGTACTTGATGAATTTTCATAGATGTCTGCACCTAGAAAAGCATCACAACAAGCAAGATAGCTACCATTTCCATCACTCCCCAAGAGGGGCAATTTTCCAGTTCCCATATTTACCACTTCCCAACCCCTTCGTTCCCTGCTAACCATAAGTTGGTTTCTCTATGTCTGTGGTTTTGTTCCTCTATGGTCATTGAGCTCATTTCTGCCTTTTTTATTTTACATTCCACATGGAAGTGGTATCATATGGCATTTTTCTCTCTTCTGGCTTACTTCACTCAGAATGACTCTGTCTGTGTCCATCTATGTTGCAACAAAAGACATCGTTTCATCTTTTTCATGGCTGAGTAGTATTCCACGGCTTAAATAGACCACTACTTCTTTATCCAGTCCCCAGTAGGTGGACTTTTGGGTTGGTTCCACGTGCTGGCTATTATAAAGAGGGCTGCTGTGAGCATTGAGGTGAATGTGAGAGTTTGAATTAGAGTTTTGTCCTGACATATCCCCAGGCGTGGGAAGACTGGATCATAAGGTAAGTCTATTTGTAGTTTTCTAAGGACCCTGCATCCTGTCTTCTCTAGTGGCAATGTAGCCCGTCTTACTGAAGCAGAGCCGTGCCCAGAATATAACGGGTATTTCTAGAGGTCAGACATGAAGTGCAGTGAGCTTGGCCTGTTCCAGAAGAAGAGGGCAATATGGGAGGGCTGGAGGAGAGTGACCAGGGGAGTGTGGTACAGGCAGGATTCAGACCACGTGGGGACATGACAGGCTGGGATAAGGAGCCTGGGCTTCCAGTCATCCCTTGGTAAGCATGGGGCACTGGTTCCAGGACTCCCCTCAGATGCCAACATCCATGGATGCTGACGCCTCTTTTATAAAATGACCCAGGACTGACATGAAATTACATGGATCCTCCCGTGCACTTTATTTTTTACATGCATACATGTTTTTTTTTTTTTTGAGTTATAGTCATTTTACAATTTTGTGTCGAATCCCATCGCAGAGCACAATCTTTCAGTTATACATGAAAATACGCATACATTCATTGTCACATACTCTTTCGCCGTGTCCTCCTGTGTACTTGAGGTCATCTCTAGAGGACGCGTGCTATGTAAGGCAACGTGAATGCTATGTAAGCAGTTGCCGGTGTGTGGCAAGTTCAAGTGTTGCTTTTAGAAACTTTCCGTTTTTTCCCGAATATTTTCAACCCACAGTTGGTTGAATCTGCCGGAGCGGGAGCCCCTAGATACGGAGAACACTCAAGCCATTCCCACCTCCTAAATTTCCACTGGAAGCGCTGCAGGGGACCAAAGAGTGGAGAAGAGCGCCCTCCAGCGACCTTAAACGCAGAGGAATTCCTTCAGCGTATGCAGCGCAGGAGAGAAAGTTTCGGGCCGACTAGCGCAAATGGAGGGCCCGCCTGGACAGGAAGGGGGAAGGACGGCAGTGGAAGCCAGCTCGCACCCTTCCTGGAGCTAGCTCGTAGCAGTGAGGGGCGCCGAGGGACTGGGGACACGTCGCGTGGGGGGGCAATCCTGGCCGCCAGCTGCACGGTCCACACAGCTGGCACCCAGTTTGCATGATCAAAAGAACAAGGAGTGGGTGGATAAGTGGGGAAGGGGCTGCCTCAGCACCGGGATCCTGACATGGGCCAGAGCGCCATGACCTCAGCCAATGCGGCTCCACTAGTAAGCCAGAATAAGGAAAGTCTGAGGCAAGATATTACAGATTCCACCGCAGCCACACGGATAACTAGATCTCTAAGCTCACAAAATGGAACCATCGGAACCAGGCATTTTTCCTTTTCTCTTCTTTTAGACTTTGGATCAGGAAGCCACACAACTCTGACGGGAAGCATCTTTACTCCGGTCGAGAGATCACTTTTTGAGGAATAAGCATGGAGAAAAAGAGTGCGGGGATGGTTTAGTGGTTCAAAGCCGAAGCCCGTCTGAGAAACGATAAAAACATGCTTCAAATGAAGCTGACTTACGGCAAAAAGCAGGAGGAAGTTTAAGGTATTCTTTATTAATATCAATTCACCATTCAAGACTAGCCAGTCGTAAAAAGGCAGCACTTTCAATATAAAATTTTATTTTATTTTATTTTATTCATTTATTTTTTATTTGGTGATGGAAACAATGCCATATTCTCAAACAAGGCTTGGGGCCCTAGATACGGAGAGTTGAGTGTTGAGGCTGAGGGTTGTTGATGAGGAGAACATAAAGCTGCGTATAGACAGATAAGGGTTCCAAGCCCACCGCTTGAAAAAAACTAGCCAATCATGAGTCCCTTTGATTGTGAAAGAAGTAAATGACTCAAAAATGGGGAAGACATGGGATTAAATAGTGGTAGTGAGCAATTAAATCCAAGAACTTTATACCTATATTTTCATTGTAAATGTAACAATCTTACAGCAACTGTCGAAATAGTAGTAACTGTTCCACGCGCACGTGCAGACACACACTCACACACACACACAAACACAATTTGGAACAGCAGAGAGGTAAAGTATGCTAAATTTCTCATTATTGAGGACAAGAATCTAATCGATTATTTCATTCTTGGACTGTTATAGGAATACTGGCCCAATTACATGTAAACTTATGAACTTAGAAATGATTAATAAACATTTAGAGAGAATTTTCATTCAAAGACAATAGAGCTTCCAAACCATTCAAGGGAAAATTAACAAGAAAACAATGAATCAATCCAGCTAGGATGGAGTAACGGAGACCATACTTACCACCCTACAATAAACCCCAAAATGGATAAAATATATGAAGCAATGATTTTTAAGACACGTGAAAACGATCATCCACTTGGACCTTGTCCTGCCTCCCCCATACCAAGGCTGCTAGCCCTCCTACTGCCACTACCAAGGATGTCCACCAGGTGGCGCCGTTTCCTTCCTCTGCTCCTGCTGCAGAGCCAGTCGTGAGCGGTCCTGTTCCAGGTTTTGGCAAGCAGCTCCCAGAAGCGCTCTCGTGGGCCTTGGTCCCTTTTAGCCACCAGCAAAGGGATCGGGGATGAGCAGTGAGCCTCCTTTCTCATCGAAGATCTAGGAACCCAACTGATTTCTGAGCAGCCCTTTACCCTCGTCTGCTGTCTGGTACTCTCCACCCGACTTCCAGGGTCCGCGGCATGGGCAGCCTGCACGCTGGCCCCGGCCCTTCAGAATCTGTTCCCCGGCCGAGAGGCCCCGCGTGGTCGTGAGCAGGGCTCGAGGCCTCTGGAGCCCCGCCGCTTGGAACGCGTCCTGTCACTGGGCTTGCGAGCTCCATGCCCTTGGCTGTCACTTAACTTCTCTAAGCTACATTCCTCATCAGTAAAATGAAGACATAATCAATATTGGTGGGAAAAAAATCAGAATCCGGGGGGACCAAATTTCTGCCGATTGAAGATGACTATCATTTTGAATTATACAGTGAGGTACACCATAGAAAAGTTTACTACTTCAGACCTCTAAAGGGCAGCTTCTACGATTCTTAAAACTAAAGCATGCACGTACAAACATACACACGCTCAGACACACTGACTCTGCTCCACATACATCCCCACGCACACACACGTGGAGTCATGGGCCACACACACACCCATAACATACACACAACCACACACGTCCTCAGGCGCGCACACACACGCAAAGTCACTGTCACGTACCACACACGTCCCCAGGTGCAGGAGTGGGCACACGCACACACACGTCTCACACACCTTTGGCGTCATTCTAAATCAACTTACAGTCGAGGGTCTCAGGGTCCATTGTTTCATCCGCTCAGACGCTCCTGACTTCGGAGCATGAAGCAGGAATGCCTCCTCTCTGCAGATGGTCTTTGCCTCTTGCAGTCTCAGCAGAGCCAACACAACTGCCCTAGACCTTTAAAAGTGAGGGCCAGAGCGTACCTGGGAGTTCACATCCTACATATGTCAACATTTGAAGTGCGGTAGGTTCTAAAGTCCTGCCTTTACAAATACACATTCATTCTAAGGGGGAAGGCCAGGCTCCACTTTAGAATTCCCAGACTCATGGCAGTTGCCGTAAAGAAAGTGATAGTTTGGGGAGAGCAGATTCCCAGTCTGACCACTAGCCTGATCCTTTTCTTCCCAAAGCTGGGTCCATCCCATGCCCCAAGGGGCCTTGGATGTTCACAGGATGACCCTCAGACATCCAATCCGGGCTCTGTATAACCCTCCATGCCAACAGCTTCCCGTTGGCCTCTGTGTGAGTCCTGGGAAGCTGAACTCCGGGGAGAGCCTGTACAGAAACTAGAAGTGGGTCAAGGCTGCTGGGGCAGGGCATTCGGTGTCCTGTGTTTCCAGAGCACGGATTGGAATGAATGGGCGTGTCCCTATGGCCTTGCTGAAACCACCACGTTGAGGGTGTGGCCAGAGGGAGAGTCAGGGCCAGAAGGACCCTATGTAGTGCAGGACACAGGGCAGCATGGGGGTGTGGAGGAGTCGGGGAGGGGATAGGGGGGCCCACTTGCCAGGATCTGAGGGCAGAATCCCTAAGGAAGGGCCTGAGGAGGCTGGAAGGTATCCTCATTGCCATCAATTAAAAAACAAAAGCTCGCCGCAGGCGAGGGTGGGAAGGGATTTGTCAGAACAAGGGAAGGCACTCGCAGAGGTCTGGCCAGATAGGGCTGGGGGGCTTGCCAGCCTGATGAGGAACCAAGAGGCCATCAGCCTATAATTGCGGCCCTAATTCCTCCGGGTGACACTGAGATGCAGTGAGACACGGAAAGCATGATAAACACAGGCCAGACACTCAGCAGCCTCTTGCTTGGGTCACTGTCCGTCTGGCGCACCCTCTGGTAGGAGCCTTTAGCGCATCACCCAGGGCTGATCCGGCTCAGGATTCCAGCTGCTTTTCCACAGGTGGCATCACTTGCTGGTGACACGAAGCAGGCACGTTAGCCACCTCCCAAACACTGAGGCTCCTCCTGGGAGGAGCCTGCGGGCCCCCAGACCAGCCTCTGCCCCACGATGCTCCTCAGTGCCACTCCCGCTTTGCTGCCCCGGCCTCTAGCTCTGGCCACGACCTCGCTGGATTCTCGATAAATGTCACCCATGCACCATGCCTAAGCTTGGGGTCCACATGGGACCATGGCTCTTATCTTCTTCCCATCGATGGAATGTTCGGGCTTCATGTCATCGTGATGGCGGGAAGGCCAGCACCGCCCCCTTGAGGCCTCCCTGAAGACACATAGAAACATAGGACACAATGCAGCCCATCTCTTTTTGTTACAACACCTTTATTGTGGTACGATTTCTGTTCCGTAAATTAGACATATCTCACATGTAGTACTTGATGAATTTTCATAGATGTCTGCACCTAGAAAAGCATCACAACAAGCAAGATAGCTACCATTTCCATCACTCCCCAAGAGGGGCAATTTTCCAGTTCCCATATTTACCACTTCCCAACCCCTTCGTTCCCTGCTAACCATAAGTTGGTTTCTCTATGTCTGTGGTTTTGTTCCTCTATGGTCATTGAGCTCATTTCTGCCTTTTTTATTTTACATTCCACATGGAAGTGGTATCATATGGCATTTTTCTCTCTTCTGGCTTACTTCACTCAGAATGACTCTGTCTGTGTCCATCTATGTTGCAACAAAAGACATCGTTTCATCTTTTTCATGGCTGAGTAGTATTCCACGGCTTAAATAGACCACTACTTCTTTATCCAGTCCCCAGTAGGTGGACTTTTGGGTTGGTTCCACGTGCTGGCTATTATAAAGAGGGCTGCTGTGAGCATTGAGGTGAATGTGAGAGTTTGAATTAGAGTTTTGTCCTGACATATCCCCAGGCGTGGGAAGACTGGATCATAAGGTAAGTCTATTTGTAGTTTTCTAAGGACCCTGCATCCTGTCTTCTCTAGTGGCAATGTAGCCCGTCTTACTGAAGCAGAGCCGTGCCCAGAATATAACGGGTATTTCTAGAGGTCAGACATGAAGTGCAGTGAGCTTGGCCTGTTCCAGAAGAAGAGGGCAATATGGGAGGGCTGGAGGAGAGTGACCAGGGGAGTGTGGTACAGGCAGGATTCAGACCACGTGGGGACATGACAGGCTGGGATAAGGAGCCTGGGCTTCCAGTCATCCCTTGGTAAGCATGGGGCACTGGTTCCAGGACTCCCCTCAGATGCCAACATCCATGGATGCTGACGCCTCTTTTATAAAATGACCCAGGACTGACATGAAATTACATGGATCCTCCCGTGCACTTTATTTTTTACATGCATACATGTTTTTTTTTTTTTTGAGTTATAGTCATTTTACAATTTTGTGTCGAATCCCATCGCAGAGCACAATCTTTCAGTTATACATGAAAATACGCATACATTCATTGTCACATACTCTTTCGCCGTGTCCTCCTGTGTACTTGAGGTCATCTCTAGAGGACGCGTGCTATGTAAGGCAACGTGAATGCTATGTAAGCAGTTGCCGGTGTGTGGCAAGTTCAAGTGTTGCTTTTAGAAACTTTCCGTTTTTTCCCGAATATTTTCAACCCACAGTTGGTTGAATCTGCCGGAGCGGGAGCCCCTAGATACGGAGAACACTCAAGCCATTCCCACCTCCTAAATTTCCACTGGAAGCGCTGCAGGGGACCAAAGAGTGGAGAAGAGCGCCCTCCAGCGACCTTAAACGCAGAGGAATTCCTTCAGCGTATGCAGCGCAGGAGAGAAAGTTTCGGGCCGACTAGCGCAAATGGAGGGCCCGCCTGGACAGGAAGGGGGAAGGACGGCAGTGGAAGCCAGCTCGCACCCTTCCTGGAGCTAGCTCGTAGCAGTGAGGGGCGCCGAGGGACTGGGGACACGTCGCGTGGGGGGGCAATCCTGGCCGCCAGCTGCACGGTCCACACAGCTGGCACCCAGTTTGCATGATCAAAAGAACAAGGAGTGGGTGGATAAGTGGGGAAGGGGCTGCCTCAGCACCGGGATCCTGACATGGGCCAGAGCGCCATGACCTCAGCCAATGCGGCTCCACTAGTAAGCCAGAATAAGGAAAGTCTGAGGCAAGATATTACAGATTCCACCGCAGCCACACGGATAACTAGATCTCTAAGCTCACAAAATGGAACCATCGGAACCAGGCATTTTTCCTTTTCTCTTCTTTTAGACTTTGGATCAGGAAGCCACACAACTCTGACGGGAAGCATCTTTACTCCGGTCGAGAGATCACTTTTTGAGGAATAAGCATGGAGAAAAAGAGTGCGGGGATGGTTTAGTGGTTCAAAGCCGAAGCCCGTCTGAGAAACGATAAAAACATGCTTCAAATGAAGCTGACTTACGGCAAAAAGCAGGAGGAAGTTTAAGGTATTCTTTATTAATATCAATTCACCATTCAAGACTAGCCAGTCGTAAAAAGGCAGCACTTTCAATATAAAATTTTATTTTATTTTATTTTATTCATTTATTTTTTATTTGGTGATGGAAACAATGCCATATTCTCAAACAAGGCTTGGGGCCCTAGATACGGAGAGTTGAGTGTTGAGGCTGAGGGTTGTTGATGAGGAGAACATAAAGCTGCGTATAGACAGATAAGGGTTCCAAGCCCACCGCTTGAAAAAAACTAGCCAATCATGAGTCCCTTTGATTGTGAAAGAAGTAAATGACTCAAAAATGGGGAAGACATGGGATTAAATAGTGGTAGTGAGCAATTAAATCCAAGAACTTTATACCTATATTTTCATTGTAAATGTAACAATCTTACAGCAACTGTCGAAATAGTAGTAACTGTTCCACGCGCACGTGCAGACACACACTCACACACACACACAAACACAATTTGGAACAGCAGAGAGGTAAAGTATGCTAAATTTCTCATTATTGAGGACAAGAATCTAATCGATTATTTCATTCTTGGACTGTTATAGGAATACTGGCCCAATTACATGTAAACTTATGAACTTAGAAATGATTAATAAACATTTAGAGAGAATTTTCATTCAAAGACAATAGAGCTTCCAAACCATTCAAGGGAAAATTAACAAGAAAACAATGAATCAATCCAGCTAGGATGGAGTAACGGAGACCATACTTACCACCCTACAATAAACCCCAAAATGGATAAAATATATGAAGCAATGATTTTTAAGACACGTGAAAACGATCATCCACTTGGACCTTGTCCTGCCTCCCCCATACCAAGGCTGCTAGCCCTCCTACTGCCACTACCAAGGATGTCCACCAGGTGGCGCCGTTTCCTTCCTCTGCTCCTGCTGCAGAGCCAGTCGTGAGCGGTCCTGTTCCAGGTTTTGGCAAGCAGCTCCCAGAAGCGCTCTCGTGGGCCTTGGTCCCTTTTAGCCACCAGCAAAGGGATCGGGGATGAGCAGTGAGCCTCCTTTCTCATCGAAGATCTAGGAACCCAACTGATTTCTGAGCAGCCCTTTACCCTCGTCTGCTGTCTGGTACTCTCCACCCGACTTCCAGGGTCCGCGGCATGGGCAGCCTGCACGCTGGCCCCGGCCCTTCAGAATCTGTTCCCCGGCCGAGAGGCCCCGCGTGGTCGTGAGCAGGGCTCGAGGCCTCTGGAGCCCCGCCGCTTGGAACGCGTCCTGTCACTGGGCTTGCGAGCTCCATGCCCTTGGCTGTCACTTAACTTCTCTAAGCTACATTCCTCATCAGTAAAATGAAGACATAATCAATATTGGTGGGAAAAAAATCAGAATCCGGGGGGACCAAATTTCTGCCGATTGAAGATGACTATCATTTTGAATTATACAGTGAGGTACACCATAGAAAAGTTTACTACTTCAGACCTCTAAAGGGCAGCTTCTACGATTCTTAAAACTAAAGCATGCACGTACAAACATACACACGCTCAGACACACTGACTCTGCTCCACATACATCCCCACGCACACACACGTGGAGTCATGGGCCACACACACACCCATAACATACACACAACCACACACGTCCTCAGGCGCGCACACACACGCAAAGTCACTGTCACGTACCACACACGTCCCCAGGTGCAGGAGTGGGCACACGCACACACACGTCTCACACACCTTTGGCGTCATTCTAAATCAACTTACAGTCGAGGGTCTCAGGGTCCATTGTTTCATCCGCTCAGACGCTCCTGACTTCGGAGCATGAAGCAGGAATGCCTCCTCTCTGCAGATGGTCTTTGCCTCTTGCAGTCTCAGCAGAGCCAACACAACTGCCCTAGACCTTTAAAAGTGAGGGCCAGAGCGTACCTGGGAGTTCACATCCTACATATGTCAACATTTGAAGTGCGGTAGGTTCTAAAGTCCTGCCTTTACAAATACACATTCATTCTAAGGGGGAAGGCCAGGCTCCACTTTAGAATTCCCAGACTCATGGCAGTTGCCGTAAAGAAAGTGATAGTTTGGGGAGAGCAGATTCCCAGTCTGACCACTAGCCTGATCCTTTTCTTCCCAAAGCTGGGTCCATCCCATGCCCCAAGGGGCCTTGGATGTTCACAGGATGACCCTCAGACATCCAATCCGGGCTCTGTATAACCCTCCATGCCAACAGCTTCCCGTTGGCCTCTGTGTGAGTCCTGGGAAGCTGAACTCCGGGGAGAGCCTGTACAGAAACTAGAAGTGGGTCAAGGCTGCTGGGGCAGGGCATTCGGTGTCCTGTGTTTCCAGAGCACGGATTGGAATGAATGGGCGTGTCCCTATGGCCTTGCTGAAACCACCACGTTGAGGGTGTGGCCAGAGGGAGAGTCAGGGCCAGAAGGACCCTATGTAGTGCAGGACACAGGGCAGCATGGGGGTGTGGAGGAGTCGGGGAGGGGATAGGGGGGCCCACTTGCCAGGATCTGAGGGCAGAATCCCTAAGGAAGGGCCTGAGGAGGCTGGAAGGTATCCTCATTGCCATCAATTAAAAAACAAAAGCTCGCCGCAGGCGAGGGTGGGAAGGGATTTGTCAGAACAAGGGAAGGCACTCGCAGAGGTCTGGCCAGATAGGGCTGGGGGGCTTGCCAGCCTGATGAGGAACCAAGAGGCCATCAGCCTATAATTGCGGCCCTAATTCCTCCGGGTGACACTGAGATGCAGTGAGACACGGAAAGCATGATAAACACAGGCCAGACACTCAGCAGCCTCTTGCTTGGGTCACTGTCCGTCTGGCGCACCCTCTGGTAGGAGCCTTTAGCGCATCACCCAGGGCTGATCCGGCTCAGGATTCCAGCTGCTTTTCCACAGGTGGCATCACTTGCTGGTGACACGAAGCAGGCACGTTAGCCACCTCCCAAACACTGAGGCTCCTCCTGGGAGGAGCCTGCGGGCCCCCAGACCAGCCTCTGCCCCACGATGCTCCTCAGTGCCACTCCCGCTTTGCTGCCCCGGCCTCTAGCTCTGGCCACGACCTCGCTGGATTCTCGATAAATGTCACCCATGCACCATGCCTAAGCTTGGGGTCCACATGGGACCATGGCTCTTATCTTCTTCCCATCGATGGAATGTTCGGGCTTCATGTCATCGTGATGGCGGGAAGGCCAGCACCGCCCCCTTGAGGCCTCCCTGAAGACACATAGAAACATAGGACACAATGCAGCCCATCTCTTTTTGTTACAACACCTTTATTGTGGTACGATTTCTGTTCCGTAAATTAGACATATCTCACATGTAGTACTTGATGAATTTTCATAGATGTCTGCACCTAGAAAAGCATCACAACAAGCAAGATAGCTACCATTTCCATCACTCCCCAAGAGGGGCAATTTTCCAGTTCCCATATTTACCACTTCCCAACCCCTTCGTTCCCTGCTAACCATAAGTTGGTTTCTCTATGTCTGTGGTTTTGTTCCTCTATGGTCATTGAGCTCATTTCTGCCTTTTTTATTTTACATTCCACATGGAAGTGGTATCATATGGCATTTTTCTCTCTTCTGGCTTACTTCACTCAGAATGACTCTCTCTGTGTCCATCTATGTTGCAACAAAAGACATCGTTTCATCTTTTTCATGGCTGAGTAGTATTCCACGGCTTAAATAGACCACTACTTCTTTATCCAGTCCCCAGTAGGTGGACTTTTGGGTTGGTTCCACGTCCTGGCTATTATAAAGGGGGCTGCTGTGAGCATTGAGGTGAATGTGAGAGTTTGAATTAGAGTTTTCTCCTGACATATCCCCAGGCATGGGAAGACTGGATCATAAGGTAAGTCTATTTGTAGCTTTCTAAGGACCCTGCATCCTGTCTTCTCTAGTGGCAATGCAGCCCGTCTTACTGAAGCAGAGCCGTGCCCAGAATATAACGGGTATTTCTAGAGGTCAGACATGAAGTGCAGTGAGCTTGGCCTGTTCCAGAAGAAGAGGGCAATATGGGAGGGCTGGAGGAGAGTGACCAGGGGAGTGTGGTACAGGCAGGATTCAGACCACGTGGGGACATGACAGGCTGGGATAAGGAGCCTGGGCTTCCAGTCATCCCTTGGTAAGCATGGGGCACTGGTTCCAGGACTCCCCTCAGATGCCAACATCCATGGATGCTGACGCCTCTTTTATAAAATGACCCAGGACTGACATGAAATTACATGGATCCTCCCGTGCACTTTATTTTTTACATGCATACATGTTTTTTTTTTTTTTGAGTTATAGTCATTTTACAATTTTGTGTCGAATCCCATCGCAGAGCACAATCTTTCAGTTATACATGAAAATACGCATACATTCATTGTCACATACTCTTTCGCCGTGTCCTCCTGTGTACTTGAGGTCATCTCTAGAGGACGCGTGCTATGTAAGGCAACGTGAATGCTACGTAAGCAGTTGCCGGTGTGTGGCAAGTTCAAGTGTTGCTTTTAGAAACTTTCCGTTTTTTCCCGAATATTTTCAACCCACAGTTGGTTGAATCTGCCGGAGCGGGAGCCCCTAGATACGGAGAACCCTCAAGCCCTTCCCACCTCCTAAATCTCCACTGGAAGCGCTGCAGGGGACCAAAGAGTGGAGAAGAGCGCCCTCCAGCGACCGGAAACGCAGAGGAATTCCTTCAGCGTATGCAGCGCAGGAGAGAAGGTTTCGGGCCGACTAGCGCAAATGGAGGGCCCGCCTGGACAGGAAGGGGGAAGGACGGCAGTGGAAGCCAGCTCGCACCCTTCCTGGAGCTAGCTCGTAGCAGTGAGGGGCGCCGAGGGACTGGGGACACGTCGCGTGGGGGGGCAATCCTGGCCGCCAGCTGCACGGTCCACACAGCTGGCACCCAGTTTGCATGATCAAAAGAACAAGGAGTGGGTGGATAAGTGGGGAAGGGGCTGCCTCAGCACCGGGATCCTGACATGGGCCAGAGCGCCATGACCTCAGCCAATGCGGCTCCACTAGTAAGCCAGAATAAGGAAACTCTGAGGCAAGATATTACAGATTCCACCGCAGCCACACGGATAACTAGATCTCTAAGCTCACAAGATGGAACCATCGGAACCAGGCATTTTTCCTTTTCTCTTCTTTTAGACTTTGGATCAGGAAGCCACACAACTCTGACGGGAAGCATCTTTACTCCGGTCGAGAGATCCCTTTTTGAGGAATAAGCATGGAGAAAAAGAGTGCGGGGATGGTTTAGTGGTTCAAAGCCGAAGCCCGTCTGAGAAACGATAAAAACATGCTTCAAATGAAGCTGACTTACGGCAAAAAGCAGGAGGAAGTTTAAGGTATTCTTTATTAATATCAATTCACCATTCAAGACTAGCCAGTCGTAAAAAGGCAGCACTTTCAATATAAAATTTTATTTTATTTTATTTTATTCATTTATTTTTTATTTGGTGATGGAAACAATGCCATATTCTCAAACAAGGCTTGGGGCCCTAGATACGGAGAGTTGAGTGTTGAGGCTGAGGGTTGTTGATGAGGAGAACATAAAGCTGCGTATAGACAGATAAGGGTTCCAAGCCCACCGCTTGAAAAAAACTAGCCAATCATGAGTCCCTTTGATTGTGAAAGAAGTAAATGACTCAAAAATGGGGAAGACATGGGATTAAATAGTGGTAGTGAGCAATTAAATCCAAGAACTTTATACCTATATTTTCATTGTAAATGTAACAATCTTACAGCAACTGTCGAAATAGTAGTAACTGTTCCACACGCACGTGCAGACACACACTCACACACACACACAAACACAATTTGGAACAGCAGAGAGGTAAAGTATGCTAAATTTCTCATTATTGAGGACAAGAATCTAATCGATTATTTCATTCTTGGACTGTTATAGGAATACTGGCCCAATTACATGTAAACATATGAACTTAGAAATGATTAATAAACATTTAGAGAGAATTTTCACTCAAAGACAATAGAGCTTCCAAACCATTCAAGGGAAAATTAACAAGAAAACAATGAATCAATCCAGCTAGGATGGAGTAACGGAGACCATACTTACCACCCTACAATAAACCCCAAAATGGATAAAATATATGAAGCAATGATTTTTAAGACACGTGAAAACGATCATCCACTTGGACTTTGTCCTGCCTCCCACATACCGAGGCTGCTAGCCCTCCTACTGCCACTACCAAGGATGTCCACCAGGTGGCGCCGTTTCCTTCCTCTGCTCCTGCTGCAGAGCCAGTCGTGAGCGGTCCTGTTCCAGGTTTTGGCAAGCAGCTCCCAGAAGCGCTCTCGTGGGCCTTGGTCCCTTTTAGCCACCAGCAAAGGGATCGGGGATGAGCAGTGAGCCTCCTTTCTCATCGAAGATCTAGGAACCCAACTGATTTCTGAGCAGCCCTTTACCCTCGTCTGCTGTCTGGTACTCTCCACCCGACTTCCAGGGTCCGCGGCATGGGCA